>NC_090449.1:431798154-432115485 GCF_031143425.1 Pleurodeles waltl
TCTTGGTGTTGGGATGCCTTTGCCAGCCACTTGGGCAGGAGCTGAAATAATGGCTGTTTACAAAAAGGGCTCACCTCTCCTTCCAGCCAACTACAGACCAATTAGTCTAATAGAAACCATGCAAAAGTTGTTTGCGTGAGTGATCGTAGGGAGGCTCCAGATCTGGCTTGAGGAAAACAGTGTTCTTAGTCTGCTACAGGCTGGGTTTAGGCAAAGCATCTCTACCATTTTTATGTAATCTTTGTGGACTTCCTGACTGTCTTCGATCTGGTCCCTAGATCCTGTGGCAAGTTCTGTCAAAGATGGAGGTTCCTAATTATATGTGTGAGATTCTGCAGAGACTCCATGAGGGGAGTTTTGCCCAGATCCAGGATGGTAAACTGAAAGATCTTACCAAACCCTTCCCGGAAGAGAGTTAGGCAGGGCTATAAGTTACCCCCATTCTGTTTGTCCTTTTATATAGATGGGCTGATTGATGACCTGAATAAGGTCTCAAATTATGCCTCCAGATTAGCCCATCATAAGGTCCCTGCGTTAACGTTTGCAGATGATATCTTGTTATCGTCAAGATCTCCAATGGGTTTGAAAAGAACTCTAGACTGCTTTGTTTGTAGGGTGTGGGGGTTGGAAATTAAATTGGGCAATACAATTATATGGTTTTACACCCCCCCATCTACTAGGCCTGGTCCCAAATGTAACGGGGTCCCCTTAGAACCGGTTGAGGTGTTTGATTTTCTGGGAATCACACTATCAGAGCAAATGAACTGGCATCCATATATGAACAATCAAAAGTTAAGATTGGCCCAATTCACTGGTGGCTTGAGGGGAGTTTCAAAAGATTCCTCTTTTAAGCCATTTAGCCTGGTCTGTGAGCTTTATAGGTCACAGGATTTGAGGCAGTGATGAATGGGGCTTGTGATATCATTAAAGTGGAAAATGCATTTTTAAGGCATTTATTAAATCTTCCCTCGGACACATCTCTTCTAACTCTAAGGTTTGATTTGGGTGCTCGCCCGATACATGAGGAACTAGGTCATCGACCCCTCTATTTTTGGAGAAGAATTTGGACAACCCCTGAATTGGGTCCATAGCAGGAGGGTTTGAAGAAGATCATGAGTTTGCAAGGTACATGTAAACTCCAGTGGCTACAGTATATCCAGGATAATGCAAGACATTTGGAAGGGATAGCCTGTGAAGGAACCCGGAGTTGGCTTGCCCAGCAATTGCCAAGCAAGATCTCGCCAAGTTCCCATGGGGACTTTAAATTGTGTACATACCTGACTAATCTGTGCATGGCACTTTGACTACTAGGTTTCTATCTTCTAAAGATTACTATGGTTTTTAAACTTCTTTAGATGAGTTGCAGCCAGTGCTAGCTAGGAAACTGTATCTGCTGTTTAAACATGGGTATCTGACACTTAGTACGCTGACCTGCAAGTGTGGGGTAGGCAGTGATGAACTGAGTGCGATATGCCTAGCATGTGGTGAGACTCAGGAAACAGTGGCACACTTCTTATTTTTTTGCAAAGTCTTTAAAAACCCCAGGTTAAAATGGTTGGTCCCCCACTGCAGGCAACTAGGCACTGCCCACTATTCTCTAAGAATTCTGAAAACAGATGTTCAACAGCAAATTGTTTTTCCAGTGTCTGAGTATCTGTCTATGGCCTGGTGTGTTCGTAAGAGTTGTGGGTAGTATGTGCAGGGCCGGAAGGTGGGGGAGGCGCTATTTTATTCCATTTTAACTATTTATTTGCTTATTTTAAAACATACAGTTTATAGTTAAATATTTATAACTTGCTTTTTAAACCTTTTAATTGATTCTTATTCTATGATTGAATTGACCGATATTATTATAATGAAAGAAGTTTTACTATTTTAAGTTGTACCTTTTTGGCTTTGATATGCTGCAAAGTTTTGAATGATACCAAATACCGTAGGTGCAGATAGGCTTTATCTATCCCAGGAGGAAGCCCCAGAGAAATGTCTCATCTTCCTCTACCTTTGTAGAATCAGGGCTCAGATACAACTCAATAGGGTAGAATCCCATGGAATTGTGGTAAACATTATTCGATAAGAGACAAATCACACTGCACTGTATATTTACACTGAGCCCAGCGGTATTCAAACCGGGCTAGACAGGATGTGAAGGCAGAGCTGTGTAGGGGTAGACACTGTTTGGCTCAAGACTTTTCAGAAAATAAATTCTTGGAGGTAGTAAAGCCACCGCACCAGTGTGCAAGCATGTCAGCTTCTGCCTCTGTTTGTGGTCCCAGGGTGGCCCTTAGCATGTCTGGGGCAGCCCTCTTTGAATATCTATTGGACCCCTGACATGAAGTTCCTGTGTGGTGCTATCCACCTCAATGATACAAGTGTGAATGAGTCTAATAGTGAAGGGTTAAATGCCAGCATAGATATCCCATGTCAAGAAATATTGGCTACTGAAATAGATAGGTAAACGTGGTTGGAACGGAAGAGGCAACCCCTAATTGCATGGACATTCACCCTAAATTCATTATGTTTCAGAGGCAAAGGGACAGTCCCTATTGGTACACATGACATCTGTGGAGCATTACTGCATGTATCAGACATGCAATGGGCCACCTCCGTGCTGATGGACTACTACTGGAAGTGTGGAGAATTTGCTTATTCTCAGCTCATCCGAGGATGGCGGGGACTCTGCTCCTTAATGACTCTGCACACCGACCCTGGTTATCTCTGGAGAACAACCTGTCTGGGTTGTTCAAACATCCGCTGCAGATAAAAACAACTGTTGCATCAGGCTCAAAAGAAAAGAACTGCTTATTATTTTGGTAGGGCTCAGTACAAAAACATTCTGGATGAATTCAGACTATTCACTAACACTCAAGTAAAAGTGGGAGGGTCCATACCCTTCTTCATACTACAAACAAAAGCAGATGCCCACTGGTTGCAGGTAACCAGGTGGGAAACGCTGAAAATTATCAACAGTACTGAGCAAGGCCTAAAAAATATCAAGGAGAGCCATCCACCGCATGGTGATTCAACATAGGTATGTGTCGGACTTGATGACCGCAATGGAGGATGCAGTATGCACCAAGATCGGTACATCCTGTTGCACATTTATACCTGTTAATGACCTGTGCAATGGGACACCCTGACTTTTGCCATTCAAGAACTGCATAGTCTACAATTCGACATGAAGAAGGATGGAGGTGCCCCTGAGCAGGACTGGTTGTTTGATTTGTTTTCCTGGCTCCCCTGGTGGGTGGCCAGACAGTGCATGTCATTGCTGCCAGTTTTAATTCCTGTGCTGTTTTTATGTTGTTTCCTAAAAATGGGGTTTTCCTGATGTAAAAACACAGTCCTCAAATTAGGTAGACTTCAAGAGGGTCATAAAATATGGGGTAGATAAAGTAGTTGAAAATTCAACTGGAGGGGGAAAGTTGATATGCGCAAAAACAATGTAAATGTACTCCATGATATGTGGCAGCATAACCACAAACTTGCTTTGCTATTGTCGATTCCACCCTTTATGACCTCCCTGCGAACCCTGAGCCAGAAGTACATGGTCATGCAGCCCCTGCGACCCAGGCCTAAAGCAACTGATTGACAGATCACAGGTGGGGTGACTCGAAGCCCATAGACAAATGCGCAAAAAAGGAAAGACCCAGAAAGATTACCCAGATAGTCAGCAACACCACAAGGGTCCCAGGAAACTGGCCCCAATGAAACATATTTGGCCGGAGGGGAACGTGTTCTCAAAACACCATAAATGTAGACATCACATGAGGTTAGGAACACACAGCCAATCACAACACAGCACACCCACTACATGCAGTGACCACGGGCCCACCATGACAGACATCTGGCCGTTATCTACTGGCCCACACTATGTCCACGCAAGGTGGAGACCCACCTACACACTTTATCAGATGGTCATATTTATGGCCTTGTGACCAGGCCCGGATTCCTTTTTCCAAAGAATGTATTCAGTCATTTTATTGGACCTCAAAACACTGTATTAAAAGACGCGCAAAGAGACAGTCATCAGATCCCGGCTCTTCACTGTGCTCTTCCAGCCATTGCATTTAATTAAATAGACCATTCCTGTTTTGCCAGGTGCCTCTTGTCTTTCATTTACTTAAGGTAAATTCACATTCAAGCAACATTGTTCCAGAAGTGATTTTGCACTCAAAACTGTCTTCTGCATCTAAATGTAATTTGTGTCCCTAACTATCTTCCACTCACACTTTGATGTTCCACCAAGGGTGATTTCGTATCTGGCTGTGCTGTCAACCACATGTAAGGTCATACTCATGCCCAGCTTTTAAACTTATAGTAATATCCTTACTACAGAATTTTCTGCTTATTGGAGCTGCCCCATAATGAATTTGCTTCTCAAGATCAATAGCCTATATATTTTTTGCATGACGCCTTATGTCCAACAAATTAAGACAAAGAGCTTTGCATTAGATCCAACTTCAGGAGGCATATGACAATACCTCAGAGATCCTATTGCATGCTGGCTTATCCAAAACTATATTCAAATACCAAAATACCAGGCCTTGTTGGCTAACTTACAAATCTATATCAATGACAAATACCATAGTCTCACACTTTGCCACATTAAGACAGACCTACTTTTTTGTTGTTACAATGGACTTACTCCCAAGGACCAATACAATATGCTTTCTCTTCATAGTATTTGAAAAACCCTATAGAAACAAATCACCGATTATCATAGCCAGAAATGTGAGCTGAACATCATCTTCTTTGAAAATGAGGTTTTGATCCATTCCATATCTATACACCTCCTTATCCTAACCACATTGTTTGAAACATTGAAGGCCATAAAAGCTTTGATAAGGGTTAGAGACATTAATGCTCATACCTTGACTTCCACCTCTCCTGACAAAGACACTATCACTTACCTTCCTCCACTCCCCCATATCTCTCTTAGCCACCCACACACCCCTCTGAGAATGACTCCAGACATCATAATGTCACAATTCAGATGCACATTCTCCACCTCTCTCTACCCTGAAAGAACTCTCCTCTCACTGACTCCTCCCACGGACTGCTCTACTAACTGCTCTTCACCCACCCATGTACCAACTTGTGCAACACACCTAATCCTGAAGAGCCCAACAAGTGCACACTCCCAATACTTGGAGTGGTGTTCTATGCACATTACCTCTAACATATTCCACTGACTTGAGTCCTCTGTGATCACAGTTCATCATAATATCACAAGCCCCACAGCATAACGTCCTGAAAGCAAATATGAATATGCCCAAAAAAACAGAGAAGAATCACCTGCTTTCAATTAATTCAATCAATTCCTAAAACTCACATTAAAGCTGCTAGTCTGAACTGTGGGTATGCTGTTTCTAACACGCATCCTTACCTGTCCTAATCCAAAATGATATTCATGACACTCGTGCACTCATAGGAAACTGTTTTTTTTGTTCTTGCTGGAAATGGCCCTCTCTACAGGGTCACCCCCACACGTTTTGCCTTCTCCTCTGACTTTTTCCTTGATTTTTGCTTGTTGACCTTAGGGCTCTGTTCACTTTACCACTAGTAACCAGTGCTAAAGTGTATGTGCTTACTCCCCTAAACATGGTTTGATTGCATATACTTGATTGGCTTAGTTAATTTAAATGCAAGTTCCTTGTAGAATGGAATACCATATACCCAGGGCCTGTACATTGAATGCTATCAGTGGACCTACAGCACTTATTCTTCCACTCACTTAAGTACCAAATTAAAAATGGTCCCAGGCTTGTCATTGCATCTTGAAGGCAGTGTCCCACTGCCATGTCGACTTGGCATTTAAAACCTCTTACCAAGCCTTAACTCCCCTTGCTGTGTAATTAAAAGGTAGGCTATATGCTTTTTAGTTTTACATGTCCTAGTAGTGAAAATATATTTTCTCAATGCTGAGAGGCCTAACTGTCTCATAGTGTAACATTGGTGATTCCTTACTAAAATTTATAAATTTTAATTCCTAAACCAAAGGCCCTAGATATGTCATATTTGGTATCTATGAACTTGAAATAATTAGCCCCCTTTTTAAAAAAAAAATATTTATCATTTTGAAATATACCAAAGAGCAAACAGACATCAATGCAGTTCAAGTACGGGAATGATATCACATGCAGGTGGGGAAACAAAATATATGTATATATCATTACAGATCATAAATATTAACACCGCTTGCAGTACACGGGCAATCAGGGCATACAGACATAGGATCATTCATCTTTAAACAGACAGAATAGTATGGACAGCGTGGACCCAACCCTGGCTGGCATTACCAGAAGTCTGGAAGATTGGTGGGGAAGTGGCAAGCGTAAGCAGGTAATCTCTCAGCGGTTGCCAAATATCCTTAGGTCTGGACATCACAGGTTGCAATGTAGCGTACAATTCACTATTAGTGTTGCAATATGTATTTTAGGCATGCTTTTAGATCCCCATCGTAGCGCTATCTCTTGTTTAGCCAACAGGAGAAAGATCGCAGTGAGGCGTCTAATGGTCTTAGGTAGATCACATGGGTATCCAAAGAGAGCCACAAGCGGGTCAGGCCGCAAAGGCAAACCTCCAATAGCTGACAATTTATCATACACCTCGCACCACAAAAATCTGACCCTAGGACAGGTCGAGGCCATGTGTGAAAAATCAGCATTTGGGACAATGCATTTGGGGCAAGCAGAGGAGCGACTTGAGTCCATACGGGCAACGTCTTTGGGAGTGACATATACCCTCCTAAGGAATTTAAGGCGCTGGTTGGGTGAGACAAATCGGGTTTGTGCGCAGCATGCGTCCCATACTTTCCGCGGCAACCAAGATCCCTCTCCCAAGATTCCCTGAGTCAAGTGTACAAAATCGGAAGAACTTTCATACAAGTTAGATTCTGGACACCAAGCATGCCCCTGGGTCCGCCATAGCCACTAAGGTAAGTGGAGCGAACTCGGGAGAAGCCAATGGATAGGTACCATAGCAAGCCTATACAGCGCGTTGCAGACAGCAAAGTACAAAGGCCCGTATTTATACTTTTTTTGCGCCGCATTTGCGTCGTTTTTTGACGCAAAAACGGCGCAAACTTGCAAAATACCATTGTATTTTGTAGGTTTGCGCCGTTTTGCGTCAAAAAGCGGCGCAAATGCGGCGCTAAAAAAAGTATAAATACGGGCCAAAGTGTTGTAAGTGTGTGGCATCTGAGAATTGACTATCTGTAGTGTGTGAAGATATGTGGCCTTCCTGGAAAACATCCCAAAGGTATGTAGTTGAAAAGTGCGTAATGTGCACTAGACTAGTGCCTCTTGAGTGATATGTTTAAATTGATTATTGATCAGTGTCAAAGCTGGGGAATACAACCTGTCGCAGTGAGGAACGCAAGCCAGTTTGCGCCGTGCCCAGCTGGTAGTAGAGAGAGTTTGAATATCTATGCAATGTAGTGGAATACCCCCAGGCAAAAGGGCATTCAGCGGGACAAGATCCGAAAGGTCTCTATCTTTCTCTCTCCAGGATGGACTAGGGGAGGCGAGCATAAAGCTGGTACCAGTGATATGTGTAATGACACTGTGCCAAAAGGTAGTAAAGCTGGAAGTGGGGTGAACCAATTCCACCCCTCTCATACGGGAAAGTCCAGAATTCCCAACTAATGCGTAAATGTCGATCAGCCCAAACCAGTTGATTAATCAAGCTACGAAGCATGATAAAAATAGAATTGGCAAGCTGGACCGGAATGTTTATAAATAGATACAAAAATTGTGGGAGAACCACCATTTTAATGAGTGATATCTGGCCTGCTATGGAGAGCGTCAGTTTTATGTATCTGTCCACCTGGGCTGTAAATCTCTCTACCGCAGGTCCATAATTAAGCCACAGCACCTGCTCCCTGTCTCTGTATATGTGAATATCGAGGTATTTCTCTGAGTCAGGGCACCAATGCAAAGGGAACCCCGTTGCAGGCAGCCAGGTAATATCAGCCAGTGGAAAAAGCTCAGATTAAGTCAAATTTATAGGGAGCCCTTAGAATGCACCAAATCGGGTCACTTCTTCCAATAGTGGTGCAAGATTGACTCCCGGGTGATGTATGAATTGCAAAATATCGTCTGCATACCAGGAGCAGTCCCGTGGTCCATCGCAGCTCTCTGTGAATAGGACTTTCACACAAGTGGTGCACCAATGGATTCATGGCCAGAATGAAGAGCAAAGGAGACAGAGGACATTCTTATTGTGTGCCTTGTGTTATGGGGAAGAATGAAGAGAGCTTTCCATAAAGCCGTATGGTAGCCGTGGGCCATGAATACAACAGGGAGATCAACTTGGTGTAGCCCAAGGGGAACCTGAGCTTTCAAAGGACAGCATGCAAAAAGGGCCATCCAAGTGAATCTAAAGCCTTTTCGGCATCTAATAAAGCAACCTCTGCCAGAGCCTCAGGCGACACTCTGTTTAGCACCGCAAATACAGTGCATAGATTAATGGAGGTGGAGCAGTGTGGAACAAAGTCGGACTTAGCAGGGGAAATTATTGTTTCCAACAAAAGGAATAGGTATGTGGCTATCATCTTGGCTAAAATCTTATTGTTGAAATTAGTAAGGGAAAGAGGGCGGTAAGACTCGCAATCTACAGGGTCTTTACCTGGTTTCGGTGATAGAGCTTTGACAGCCTCTCTCATTGGTTCAGGGAGAACCCCAGCCTCAAGGGCCTCGGCATACACCGATATGAGGTGAGGGCCAAGAATATCCTTAAATTGCTTGTAGAACACTCCAGTAAACCCACCCAACCCCGGGGCGTGCATCCCGGCTTATGAATCTATTGCCTGCGATACCTCTTCAACAGAAAAAGGCTCACTTAGGAACCGCTGTTGGGCAGATGTCAACCAGACCATAGCAACATCGTCAAGGTAGTCCTGTAGTGCCGGACTCAACTGCCCTGTTTTCGCTGTGTAGAGTTTGGAATAATATTTTAAAAACTCTACTAGGACCTAGGCGGTGCCAACAGCAATACCGCTGTCAGGTCTTTTAATTTCGAGTATATGAGACACAGGACAGGTTGGTCGAATCAATCTGGCCAGCAGTCTCCCTGGTCTGTCGCCCTCCCCATGTCTACGGGCTTTAGTATAGTTGCCAATGTAGTACACTTCTTGCACTGCCAAGGCGTTAAACTCATCAAGCGGGAGCCTTGGATGACCTAATTGGGGGGCAACGTTGACATCTGTGGCTTCACGGTCAATGTCGGCGAGCTGCGGCTCAACCCGTGCAAGATCGTGATGAATGTAACACAGGACGCCAGAGTGTGTTGAAATACAAATACCTCTGATGTATGCCTTGAAGGCATCCCACAGTACCACCCAGGTATCCACCGGTCCCTATTTAATTTTAAAAAGTTGACCACTGATTAGGACAAGGATAAGCAAAATGGAACGTCCAACAACAACGCCATGTCGGGGAACCTCCAAAATTTCCTGCTGCCACAGACCGCAGGTATAGAGAGTGTAAGTAACTCAGGAGAGTGGTCAGATAATGTCCATGGGAAGTGCTGGATAGTTGTGACCCACTGCGCCATAACACCTGCAAGAAGCCAATAGTTGACAGGTGCCCTGGGGTGCAGAGTGGAAAGTATAAGCCAGTGCATCTGTGTCACGCAGACGCCAAGGGTCCTGAAATGCAAAGGTGGTACAGATATCCCTCAACGCCCTGAGGGAGTGGGGCTTTGATGATGGGGCATGCGAAGTCGTGTCTAACGCTGGGTCTACCACCATATTAAATTCTCCACCCATAAGGATGTGATACATATCGAAGCGCTCAATGTGTGAATGAATATCTTGGAAAAATTCAGGCACGTCAAAATTGGGTGCATACAGATTGATGAGTAGGTTATGCAGTTATCTAAAAGCCCCACAACTATTACTTATCTGCCACCGCAATCTACCCAAGTCAACAGTGGACGGAACAGCACAGGTTTGTGAATCCGTACACATACCCCGGGAGAGTAGGTGCTATAACTTGCAAAGTACTGTTAGGGGCCCAAAGTGGCAGCAAATGGGGGCGCCGCACCAGCCGGAAGATGTGTCTCCTAAAGGAATGCTACTTGCACCATATGCCTGCGAAGGTACTGCAGCACCATACTACATTTACAGGGATTATTTAGGCCGCGCACGTTCCAAAACAGGAATGTGAGTCCCAGAGTATTTTTATGTAAGGAGGAGGTAGCTCCTCTGTGGAAGTCATGCGTAGCCATCTGCAGAGACTGTGGGGATGACAATCTACTGCATTTCATAGCAAAAAACTTCACATTGTGTAACTGGAAGACATAGAACACCCCTCCCGCCTCCCACATCCGGACTACAAATACCAGGCGAGACCCACAAAACCCTAAACAAAGAACATTATGACAAAAGACAAAGTGGCATATTTATACTCTGTCTGCGCTGAATGTGCGTCAAAATTTTTGACGTACATTCGGTGCAAACATTGCACCATATTTATACAATGACGCCCGAGCCCGTGAACGCCAAAATTCCGCTGTGTGCGTCATTTTCTGGATGCGGGAAACTGCCTTGCGTTAATGACATGCAAGGTAGGCGTTCCCGTCCCAAAAATTACTTAAACACCTGTGCACCATATTTATGCTACCGTGCAAAAATCCTGCACGGCTGGGAGGCGAAGGCGGAAAACGATGCACAGCCCGATTTGCGTAAAAAAATAACGCCTGGGTCAGAGCAGGCGTTAAAATGGGGCAAACACACCAGTGCTTAAGGACAACACACAGAAGCAACAGCAGAGCTCCAAAAGGAAGACATGGAGGTGCTTTTCATCCAGCATGCATGGAGACGCAGAGCACAGGATCAACAACAGCAGCTTCTACAACACCAGCAGGGACCCCAAAGGCAATGCAGAAGGCAGGAGAGGATACTCCGCACCAGGACAACCCTTATGGGACTCCGGCAACAAGACATCATCCAGAGGTACAGACTCAACTGGCAAGCCATTCAGCAGCTGCTGCGCAACATTGAGCCACAGTTGGGACCCAGCTTGCAGACACCCCACGCCATTCCACTAGAAACCAAGCTGCTAGCTTTACTCCACATGTTGGCAAGTGGCTCCTTTCAAACCACTGGTGCCCTGGTTGCTGGGATCTCGCAGCCCTCATTCTCTGCCTTCCTACCCAAGGTATTGGATGCCATCATCTCCCTCACACCCCGCCACATCAGCTTCCCCAACACACAGCAGAAGCAGCAGGAGACCAAATTCTACCAAATCAATGGCTTCCCACATGTGCTTGGTGCCATTAACTGCACACATGTACGTATTGTGCCACCTGATGTAACCGAATATCTATACTGCAACAGGAAGCACACACACTCCATCAATGTGCAGGTCATTGTCAATCACCGGGGATTGATCACCAACATCGTGGCAAAGTATCCTGGGAGTGTACATGATTCATTCATCTTCCGCCACTGCACCATCAATCAACACTTCCAGGATGGAAGATATGGAAATGGCCTATTTGTTGGTAAGTACAGAAGCCCAGTTATATACACACTGCACAGCAACCCTCTAGGACAAACAACACATACACTACATTGACACGTGGCCAGGAAGACACTGAGGTTGTGATACCGCTAGGCATGTTTGATATCCTCACCCAATGGGATACACACCTAGGGACAAATGACAGATGCAAGTAACAACAGATGCCAGTCCACAGACACAAGGGAACAATTTAAAAACAACACAATGACAATGACATGGCCTTAACTGGCAGTACAACTTGGAAGATTAATCTTTCAATATCACATCAATAACACTCAATCAAACACCCTTCCAACCAATACGTACTGTGTAAGGTGTGCAATGTGTTTTGCTGCAGGTCAAACACCATGAGACACATAGCTTGGTGATGATGACTACAATGAAGGTGACACGGAATCAATGAGGCTGTAACAATATCTCACATCACTCCTGCTCTGACATTGCCCACTACCAATAAGCAAGTGGACTGTGCGGAGTACACATATTGATGTGACAATATTGAAAGTGCGCATTCTTACACATACAGTTTGAGACAATTACACATATACACAACAGATGTACAGGCATATGGACCTTCTGACACTGTAAACTACAACCTCACAACCAAGTTAGCCAGCTGAACTGGAACAGGTTCAGTAGTATAGGTACACGTTTGAACCTGAGTCGACTCAGCAAGGGCAGAGAAATAGGTCTGCAGAGAACTTGTCACACATGGGATATTTGTGCACAGTCAATTGTCAACACGTCAGTGCTGACAACTTACGGAGATGGGTTGTACATTGTCACCTTGCCAAATAAAAGGGCCTCACTGATGTTTAACAAATTCTATTGCAGATGTTAAATTGGATGGGATGTCCAGGCCATATAGATGCAACCATGTTACCACCACTGTGGAATTGATTCTGTGTATGGAAGTATCAAGTCACCCCCCAGTTAAGACACATGGACACCTCTTTCACATGAAATAATGCAAGGGAGTACACACTGTACAGCAACTCTACAAAAAAAACGCAGACATCCGGTCAATCATCCAAACACCAGTTCAGATAATGAAACAACCCAATGCTGATGGTCCATCCTAGAAGCCTAGGATTCCACACAATAACACAAACACAGATGAGGCACAGACAACACCAGAGAAGAACTGCCATGCAAAGTGATAATCATGGTGCAAGCAACATCAACATTTTCTCACTCATTTTCTCTTTCATCTGATCAGGGGTATGGGATCCAGTCACGGATCATGACCCCATTTGAAAACCCAAGCACAGCATCAGAGCGTGCCTATCATGAGGCACATCGGAGGACACGCACCATAGTTGAGAGGACCTTTGGAATCCTGAAGTCAAGATTCAGGTGCCTTGAATTCACCGGAGGCAGACTCCTATACTCACCAGAAATGGTCTGCAAAATCATTTTGACCTGTGCCATCCTGCACAACATTTGTGTAAGGAGGAACATTTCCCTCTATTAACCTGACCCACAAATGCCTGAAGAGGAGGACGTTGTCCATCAACATGAGGGGGACCATCCAAACACAGCTGCAGGATTCCTTCGGAGACAACACATTGTCCAAAACTTCTTTTAATTCTACTGACCATCATCACTGTCTTACCATATGTAAATAAACACCTATTCTAATCACGATATCATGGTCTGGGTAATCATTTTTTAATCACATTATCCCTAAGAATCATAATCGGAGTGTAACCTCATGGAGCATTGCAGAAATACATATTAGGATACTGAAAAATCCACATCACATTTGATGGGTATGAATGAAAACCCAACTTCACACACACACTGTAAATTACATATATCCTGTCCATTTCACATTTAAAGCGCAATAGCAGAGAAGCACAGCTATTTCACACATACATGCTGGCAACATGGTTCATTGCAGCATATGGCACACAACTGAGACACCATCACTCACTAAGGGAAATAATGGCTCATGCATGAGGCATTGCATGTGCTATAGCATTGGTAACAAGAAGGTGTGACCAGACCCTTGACAGCAGTAAGTGTGACATCAGCTATCTTTGCAAGGAGTATGTGTGACAAGCAATCCATGTAAGCAGCAAATGGATAGCATGAGTGTCCCAGGTATGACTAGCATTGCTCACAAGACATCCCCTGCACATGCCATCCCAGGTCCTAAGTCCTGTCACTGCCATGTTCTCTTTCTCATCCTACACTTCTTCAGGGGCCCTGGAAATGGACTATTTGTACCCAGATAATCCCTCATCTACACACACCCAGACTCCCATTCTGACTCCAGTGTGCTTCCCTCTTTAGTATGGTATGCCATAGTCATTGTTCTTCTGTCTGCATGGACTTCTTGTCGAATAATGCACTGCCTTGTAGTCTGTAGGACCTGTAATCACCTGTACATTGCTTCCCATGTGAAAGTTACTGTTGGCCCTTTGAACTTGATTCTCACCTACAGGACTTGTGAGAGAATGAAGCTGCACACACCTGTGCGCACCTCCATGCAGACCAGCCATTTAAACATGTACTGCCCTTGCAGCTGCCTGGAACGGCATAGAAACTGCCGTTATATGTATATCACTGTTATGCATTGCCATATAAATCACTTGGGTAACACAGGCCTTGGGTTATTGTATAACGTTGCAACACAAAGGACAAATACAGTTTTCATTTTCCACAGTGTTGTGCCAGCTTTGACCAGTCTCAGTCTGCTCACTGTGTATTTGCCTTGTTAATTTTTGTTCCTGATTGACCCTGCATCGTGTTAGCCTGACTGGTTCCTGTCTTTGCGTTACCATAAAGGTTCCCTGTGGCTACATTTGTCTCATAGTTGCTTTTCATGCCCTCACTCTCCTCCTGGGGTATTGTGTCAGGTAGCTCTACAATGAATACTCAAATACATTGTATAGCGTAATCAGTTTACTTATTGTATCATGGGGTGGAACTTGTCTTCAAATAGCTTAATCATGTCCCATCCCTTGTCTGGGTTTCATGTATGCATGAGTAACAAATAGTGACAGTGTACCATGGCTGTATGCATGGATTTGGTATGGTGCCTCCAGCACAACACACAATTTTAGATAATGTGCATGAAATTTCAACACGTTTGTACCCGGACAGTCCACACACTGATTCACAGTGCCCCCAACATATTGATGGGACTTGCGTGGTGAATAGCTGTGAGATTAATCAGCACAGAGGCACTGATGTTCCCGGATGCAGTGGGAATTTTAGAGGCCACCCTGTGTACAAATGTTGTGAGGAAACCTGCCGGTTTAAAATTACTGATTCTTTAACTTTGTGAGGACACCAAGGTTGCCCTGTTGTCAGTCTCATAAAACGTCTGCAGTGCCATAGCTGGACTATCCCCATGTGTGTTTTCTATGCCTATTTGGCTTTCGTTCAATTCAGTTGTGAAGGATACTTTGTTAATGCAGGAAATGGCTCCACAGACTCATGAGCAGACCTGCATGTAACGGTGACAACAAGGACCCTAATGATGATACAGTCTAAACATTGGCCCACACACTTGAACTGGACATCTTTGTGCAATTAACCACTGGAAATATGTTCACACGTGCTGCTTGGTCTGCTGGTCCTCCGATGCCACAGGAGAAACAGAGGTCATTTATATGACTCAAACTGTGCCATGACATTATATTTGTGGATTGGATTTGGGACTCGGTGTCACAAACAACGTACCCACATAGCATTTTCCAATGCCTGACTTATGGGTAGTATACAAACAAGTGCCCAGAAAGTTGTATCCAACATTGCAGGACATGTGATGGCATAGTCTTGGAACTTTGCCATGATCAACCGTCTTCTATCTATCCTGTGCATGGTTTGTCATTGGAGATGCTTATGTCCCAAAAAACCTGGGAAGTTCACACAGCAATTGTTGCTACGTGTATGACAAACATATTTCCTTTCTCATTTCCACACTGAATAGCATCTGATGGTTGGTCACATTGAGAACACATGCATACAAGCACATTTAAGAAAACACGTCTTGTGATGTTCACACAGTTGGACAACTACATTTGTAAGAGCCAATTCACACACATTGACACACAGGCAATGAGTTACTGTATTGAGTTGCGTAACCTTGCTATCCTCTATTGACGCACAATATGCTCAAACTGGGTAATACCAATTTGTATTCCACACGTTTGGGCATCTATTGCGTCAGTGAAGAGTGCACATCCAGTACAACAACTAGAGGACCATGGTCCACAGTAGTATGATCTGCCGCATGTGCCCATACACCAGAATGCACAATGTAGGTTCAAACAGCGTATCTCTGTATAGTCACACCTGTCATGTACTAATAAAATTTAGAAATGACCCAAACCCAGTAAAAGAAAGAAATTTGTACGCATACGCGTCAAAAAAGATGTACATGGGTAAAAGAATTCTGCATATGCGTCAAAAAATGACGCTCACTGCCATGATACATCCATTGGCCCTGAGCGGTAATTCCCACACTGTACCCCATGAAACTGTTTAACTATTAAAAATAATTGAAAATATGGATGCGGGGTAATTTCTAAGCATGTGCGTCAAAAATAAATGATGCACAGACTGTAAGCGTTATAATACTTTGACGCATATGAATAAAAATGCACCGCATTTGAAGCAGGCAGTGATGTAATAGGATATCCTGTTTACAGAATTGGTACAGTGGGTGTACTTTCACTTTCACTTTGCAGTCTGTGATTTTTCTTGACTGTGTGGCTGTGTTTGGAATTGTCTCTTTGTGCATATTGTGAATTTGTCTCCTGTGTGCTCTTTATATTGCCTTTTCGTGTTTCCTAAGTGTCTGTGTTATCCTGTGTAAGTGTATTTTTGTCATTTCTGGTGTCTAATTTTGTCTTTGTACTATTGGGAGTCTGCTGTGGGTAGTGTTAGTTTGGGGATAGTTCAGCTGTTTTAGTGTTAATTAATTTTAATTTCCCTCTCCTCCTTTCCCTTCATTATCCTTTGTACCCCTTAATTACTTCTTTTTTTTCAAGCATGTTGGGTAGGCCACGTCTTGGTAGGATGGGAGAGGAGGAGCTGGGGGATTTATTTGGCTGGTGTGCCCCTTCCTCCCATTAATGATTGAAGCAGGTGGCCGTGTGATACAGGGGTATCACACAGAGGAAAGGAGGCTCCGGTGGGCAAAGGTCCTGTACCATCTTAAAAGAATATACAACACACCGCGCAACGGCCACCAGCAGGGAGCAAGACCTGCTGGACCACCTGGGGATTGTGATTGGTGGCCCTGTTGGTGAGTACAATTCAGAGTAATGTGCACATTTAAATGCTCTGTAGTGACAGTAGCAGATTTGTTCATATGCTGCAAGCAATGTTTTTGGATATGTTGAATGCAAGTTAAACATACAGTTGCCATGAGTTATACAATAATTCCTACACATTACAGTCATTTGTTGACGCAACAGCTGCACTAACTTACGAAACACAACTGGAGCCTGTTAATTACTGCTGCCTTCACGTCACTCAATGATGCAAATGTGGCTCTAACATATGTTTTATGCATGGTCTGTGAGTGTACCAGATAAGACATGTTTTTAATCCAGATCTTTTCAAGAATTAATGTGTCCCCCAATTATTTCTGATAAATGTCTGAACTGGATTCTGACACATATGTAACAAGTTATTTTTGATCTCAGGTAACATCTTAGGCTGATAGTTTAACTTAGTCATGTCGCAATTAAATTAGGGATGGATGCCAAAAGTAATGCACACGGGTTCATGTCAAAATGTTTTGTGCAACTTACCATAGCTGCGGCACATAAAATGAAGAAAATGATACAAATTGAGGGGTAACAACTATCCATGACCCTCTGTTCATTGTATGATGCGCTGGTAAATGATCGCATATGTTAATTTAGTGGAGTATCATTTTTTTTCTATCTTTGAGCTGGACAATCATTAGCATATTGTCATATTTTGGGATTGTAGTGCAGCCCTGTAGGCATGGCTATGTGAATAGCCATTAAGAAATTTTAGCAGAGGACCATATTTATGATTTAGTCAGCATGTCAGACCCTGAATCTCACAGAATAGGGATGCCAAAGTCTTACCCACACACTTGAGCCTCAATGTTCACTAATGAACATGTTTGACTGTATGTTTGACTTCCTAGCAGCATGTAGCTCCACATGTTGAGCTACGTGTATGTGGCACTTGAGTACAATGTCATAGGTGTGCATGCAGCTCATGGCCAGATGTGTGCTTGCATCTATCTGCTTGTTGTAAGACATATATCACTGGTATGAAATTATGTTGACAATTGTCTGCATTTCCAAAAATAAATGTGGATGGGATTGTCCAAGGTTTGGGTGTATCCTAGTTGGACATCCTCCTTACCTGTGGTGGACTGCCCAAACCCATGTACAGCTGTCCAAAGCTTCCTGGGTGTCCTAGATGATGGAAAGTATTTGTTGCTTGTCCATCCCCCACCCCCTCAGGCACAGGCGTAGGGTTATGAAATGTGTACCTAGGACTGATGATCCAAGTTTAGTACAGAGACATGTAAATCTGTAAATCACTTGTCCAAAACTAGGATACCCACTCATTTTTTTTTCATGAATCTTTTTATTATTAATTTTGTTATGTCATAACATTTTATACCAATGATAATGTCCACATAGTAAACATTTACATGTGTTACATATATCGCAAATCAGTGGGTGTCAGTAGCAACGATTGATACCTATATCACATTTGTAAAGGGTGGAATGGACCGTTACCCCAATATTATGCAACACATACCACCTCTGGTAGGATTTATGTAGGTCTCAGTATAGTCATTCTGTAGGAGGGATACCTGACTCTTCCTGCTGAAGCACAGTGTACCAGTAGTCCTATCTCTCCATTACTTTCGCCATCCTATTTGAGTGCACGGACGCTTACATATGTATTTATCAATGCTGATCCAATATTAATATTAACATGTAAACAGTAACAGTTTCAAACAGTGGAGAACCTTAACTACAAATAGTTTAATAATAGTGTGGCTATACCTTCATGTATGTGGAATCCCTTTGATGCTGTGGGAATGCATCTATTCATTTCGGACTGTATATTCACTTGAAGTGTGTAGTGTCTACAGTTCTCCAATTTAGTTGCTTATGGGTATCGTGCAGCAATTATGGGTATGTCCTTACCCTGTTTTCGCAATGTCTCGACGATCTATAAGTCACTGGGTCCTCTGATAGACTATAGCATCTCTGTACAGTCAGAGTCTGTTTCCGGATCTTGTAGGTGGGTCAACATCATCTCCCAGCTGTCTGACAGGGGATATTTACGTAAACCAAGTGTGTCCTCCCGTCTCAGTGCTACTCCCTCGGCCCTCACCCAGATGAGGAATGATTGTTTCCAGGCCAGTGCAGTGGGCGCCTCAGCAGATTTCCATCTGCAAGTGATCAGCCTTTTAGCTGTTATGTATCCCAGATCTAAAAAGCTTGCGGTGGCTCTGTGGCGCGGGCCTCTGAGAAATAAACCCAGTACACATGTCTCCAATGTATGTGGTATTGTACACGCTGTGCACACTGACAAATTAGTGAGTACTGCTTCCCAGTAATTATGTAAGGAGGGGCAACTCCACAGCATATGCAGGAGATCTGCATCTAAATATTTGCAACGGGGGCAGCCTACATCACAGGGAAGTAAGTGTCTATTAATGTGAGCTGGCGTAAGGTATGCCCTGTGTATAATGTAGAATTGTATGAGTCGTAATCTGGAGTTCCGGGGAATAGTAGTGTGGCTAGAGAGGGCTGACTGCCAATTTGAGTCTGTGAAGGTCGAGGCCGAGTCTCTCTCCCAGGCAGAGTGCAGCTTGACTTGCTCCTGTGTCACATGGGCACAGAGTGCTTCCGTGAACCACTTCACCAGGTGTCTACCCTGTCCCATCACCTGTATATATTGTATTAGTAGATGAGTTGGGGGAGGGGCGTTGTCATGTCTCCCCACCATTTTGACAATGACCGTAGCAGCGAGTTATATAGCATAAATTGTCCCACTGGGAGACCGGTGTCAGCGGCCAGAGTGGGAAATGCAATCAGCCCACCCTCGCTGTATAGATCGCCCAGTGTGTGCAGGTTCACGGCATGCCATGTTCGTAGCTCCACGATAGTCGTGACCCCTGAGCCGCGAGGTGTGCCCAACAGAGCCAGAGATGGGGCGAACTGAACTATTCCTTTTGTGAGCTGCAGACACCTGCGGTAACAGCGGCAGGCCACTCTGAGGAAGAGCTCCTCCGGTACCCTCAACCGCATAAGTGGGTGGAACAAATGCATCACTCGCATGAGAGACCATGATCATGTAGTGGTTGCAGTGTCGGGGAGATGAAGTTCTGCCAGCCATCTAGATACCCACTGGAGTTGGGATGCCAAATAATAATGTTCCAAATTAGGAGCTGAGAGACCACCTTGTGTTAATAGCAAATAAAGTTGTTTGGGCGCAACTCTGCAGCGACCCTTATTCCAGATTAATTCACTTAATTTGGGTTCCAGTGCCGTAAAGAAACTGGCCGGTATATAATATGGGAGGTTGGAAAAGTAATATAATAGTTGTGGTAGCACGATCATTTTTCGGAGTGCTATGCTTCTTGCCACAGAAAGTGGCAGTGTTTGCTAGAAGGCCATCTGGGATCTAATGGATGTCACCGCACGTCCCAGGTTTCCGTCAAACAGATCCTCCTCTCGGTGATAGATGTGAATGCCTAAGTATCGGAATGTATGTGGTTGCCATGGAATGTTTACCCCAGAGATACTCAACCGTGGGTCCGGGAGATTGGGATCGAAGGGAAAGAGGCAGGATTTATCCCAGTTAGCCCGTAGTCCAGAGAGCTCAGCAAAGTGCTGTAGTATTGTCCCAACTACTGTGGGAACATGTGTGACATCCCCGAAATGCAGTAAGAGGTCGTCAGCATACAGTGATACAGTATGTACGCCGTCTCCCAATGCAATGCTCCACTGGGGACCCCGGTCACGTAGCATCGCCCCCAGAGGCTCCATTACGAGGGAAAACAGCAACAGAGAAAGGGGGCAGCCTTGTCTTGGGGCCCCTGTGTACCCCAAGTGACTCCGAAATACACCCCCCTATCTTGACCCGGACTTGAGGGTTAGTGTACATGAACCTGGTCATGCGGAGAAAACAAGGTCCTAAACCGAGCCGCTGCAGAGTTTCAAAAAGGTATGGCCATTCCAGTGAATCAAAGGCCTTTTCCAGGTCAAGGACAAGACATCCCGCCCGTGGCCAGTCTTGTTTTGAATAGTGCATAATACAGAATAGTCGTCTGATGTTATTGGAAGTGTCGCGGGCAGGAACAAAACCGTTTTGGTCAGTGTGTACAAGTTCCGGCACCATGGGCGCCAGGCGTATCGCTAGTGTCTTGACCAATATTTTATAGTGTGTATTTAGCATCACTAGCGGTCGATAGTTGTAGGAAAGTACCATCTTGCCTGGCATGTTACCCCCATATTTCACTGTATATATGTTGTTTTAGTTGTATGTGTCACTGGGACCCTGCCAGCCAGGGCCCCAGTGCTCATAAGTGTGCCCTGTATGTGTTACCTGTGTTATGACTAACTGTCTCACTGAGGCTCTGCTATTCAGAACCTCAGTGGTTATGCTCTCTCATTTCTTTCCAAATTGTCACTAACAGGCTAGTGACCAATTTCACCAATTCACATTGGCATACTGGAACACCCTTATAATTCCCTAGTATATGGTACTGAGGTACCCAGGGTATTGGGGTTCCAGGAGATCCCTATGGGCTGCAGCATTTCTTTTGCCACCCATAGGGAGCTCTGACAATTCTTACACAGGCCTGCCACTGCAGCCTGAGTGAAATAACATCCACGTTATTTCACAGCCATTTACCACTGCACTTAAGTAACTTATAAGTCACCTATATGTCTAACCTTTACCTGGTAAAGGTTGGGTGCTAAGTTACTTAGTGTGTGGGCACCCTGGCACTAGCCAAGGTGCCCCCACATGGTTCAGGGCAAATTCCCCGGACTTTGCGGGGACACTATTACACGCGTGCACTACACATAGGTCACTACCTATGTGTAGCTTCACAATGGTAACTCCGAATATGGCCATGTAACATGTCTATGATCATGGAATTGCCCCCTCAATGCCATCCTGGCATTGTTGGCACAATCCCATATTCCCACGGGTCTCTAGCACAGACCCGGGTACTGCCAAACTGCCTTTCCTGGGGTTTCACTGCAGCTGCTGCTGCTGCCAACCCCTCAGACAGGTTTCTGCCCTCCTGGGGTCCAGCCAGGCTTGGCCCAGGAAGGCAGAACAAAGGACTTCCTCAGAGAGAGGGTGTTACACCCTCTCCCTTTGGAAAAAGTTGTTAAGGCAGGGGAGGAGTAGCCTCCCCCAGTCTCTGGAAATGCTTTCATGGGCACAGATGGTGCCCATTTCTGCATAAGCCAGTCTACACCGGTTCAGGGACCCCTCAGCCCTGCTCTGGCGCGAAACTGGACAAAGGAAAGGGGAGTGACCACTCCCCTGACCTGCACCTCCCCTGGGAGGTCCCCAGAGCTCCTCCAGTGTGCTCCAGACCTCTGCCATCTTGGAAACAGAGGTGCTGCTGGCACACTGGACTGCTCTGAGTGGCCAGGGCCAGCAGGTGACGTCAGAGACTCCTTCTGATAGGCTCCTTCAGGTGTTGCTAGCCTATCCTCTCTCCTAAGTAGCCACACCCTCTTTTCTGGCTATTTAGGGTCTCTGCTTTGGGGAATTCCTAAGATAACGAATGCAAGAGCTCATCAGAGTTCCTCTGCATCTCTCTCTTCACCTTCTGCCAAGGAATCGACTGCTGACCGCGCTGGAAGCCTGCAAAACTGCAACAAAGTAGCAAAGAAGACTACTGCGACATTGTAACGCTTATCCTGGCGCCTTCTTGACTGTTTTCCTGGTGGTGCATGCTGTGGGGGTAGTCTGCCTCCTCTTTGCACTAGAAGCTCCGAAGAAATCTCCCGTGGGTCGACGGAATCTTCCCCCTGCAACCGCAGGCACCAAAGAACTGCATCACCAGTCCTCTGGGTCTCCTCTCAGCACGACGAGCGAGGTCCCTTGAACTCAGCAACTCTGTCCAAGTGACTCCCACAGTCCAGTGACTCTTCAGTCCAAGTTTGGTGGAGGTAAGTCCTTGCCTCCCCACGCCAGACTGCATTGCTGGGAACCACGTGTTTTGCAGCTACTCTGGCTCCTGTGCACTTTTCCAGGATTTCCTTTGTGCACAGCCAAGCCTGGGTCCACAGCACTCTACCCTGCATTGCACGACCTCCTGAGTTGTCCTCCGGCGGCGTGGGACTCTCTTGTGCAACTTCAGGTGAGCACTGTTTCACTCCACTTCGTAGTGCCTGTTCCGGCACTTCTGCGGGTGCTGCTTCTGAGAGGGCTCCTTGTCTTGCTGGATGCCCCCTCTGTCCCCTCATGTGATTGGTGACATCCTGGTCCCTCCTGGGCCACAGCAGCATCCAAAAACCCTAACCGCAAGCTTTGCAGCTAGCAAGGCTTGTTTGCGGTCTTTCTGCGGGAAAACACTTCTGCACGACTCTTCACGACGTGGGACATCCATCCTCCAAAGGGGAAGTTTCTAGCCCTTGTCGTTCTGCAGAATCCTCAGCTTCTACCATCCGGTGGCAGCTTCTTTGCACCCACAGCTGGCATTTCCTGGGCATCTGCCCACTCCCGACTTGATCGTGACTTTTGGACTCGGTCCCCTTGTTCCACAGGTACTCTCGTCTGGAAATCCATCGTTGTTGCATTGCTGGTGTTGGTCTTTCCTGCAGAATTCCCCTATCACAACTTCTGTGCTCTTTGGGGAACTTAGGTGCACTTTGCACCCACTTTTCAGGGTCTTGGGGTGGGCTATTTTTCTAACCCTCACTGTTTTCTTACAGTCCCTGAGACCCTCTACAAGGTCACATAGGTTTGGGGTCCATTCGTGGTTTGCATTCCACTTCTGGAGTATATGGTTTGTGTTGCCCCTATCCCTATGTGCCCCCATTGCATTCTATTGTGACTATACATTGTTTGCACTGTTTTCTATTGCTATTACTGCATATTTTGGTACTGTGTACATATATCTTGTGTATATTTACTATCCTCATACTGAGGGTACTCACTGAGATACTTTTGGCATATTGTCATAAAAATAAAGTGCCTTTATTTTTAGTATATCTGTGTATTGTGTTTTCTTATGATATTGTGCAAGTGATACTAGTGGTACTGTAGGAGCTTCATTCGTCTCCTAGTTCAGCCTAAGCTGCTCTGCTAAGCTACCTTTTCTAACAGCCTAAGCTGCTAGACACCCCTATACACTAATAAGGGATACCTGGGCCTGGTGCAAGGTGTAAGTACCCCTTGGTACTCACTACAAGCCAGTCCAGCCTCCTACAATAATAACCAAGTTTCAGTGGGTTTTTGCCTGGTTTGGGAAGTGATATCAACATCGCTTCATTTTGCGATGTCGTCAGGGATCCTCCCTGTAAAGCTTCCTCATAAATACTGAAGAGGTGAGGTGCCAGGACAGAGGAAAAAGTCTTATAAAAATCGGCGGGAAGACCGTCCGGACCAGGAGTTCTACCTGCAGACAGCTCGTGGATGCTAGCCTGAATTACGGAGAGTTCTAAGGGTTCCTCCAGCATGTCCCGCTGAGCCTCCGTCAGGTGAGGTAGTGTGATTGATGAGAGGAAGTCTGCACAGGGCTGTTGAGTCGGTGATGCAAACGAGCCATAGAGGGCCCCATAGTGGTGTGTGAACGCTGAGTGTATCTCTGAGGGCGTATGGAGCATTATACCAGACTCCGAACATATCCCCGTGATTGGGCCGTGGTCTCGTTCACATTTAGTCAGCCAGGCCAAGAGTCTGGCTGACTAATCTGAAGAGGCGTGTGTGCGCGCTGTATGGGCAGCATAATTCAAACAACGTAGATGCTCTAGAAGAGATGAATGCTCAGCCTTTGCTGATGATAGTTGTGCCTGTCCCGTGGAGATCGCTTTCCACTGAGCATCACTAGGATACCCACTCATGATTAGCAACTGCATTCTATCCTGGCAATTTCATTTACAAATCACAGATCTTGTGGCCCTTGATTGTCATCCAGAAGTTAATCATTAGTTGGCCTGTCACATGTGGAGGACTTGCAGCATTTTTTACGTGTCAAGTGGCTGAACTATGATGCATAGGTCATTTAAGTTGTTACACATCTTTTAGAGCATGGCTGTGCTATTAGATAGGACATGTGTAGGCTGCGTTGGCATGTACTTCCTCAAGGACAATCTGTGATCTGTATGATGATATGGCCTGTTTCTGGTACATTAGATGTATTATCTGATTTACTTCAGTAATTATATCACACAATGAAGTACCTAATGTTTGGTTTTATCTTTTTTTTAACAGCAGCCAATATGAATCCCATCCAGATTCTGGAGTTTCAGCGCCAGGCGATGCGTTACCGCCACATTCTGGATGTGGAGTCTGGGTTCCGCAACATGGCACAGCGTTAGCACCATGAAAGAGCCTCCGGAGTGTGGAGGGCATTTGCCCAAGGGGGCCCTTCGGTGTCCACCACAGCCACCACCACCAGCACCACCACTACCACCCAGGTGGCACCAACCATAGCAGGCACCACTGCATGACCGTCAACCTCCACTGCTCCCGGACCTATCATAGCACCACCTGCACCTCCTCCTACACGCATGGCACCCACAATGAGACATACATCTTCAACTGGCACCCAGACCACCCCTACTGCAGTCATTGACCCTCCAGAGTTTCAACGGATGCAACGTGACATTGAACGTATGTTGAGGAAAACAAACAGGCTGAAGCAGGAGGTGGCACAAGTTAATAGGAGGGTGCGTGCCATAAAGAAAACCCTGCAGAGGGCGAACTTGTAAACAATTTACCCTCAGCCATGATTCCCTCCCCTCCCTCCTCTTTCCTGGTTCGTTCAATTAGTGGGTTTAGGGGGCTTAGTGTTAGGTTAGAATAGGCTGTTAGTTTAGTTAGTAGTAGTGGGTGGGGGTATAATACTTTTTATATCTGTTTTTTATTAAGCGTGTGGGTGGGTGGGGGATGATGTTGGGGTTTTGGTGAAAAAATATATATTTGTTTAGTATAAAATAGTATGTGTTTAGGTTAGTATATGTTATCCTCCATGTGTCCCATCTTATAAGGGGGGTGGGAGGCTGATGTTTAGATCATTTAGTTAAATGTGATAAGTAAGTTTAGCTTAGGTTAGTTAGGGCCTGTTGTGGGTAATGTGTAGTTAGGATAGGTTAGGTTAGGTAAGGTGTTTCCCCAGGTTTTATCTTCCTTTTTTACTGTTAAATAAATATTTAGGTAATCCTTTAAAGTATGTGTCACATGCTTGGGGATCAGGGCCTTGGCATGTGTGAACAGTGTCTCTTTAGTATTTGCATGTGTGTCCCATCCTGCAACCAAATCCTAATTGAGCTGTTACATTTGCAGCTACACCAGAGCTACTTTGCTAAGAATCTGCCATCCATTGCACCCACCAGTCAAGGATACTATGGATCCCAATGTGTTGTTAATTTTTGATGTATGTTTTCTATCTCACATACTTTGGGACCAGATTTGGTATTGAGGACACTGTGTTATGTCTGCCTGCAGCCTGATGTTCAAGTGAAGCCTTATCAGGTGAGTGGTAGTATGATCTCATGTAGTATGGTATACATAACTCACAACTATCATTTGTTACATTGTCAGGTTACATATTTGTACGTACACTCATACACATCCATTCATGCTGTATGGTGTGTGTTAGGAACAATTTGGGTCAAATGTCACATACGTAGAGATTGGCTTGAAGAAAAAGTTCAAGGCAATAATGTTTGGCTTAGACATCCCTTGAGGAAGCATTATTCTGTCCTACACATCATTATACTATATAGTTTCTATTTCCCTCAGAATTAACCCTCAGGAAGGGCAGATGATGGTACAATCTAGACCACAGTGCATAGTTATCAGCCCACATACTTTCAGGTCAGTTGTATTGACATTCTATAATCATTGACATGAGGTAAACATCACTGATATCCATCACGGTTGATGTGTCACATTACAGAGAGACAAAGTTGTTGGGTAAGTGCTATTTCTTTTAAAGTGCTGTAGTGCTATATGTACATTGTCCATGATTGTGAGTCCATTAGTGTGACACCTTCCATTGTGATCCTACACAAGTGCAAAAGGACATGTAATTGGACATGCTGGGGTGAAGTGTCAGACAGTGCAGAGGGACAGGATTTGCCAATGAGTTAGTGAGAGACAATCACAGGGCAGGGTGACAAGATAAACAGTGGGCTGGAGAACAGTGCTTGTGAGCAGCTGTTGCAAGAGTGGCATATTTCCTTGGTGGATGCTTTTAAGTTAAAATTAACCCCAAATTTTACTTTGGAATTAAAAGTACTTTCAAAGTCTCAAACTATCTTATTTTGCATACCTAAGGTCTGCTTTATAAGCCCTGGTGTGGGGAAAACAGCCACATTGCTAGTGCTACGGGTACTCTTACGGGTGAAGGTGATCTGTTCCACGTCTTCATCATCTGATGTGTGTGTTGTCTCCTCTGCCCTAGGTGGTGGTGGTTGTGAAGGGGCAACACATACCTCAGTGTTTAAAGACGTGGAGTCAGACATCTCGGTAGCTGCCAACTGTGGGGCTATTAAGGGCAGTACTGCAGCAAGGAGGAGCTGCTGGTTCTTAAGAATAGCAGCCACATCACTGTGGAAGACACCCAGGTCGGCCCGAGGGGGTCAATATTGCATTTGTGCACACGTTGAAAAGTTTGTTGTTGGAGGTGTTGTGTCAACTCTCTTACAGCTGTACTGATTTCCTTCACACTTTTTTCAAGTTCCTGGTTGACTGATGTTCGCCCTTGCATGGCTGCTGCCTGTTCTGCAGTTGACATCATGCACGAACGCACCCCCTCTGGGATGGCTGCCAAATTTTCCATCCCCATACAAACCTCCTTGGCCACCTCCCGCTGTACTCCAACTACAATTCTCTCAAAGCTGGTGCCAGTGTCGTCAGAGTCCTCAGCTGGGTTGGAGCTGGCAGGTCATACAATTGGGGTGGTGGGTGGGTCCTCTGTGATGGCTGCTGTATCTGTGCTCCTCCTTGCGACTGAGGGTGGGGTCTGGAGGGTCCCAAGAACATCTTGAAGGGTCTGCTGGCTGATGTTTGTCAGCTCGTCATCCATGTCATCAGGGAAGTCCAGGACAGGCATATCCCCAGGAGAGCCATCATCCTCTGCAATGAGATATTGTACAATTAGTGTGACTGTGTTGTGAGATTGTAACGTGCCTGCCTTCCTATTTGTTGCACATTGTGATCTTGGTTCATGTTCATTACTCCTGTCTTTCATATTAGCCTTCTCCCAGGCCTATGCCCCACCTGCATGTCACATGTATTGTGGTCAGTTTGGGAAATTGTCAGCATCACATCCTCTAGGTGTTGGTTCTGGCCAAATTGTGAATTGCCACCTTCTTGTCCTACTCAACCCTCCGTCTACTTCCATTCTCATGTTGAGGCCTTGCACTGGCTGTGGTTGTTCTGATGGCACTTGCACCACACTTCACAATCTGGAACTGAGGCAGTCTCCGATATTTCACATCCAGCTATATGTTGCTGAGACCTAGCATATACTATGTATAGCATTGGCATGGCACACTACGCATGTCAGCATTGGTAGTGTGTAATTTTGATGTTGTCATCCTGAACCCTCTAATTTGGGTGTGTTTGATCCGTGGGGACGTTACTGCCATTAGCAACTTGACCTGCACACACAGCAGAGGTGGTAGTGGCAACTGTTGTCAATGTTAAATTCCACTTGCAGATATGGCCTGAGACTGTTAATTGAGCCCTAGTTCATGTAGGGAGAATACCAGCTGATGTGGAACAGCAGGCCAGTTTTACGTTGTACCCTGCCCTCCTGGACTGGCTTTACATTTCCAACATCCTTGGCATGGCAGCATACCCCTATGCAAAGGTTGTTGGTGTAGTTTAGTACTGTGCCCCAGGTTTCCTCTGAACGGGCCATGCCCCCATACCATGCCCCTTTACCCATGTCACTCCCTGATTATCATGACTTACATGCAATGAGTAGTAGATATGTCCCCCCGCTTGCAGTTAACATTTGTGCATTTTAATTCCCCATGCGACTTACCCTGCATCTGTGTTGTCTCCTGGTAGTCTGCGCTGTCCTGTTTTTGAATCCCTGTGACGATCTCCTCAGGGATGATGGCTGCCGCCATCTCCTCCATGTGGTCCAGGGCCTCCTGCAGTGCTGGACTACCACCTCCAGTCTGCAGTGCTGCCTTCCTGTTCCTGGCCATCTTTTCCTTGGTCCTGCGCTTTCAGTCATGCCAGCGTTTCTTGCACTCGAGGACTGTTCTACATACTTCTGCCACACTGTTTATCTTGTCAACAATTTGTTGCCATATTGCCTCTCTCCTACTGATTAGCAACTTTGAGGTGACAAACAGTTGGTGCTGGTGTTCCGTCACCTCTTTCAGTAGAATTTCCTGCTCCTCTGCACTGAAGCAACACTTTTTCTTCTTCTCCCTGTCCTGGGTCTTGTGTGGGTCCTCCTGGCTGGTTCCTGGTCTGTTGTCATCTTCCTGGGGTCTGTGCAAGCATCTGGGATCCATTTTGGCTCTCCTTAGCACATTTTGCAGTGTTTGCGTCGCTTTTTAATGCTATTGCATCAAAAAAAGCACGTATCCGGTTTATGACGTCGTAAAACAGCGCACAGTCATTTTTGCCGCGTTGAGGTCGTTTTTCTTTACGACGTGACGCATTGGCTTGAGTAAAAAAAAAGACTCACACCAGTGGTTTGCGCCGCCGTGCGTCAAAGTATAAATTTGACGCCCGAGCAGCGCAAAGAAATGGCTTTAGCCGGCGGTAAAATGTTTGATGAAAAACTGCGTTGGCGCAGTTTTGCGTCAAAAAGTATAATTTGGGTCAAAGATAGTGGTATTAACAATGGGAGCATGGCAATGCAGCCACAGGGATCTCCCAAAATGCTAATAGAATTGACAGTGCAATTTGAGTGAAGGCGGCCCAATCAGAACATGTCAAAGAACCAAACT
The DNA here is from genome assembly GCF_031143425.1 of Pleurodeles waltl. Lineage (NCBI taxonomy): Eukaryota > Metazoa > Chordata > Amphibia > Caudata > Salamandridae > Pleurodeles > Pleurodeles waltl. Next base: position 431,827,826 of record NC_090449.1, read on the forward strand.
GAAGCCATAGGCATTAGAGAGGCGAAACACTGACCATCATCTACAGTCAGTAGATAGACTTTGTGGGGGTCATTCTGACCCCCGTGGGCGGCGGAAGCCGCCCGCCTGGCGGGAACCGCCAGAAGACCGTACTGCGGTCAAAAGACCGCGGCGGTCATTCTGACTTTCCCGCTGGGCTGGCGGGTGACCGCCAAAAGGCCGCCCGCCCGCCCAGCGGGAAAGCCCCAGCAACGAGGATGCCGGCTCCGAATGGAGCCGTCGGAGTTGCTGGTGTGCGACGGGTGCAGTTGCACCCGTCGCGATTTTCAGTGTCTGCCAAGCAGACACTGAAAATCTCAATGGGGCCCTGTTAGGGGGCCCCTGCAGTGCCCATGCCAGTGGCATGGGCACTGCAGGGGCCACCAGGGGCCCCACGACACCCGTTAACCGCCAGAAACAGGATGGCGGGAAGGGGGTCGGAATCCCCATGGCGGCGCTGCTTGCAGCGCCGCCGTGGAGGATTCCCTGGTGCCGCGGGAAACCGGCGGGAAACCGCCAGTTTCCCTTTTCTGACCGCGGCTGTACCGCCGCGGTCAGAATGGCCCCAGAAGCACCGCCAGCCTGTTGGCGGTGCTTCCGCAGTCGTTAGCCCTGGCGGTCCATGACCGCCAGGGTCAGAATTACCCCCTGTGTGTTCAAAACTGGCGGTTGTGAGGGCTCAGTCAGTCTCATCTAGTCCAGAGGGAACATCTCTATCTGATTATTATTTCCACGTGGTGAGCCATGGGGTGAGCCGTTTAACCGGGGATGCTGCTTACAGAATGTCATGGCATCTTTGGGATTGTCAAAATATTGCGCTTTGCCGTTAACCTCTACCTTCAACCGGGCTGGACAGATCATGCTATAATGAACACCAACAGTACGAAGCATGGCTTTGACATTGGAGAACTTCTGTCTGGCTTCCTGCACCGCAGGCGTAAAATTGGGCAAAAAAGGGACACATCAGCTCCTTGATATCGCAGAGGAGCTTTCTCCCTGGCAAATCTGAGGGCAGTGTTGCGATCACTGTAATTCAGTAGGCGAGTGATTATCAAGCAGGCAGGTGCCCCGGGGGGGTCTAGGGCCCAAAGTACGATGTGCTCCTTCCACTACTAATTATGAGGTGAAGTCTTGGCGCCATAGCAGGTCCATAAGCAACTTCTCTACAAACAGGTCAAGCCGGCAAGTGTTGGTAGATTCCGCAATTCCGACAATGCACAAGTTATTACAACACCCCCTGGCTTTCAAATTTTTCTTTATAGCCACAGTCTTCAGCCTCACCTCCACCTTTTCAACGAGTTTAAGCAGTGTCGCTGTATCATCCTCAGTGGCGGAGATTCGTCCCTCTGCAACCTTCAGACATAATTGTTGTTTATCAATCAATTAATCAATCAATCAATCAGAATATTTATAAAGTGCTCTACTTACCCGTTAGGGTCTCAAGGCGCTGGGGGTGGTGCTACTGGTCGAAAAGCCATGTTTTGAGGCGCCTCCTGAATGTTAGGGTGTCTTGGGCCTGGCGCAGCTGGAGAGGTAGTGAGTTCCAGGTCTTGGCGGTGAGGTGAGAAAAGGATCTTCCCCCGGCGGTGGAGCGGCGGATGTGGGGAAAGCGGCGAGAGCAAGGTTGGCGGAGGGAAGAAGGCGTGTGGGAGCATGGAAGGTAAGTCTGTCATTGAGGTAGGCTGGGCCGGTGTTGTAGTGAGCTTTGTGAGCATGGGAAAGGAGTTTGAAAGTGATCCTTTTCGGTACGGGTAGCCAGTGCAGGTCTCTGAGGAGGGGGGAGGTGTGGTTGCGGCGCGGGGTGTTAAGGATGAGGCGGGCGGAAGTGTTCTGGATTCGTTGTAGCTTGGATTGTAGCTTGGCCGTTGTTCCTGCCTATAGGCCGTTGCCGTAGTCCAATCTGCTGCTGACCAGGGCGTGGGAGACGGTTTTCCTGGTCTCAACAGGGATCCATTTGAAGATCTTGCAGAGCATGCGGAGGGTGTTGTAGCAGGAGGAGGAGACTGCGTTGACCTGTTGAGTCATGCTGAGAGTGGAGTCCAGGATGAAGCCTAGGTTGCGAACGTGGGTGGTGGGTGAGGGTGTGGTGCCTAGGGAGTTGGGCCACCAGGAGTCGTTCCATGCTGAGGGGTTGGAGCCGAAGATGATGATCTCTGTTTTTTCGGTGTTAAGTTTGAGGCAGTTGGATTCCATCCAATTGGAGATGGATTGAAGTCCGTTGTGTAGGTTGTTTTTGGCAGTAATGGGGTCTTTTGTGAGGGAGAGGATCAGCTGGGTGTCATCCGCGTATGATACTATGTTGATGTGGTGTGACCGTGCAATGTTGGCGAGGGGGGCCATGTAGACATTGAAGAGCGTTGGGCTGAGGGAGGATCCCTGAGGGACGCCACAGGTGATCTTGGAGGCTTCTGACAGGAATGGCGGAAGGCGGACTCTCTGGGTTCTGTCGGCGAGAAATGATGAGATCCAGTTGAGAGCCTTGTCGCGGATTCTGCCGTTGTGGAGTCGTTTGCGGAGGGTGTGATGACATACTGTGTCGAAAGCGGCAGAGAGGTCTAGCAAGATGAGTGCTGCGGTTTCTCCTTTGTCGAGCATGGTTCTTATGTCATCTGTGGCAGCGATGAGTGCGGTCTTGGTGCTGTGGTTTTTCCGGAAACCGGATTAGGAGGTGTCAAGCCCCTTACTGTCTTCTAGGAAACGGGAGAGCTGGGTGTTGACGACTTTTTCGATTACCTTGGCCGGGAAGGGGAGGAGGGAGATCGGGCAGTAGTTCTTTGGGTCATCTGGGTCCGCCTTGGGTTTCTTCAGTAGTGCGTTGACTTCTGCATGTTTCCAGATTTCCGGGAAGGTGGCTGATTCAAAGAAGTTGTTGATGGTGTTGCAGAGGTGGGGGGCGATGGTGTTGCTAGCTTTGTTGAAGATGTGGTGAGGGCAGGGGTCCGATGGGGATCCGGAGTGGATGGAAGCCATGGTGTGAGTGACGATTTCTGTGTTGACGAGGGTCCAGTTGTGGAGGAGGTTGGTGTTATTCGGGGAGTCGGGTTCATGAATGTTTGCTGTCTATTTGGGGTTGAAGCTGTTGTGGATTTCTTCTATCTTGCGGCGGAAGTGGGTGGCGAGGGAGTTGCAGAGATCTTGCGACGGAGGGGGTTCGTTGGAGCAGGACTTGGGGTTTGAGAGATCTCTGACGATGCAGAAGAGTTCTTTACTGTTGTGGGCATTGTGTCTATGCGGTTCTTGAAGTGGGTTCTTTTGGTGGTGCGGATCAGTTGGTGGTGCTTGCGGATGGGTTCCTTGAGTGCGATGTGGTTGGGTTCGGTGGGATCCGTACGCCAGATCTTCTCTCTTTTGCGGTGTTCTCGTTTGGAGTTCTGAAGATCAGGGGTGAACCAGCTGACCTTGGCGCTGTGCGGGGTGTTAGAGGGTATTTTGAGCGGCGCGAGGGTATCCAATTGACTTCTTATGCTGTCAAGCCTGGTGGTGTAGGAGGCTGGCCTGGCTTTTAGTGGGTACCAGAGGTACTTACACCTTGTGCCAGGTCCAGTTATCCCTTATTAGTGTAGAATAGGTGTTTCTAGCAGCTTAGGCTGATAGAAGGTAGCTATGGCAAAGCAGCTTAGGCTGAACTAGGAGACATGTAAAGCTCCTACTATACCACTTGTGTCATATGCACAATATCGTAAGAAAACACAATACACAGATATACTAAAAATAAAGGTACTTTATTTTTATGACAATATGCCAAAAGTATCTCAGTGAGTACCCTCAGTATGACGATAAGTTATATACACAAGATATATGTACACAAACCAAAATTATGCAGGTAATAGCAAGAAAAGTAATGCAAGCAGTGTAAAGTTACAATAGATTGTAATCGGAGCACATAGGTATAGGGGCAACACAAACCATATACTCCAAAAGTGGAATGCGAACCACGGATGGACCCCAAACCTATGTGAGCTTGTAGAGGGTCGCTGGGACTGTAAGAAAACAATGAGGGGTAGAAAAATAGACCACCCCAAGACTCTTAAAGGTAGGTGTAAAGTGCACCTACTACCCCCAGAGAGCACAGAAGTCGTGATAGGGAGATTCTGCAGGAAGAACAAACACCAGCAATGCAACAACAGTGGATTTCTGGACCTGAGTACCTGTAAGACAAGGAGACCAAGTCCAATAGTCACGACAGTGTCAAGAGTGAGCAGGAGCCCAGGAGATGCCAGCTGAGGGTGCAAGGAAGCTGCCACCTGTTCGAAGACGCTTGGAGTTCTGCAAGAAAGAAGAGGACTAGGAACTTCTACTTTGGAGGATGGATGTCCCACGTCGCGATGAAGCTTGCAGAGGTATTCCCACGCAGAAAGACCACAAACAAGCCTTGCTAGTGGCAAGGGTCACAGTAGAGGTTTTTGGATGCTGCTGTGGCCCAGGAGGGACCAGGGTGTCGCCACTTGGAGGAGGAGACAGAGGGGGCACCCAGCAACTCAGGGAGCCCTCAAAGAAACAGGCAGCACCCACAGAAGTACCTGAACAGGCACTTTGAAGAAAAGTGAACCGGAGTCCACCCGAAGTCACAAAAGGGAGTCCCACGACACCAGAGGACAACTCAGAAGGTTGTGCACTGCAGGAAGGAGTGTCGGGACCCAGGCTTGGCTGTGCACGAAGGAAATCCTGGAAGAGTGCACAGGAGCTGGAGCAGCTGCAAATCACGTGGTACCCAGCAATGTAGTCTAGCGTGGGGAGGCAAGGACTTACCTCCACCAAACTTGGACTGAAGAGTCACTGGACTGTGGGAGTCACTTGGACAGAGTTGCTGAGTTCCAGGGACCACGCTCATCATGCTGAGAGGGGACCCAGAGGACCAGTGATGCAGTCTTTTGATGCCTGTGGTTGCAGGGGGAAGATTCCGTCGACCCACAGGAGATTTCTTCAGAGCTCCTGGTGCAGAGAGGAGGCAGGCTACCCCCAGAGCATGCACCAACAGTCGAGAAAGCCGGCAGGATGAAGCGATACAAGGTTGCTAGTAGTCGTCTTGCTACTTTGTTGCGGTTTTGCAGGCGTCCTGAGCAGTCAGGAACTCTGGTGAGCTCTTGCATTCGTTATCTGGTGAGATCTCCAAAGCAGAGACCCTAAATAGCCAGAAAAGGAGGTTTGGCTACCTAGGAAGGAGGATTGGCTACCAAGAGAGGTAAGAGCCTATCAGAAGGAGCCTCTGACGTCACCTGCTGGCACTGGCCACCCAGAGCAGTCCAGTGTGCCACAGACACCTCTGTTTCCAGGATGGCAGAGGTCTGGGACACACTGGAGGAGCTCTGGGCACCTCCCCTGGGAGGTGCAGGTCAGGGGAGTGGTCACTCCCATTTCCTTTGTCCAGTTTAGCACCAGAGCAGGGCTGGGGGATCCCTAAACCGGTGTAGACTGGCTTATGCAGAGATGGCATACTCCTCCCCAGCCTTCACACCTATTTCCAAAGGGAGAGGGTGTTACACCCTCTCTCAGAGGAAATCCTTTGTGCTGCCTTCCTGGGCCAGGGCTGAGGGGTTGGCAGTAGCTGCAGTGGAGACCCCGGAAAGGCAGTTTGGCAGTACCGGGGTTCTGTGCTAGAGACCCGGGGGATCATGGAATTGTCCCCCCAATGCCAGAATGGCATTGGGGTGACAATTCCATAATCTTAGACATGTTACATGGCCATGTTCGGAGTTACCATTGTGATGCTGTACATAGGTAGTGACCTATGTACAGTGCACATGTGTAATGGTGTCCCCGCCCTCACAAAGTCCGGGGAATTTTCCCTGAACGATGTGGGAGCACCTTGGCTAGTGCCAGGGTGCCCACACACTAAGTAACTTTGCACCCAACCTTCACCAGGTGAAGGTTAGACATATAGGTGACTTATAAGTTACTTAAGTGCAGCGGTAAATGGCTGTGAAATAACATGGACGTTATTTCACGCAGGCTGCAGTGGCCGGCCTGTGTAAGAAATGTCAGAGCTCCCTATGGGTGGCAAAAGAAATGCTGCAGCCCATAGGGATCTCCTGGAACCCCAATACCCTGGGTACCTCAGTACCATATACTAGGGAATTATATGGGTGTACCAGAATGCCAATGTGAATTGGTAAATTTAGTCACTAGCCTGTTAGTGACAAATTTGGAAAGCAGAGAGAGCATAACCACTGAGGTTCTGGTTAGCAGAGCCTCAGTGAGACAGTTAGGCATCACACAGGGAACACATAAAGGGCACATACTTATGAGCACTGAGGCCCTGTCTGGCATGAGCACTGGGGCCCTGCCTGGCAGGGTCCCAGTGACACATAGACTAAAACAACATATATACAGTGAAATATGGGGGCAACATGCCACGCAAGATGGTACTTTCCTACAGGTGGTAAGTGAGTCAAATCTATTATCAATGGCAGGAAACCCAGACCTCATCTCTGTCAATATGTCCTCCACTCCCAATGATCGGTCTTGCATCTGACCACTCCGGGCTTCTTCTGCATCCCTCACTGGAGCTATGGCCATGTCTGCTTGCTGTCTCTTCTCGAAGGGTGTGTCACAGGCAAGGTACCGATCCAGAGAGGTTTTTAGTACCTCTATTCGGTATACAAACAGGGATGTACAATAGGATGTGTTTGAACAGGCTGATTCTTTTATTTCCAAAAATTATTTTTGTTATTTCCCAGAGACTGTTATCAGGATAGGTTTTGTTTTCCATGTCTAGGTTTTCCGTCCCACTGGTAATCTCTTCTCTGTTTATTTCCACAGGTAATCAAGGCTTTGTTGTTGGTCCACTCCCACGTAGCCAGCGAGAGAAGCGGAGAAGACAAGACAAGAAGCCTCTATCGGGTAAGCGTTCCTTTTCTTTTAGTATCACCTTCTATTTTAATACAAAGCCATTGTGCACTAAGATTAGGAGCAATTATAGTGAAGGGGGGTGGAAAGGCACTCCTTTTTGTGTCACTCAAGGAGAAATAGTGCTGTCCAAGAGCTAAAAGAGCCACGTCTCTCTGTCTCTTGTCTCGGATACTTAATGCTTTTTTTTTCTTATTTAAATGATTATTTATTTTCTTTTTCCTGTGTTAAGGTTTGCTTCATATGAAAGCACAACAACAAAATAACCACACCAAAACAAAATCACCAGTGGTGTAAAAGTAGATGTGCACTTGACTTTGTGTTTTCTATGAGGGCTTTGCCATTTTTAACTCGTTAGGTGTGAGGCTCCTGGGTGTCCAGCCCACCTCCCCGCTTCCTCCCGTATTCCCCACCAACAATGTGAATGGACCGCATAAGCGGTTCCGTACCTGCAAGATCCACATGGCTGGCTTTTCCGCTCTATCCCTTCTCTGAGGCTGGTTCCCGACTTCTTGCTGCGCCTCCACTGTTACCGCTTGTCTTCTTCCTCACTTCCTTGTCCTCCGGTCCTCCCGTCTTCTCTCCGCGTCTCTGGTCCTGCTGGTGCTTCTCCAACTCCCTTTCCTAGTGCCATATCTCCCTTCTTCCGTCTTTTTTCTCATCGTCCCCAGGACTCCAGACAATGTCAGCACGTTCTGTCGTGCTTGTCAAAAAAAAGTTCTTGTGTGTCCCCCTTGGCGACTCAGAGATCGGCCTGACCCCCGTCGACTTCTGTGCCCTGACACACTCGCTCTCCCTTGAGAGTGGCTGTTGTAGCTACAAACCCGTAGGCTATCGGGATAAATAATCTGCATTGGTCAACAAAGAGCCTGGAGTACCTGAGACCTGAAACATAAAGGGCTTGAGGGATAAGAACCCTTGCGTTCAAATCCTTATGATCAGCCAACCACGTTAAAGGGGCATGATCTGTGAAGAGGACAAAAGGTCTCCCTAACAAGTAATATTGGAGGGCCTCAATAGTTCATTTGATAGCCAAACTTTTTCCAAGGTGGGATAGTTCTTCTCTCTAGGAAATAGTTTCCGGCTAATGTATACAATAGGATGTGGTTGGCCTTCATCACCATCCTGCGAAAGAACAGCCCCTAGTTCTTGATCGGGCGCATCTGTCTGTAAGGAAAACTGTTTCTTAAATGTGTGACATTTTGACACGGGTTCGGTAGTCAGCAGGTTTTTGAGGGTCAGATAGCTTTTATATTGAGTATCGGTCAAACCAGTAAACATGTTGGGATGAACTTTTTCTAGAAGGGTTGTTAATGGTGCTGCTAAGGTGGAAAAATTAGGAATGAATGGCCTATAATACCCTACCATTCCCAAGAATGCTCTTATGTCTTATTTGCTTTTAGGTACGGGTATTTGTTTCATGGCCTACAATTTATCGACTTGGGGCTTAATATTCCCACCCTCAATGACATAGCCAGAATAATTGATAGAAGTTTGGCCTATAATACACTTTTCGTCATTTGCTGTTAACCCGGCCTCTTATAAAGATTGTAGGACTTTGGACAATTGACCCAAGTGTTGTTCCCAAGTGTGACTATATATAACAATGTCATCCAGATACCCTGCTGCATATTCTCGGTGGGGTCTTAACACAACATCCATTAACCTTTGAAACGTAGCAGGGGCTCCGAGTAATCCGAAGGGTAACACAGTAAGTTTGTACAGCCCAGAAGTCATAGAGAAGGCTGTTTTCTCTTTATCTGAGGGGTTTAGAGGAATTTGGCAGTATCCTTTCGTCAGGTCTAAGGTAGTTTGGAATCGGGCCTGGCCCAGGTGCTCAATTAAGTTATCTACCCGAGGCATAGGGTACATATCAAATTGTGACATGAAGTTAAGCTGGTGAAAGTCGATACAAAATCTGAATCTGCCATTTAGTTTGGGTACCAGAACCACTGGGGAACACCATGGACTAGAGGATGGCTCTATGATACCAGCCGTTAGCATATCCTTCACCTCTTTTTCTACCAGCTGCCTTCGGGCTATGAGAAGGCTATCGGAGTTTTGCCTAGAAACCTTCCCTTCGGAAGTTCTAATTTGGTGTTAAATTAAACTGGTTCTACCCGGGATTTTTTCAAATACTTTTCTATGTTTTTTCCCTACCAACTTTATTTGGGTTCTTTGGTCTTCAGTTAATTCTACCCCATAGGTCGGTTCTACTCCCTGTTGTTCTTCCTCAGGTGTGGGGAGAATAGGAATCTCTAAGGGTTGTGTTATAGTAATGAACAAGGCTGCGTTGCTCATAGGGATAGAAGTCTCATTCACTTCCCATTCTTTTAGTAAATTAATATGGTATATTTGACTTTTGTTTGAACCCATGGGAATTTCTATTCTATAAGTAATAGGGGTTATTTTCTCCATAACTCTGTATGGTCCTTGCCATTTTGCTAGAAGTTTGTTTTCTGCTGTGGGCAATAGGATCAAGACTTTGTTACCTATAGTCAGATCTTGTAGTTTCTTGCCTACATCATATTGCTTCTTTTGTCTTCCCTGACTCTCCTTGAAATAGGAATGTACTTCTTCCCATACTGAGTTTAGGTATTCTTTTAATTCCCTGGTATACTTTAGAATGTCCCAAGATTCTTCCTCAGTTTCTTCCCATTGTTCTGCTGTCATGTCTAACAGTGTTCTTGGCTGTCTCCTAAATAACAGCTCAAAGGGACTATGCCCTGTAGGGGCCTGAAAATGAGTCCTGATTGCATATAATACTAACGGTAACTTCTTGTCCCAGTCTTTCCCTGTGTCATTTATAGTCTTTCTTAACACATTTTTTATAGTTTTATTGTATCTCTTGACCAGGCCATCTGTTTGTGGGTGATAGACAGATGTTTGTATTTGTCGGACACCTAGCAACTGACAGACTTCAGCCATTAATCATAACATCCTTGGTCCGTAAGGATTTCCTTAGGGAATCCTACCCTAGAGAAGAACCCAATCACAGCCTGGGCTATGCCCTTGGTTGTCATACTAGTGAAGGGGGAAAATCTTCTAGGTATCTTGTGGCAAAATCTACCAAGACTAAAATGTACTGATAAATCCTGGAAGAAGCCACTAGTGGACCCACCACGCCCAGACCTACTCGGGTAAAAGGTGTTCCTATTATTGGTAATGGAAACAGTGGGGCCCTTGGCTCATTACTGGGGTTAACTAATTGGCACTTGGGACATGATTGACAGTGACTCCTAACATCCCCGAATACTCCTTGTCAGTAGAACCACCGTAGTAGATATTCTTCTGTTTTGTCTCGACCAAAATGTACTCCCTCTACCTGCCCCTGGGCTAAATGCAATACCTGTTCCCGGTAACCTCGGGGAACCACAGTTGTGTTTTTGGGGGCTCCTTGCTGTTCGACAAATCTATACAACAGTCCATTTTTCATAAAAAAAATAGGGATCCACCTGGTCTGTAGGGTCAAAGGTTGCTGTTTTCCAGGTGTGTTTGAGGGTGGGGTCATCCCTCTGGCATATTCTGAACTCCCCTGAATTGGTTAGTACTCTTTTCCCTTTGAGAATATTCTCCAAATTTGTACTTGTTACATTCTGCAGATATGCTGTTTTTTGGTTCCTTTTCTGACTTTTGGATGGTGTTCTTTATTTTTAGTTTGTTCGATGTCCTCCTGGAAGAAAGGTACCTCTTGTAACGATACCTTCATGGGACTTTGCGTGTTGATGCTGTCTAAAAGGTTATGGAAGGCAGAATAATCTATACCTATATTAATATCCTCAACCAGATGGGGAATTCCTCCCACCTTAATTTTCTCTATCCCAAAATCTCCAATTTATCAAAATCTCTGCAACAGGATAGATTTTGCTGTCTCAATGTACGCATGTTATGACCACAGTTTCTTCCTGTAACCATTGTTCCAGCTTAACCAGTTTTTCGTTAACGACGCTCTGGCTGCATCCAGAACCTACTAGGGCTTGTTTGGGTATATTGTTTACAGTCAGGCTGGTCATATATCTAGGAGTTGTACTTCCTGACCAAAAGGCCCTCCCTTTAGCCAGACTTATTTCTATGGGTTCAGCTGTTGGAAGTTTACGGGGAAAATTCCTTGCTATATGGTCCTACTCTGCACAATTATAACATTGCAGGGTTAAAAGGGGTTCTTTAATCGGGAAGCGTAGGGCTGTGGTTTTGCCTTTGGGAAACCCAGTAGGACTTTTCATGAGTGGGGCAGGGTGTGAGGTCTTCGTAACTGATGGTAGACTTCTTCCTGTGGCACCTTGGAAGTCCGGTACTCTATGATAGGCAAATGTTAGCTAAATTGCAGAACGAATGGTAACATCGGAATGCTGTCTTATCCAATTTCTTGTGGCTACGGGCAAAGCATCTATATTTTGTTCTAATAGAATGGCCTGTAGGAGTTCCTCTTTGGTACATTCAGATGGGTTTAGCAATTTACATTCCTCATCTTGTACTCTATAAAACAGAGCTCGGGGATTCTCAGATGGATTCCATTTGGTATGACGAAAACGATGTTGATAGCTCTCCTTATCTAGTCCCACCCTTTCTAATATCACTTTTTTTATATCACTATAAGGAGTCACCCCCGTGGATTGACAGCTTGGTAGGCCGATTGCAAAGTACCGGTCAACAGAGTTGCGATATACTGCCCCCACCGTTCCCGTGGCCAATTGGTGGATGTGGCAACCCTCTCGTAATTAGTAAAGAAAGAATCCAGGTCCTCTCCTTCCTGATACTTTTGTAAGACTAAGCTAGGTACTGTGAGGTGTACTCTAGTAGTGGCAATTGTCTCAGTGAGTCTCGCTAGGGCCATTTCATGAACCAACTGTTTACTGATGATCATAGTGGCTTGGTTCTTCAATGCATTCTGCAGAGAATCTCTATCAGAACGAGCCTCCTTAACCTGTTCCTCCCATAAAAGCTGTAGGTGTCTCTGTCCCTCGGCCAACTGGAGTATCAGATACGCAAGGGTTGGTTTTACCTCCTTGGCTCTTTCCTGTATATAATACGTCTAGATCCCACTTCTGACACCACTGTCACAGGAAAGGTACCAATCCAGGGATGTTTTTATTACCTCTATTCGGTATACAAACAGGGATGTACACTAGGACGTGTTTGAAGAGGCTGATTTTCTATTTCCCAAAAATGTTTTAGTTATTTCCCAGAGTCTGTTATGGGGATAGGTTTTGTTTTCCACGTCTTGGTTTTTCATCCCCATAGTAATCTCTTCTCTGTTTGTTTCCACAGGTAATCAAGGCTTCGCTGTTGGTCCACTCCCACGTAGCCAGCGAGAGAAGGGGACAAAACAAGACAAGAAGCCTTTATCAGGTAACTGTTCCTTTTCTTTTAGTATCACCTTCTATTTTAATACTATGCCATTTGTGCACTAAGGTTAGGTGCGATTATAGTGAAGAGAGGGTAGGTAGAAAGACACTCATTTTGTGCGTCACTCAAGGAGAAATAGTGCTGCCCAAGAGCTAAAAGAACCACTCCCCTCTGTCTCTTGTCTCTTTATGGTTTTATTTTTCTTATTTGAATTTTTTTTTTTTCTTTTCTTTTCTTTTTCCCATGTTATGGTTTGCTTTATATGGAAGAACAACAAAATAATAACCACACCAAAACAAAATCACCAGTGGTTTAAAAGTAAACGTGCACTTGACTTTGCGTTTTCTATGAGGGTTTCGTTAGGTGTGAGGCTCCTGTGTGTCTAGCCCTCCTCCCCGCTCCCTCCCGGTCTTCCCCACAAACGTTGTGAATGGACCGCATAAGCGGTTCCGTACCTGCAAGAGCCACGTCCCTCCGGGGACTTGGCTGGCTTTTCCGCTCTCTCCCTTCTCTGAGGCTGGTTCCCGGCTCCTCGCTGCTCTTCTACTGACACTGCTCATCTTCTTCCTCGTGTCCTTGTCCTCCGGTCCTCCCATCTTCCGTTCGTGTCTCTTGTCCTGCTGGTGCTCCTCTGACTCCCTTTTCCAGAGCCACCTCTCCCTTCTGTCTTTTTTCTCGCCGTCCCCAGGACTCCCGATGATGTCAGCACGTTCCATTGTGTTAGCCAAAAATAAGTTCTTGTGTGTCCCCCTGGGGGACTCAGAGATTGGCCCGACCCCGTCAAGTTTTGTGACCTGACACAGGGAGTTTCCATTGTTTGGATCACCATGGCCTGTGGCCACACGGGGCCACCTCTCAGCACCCACCAGCCCGGCAGTGCACCAAGTATTATCCGGCAAGGTCTCCAAAAGACAATCTAAATAGCGGTCTCATGATCAACAGATCACCACCCGATGAACAGGTAAGCAACTCTGTTCACCCGCATATTTGAAGGCAACTCATTAGCTCAGTGCCGTCGGGATGCCCGGCACGAGTTGTCCATCCCCTAGGATCCCAACGGGGACCCATGTTATTATGCACACCGTCCAGCCAGCAAAAAATGTCCAAGAAGCCCTCTTGCAAAACAGGGCACAACCCCTATGTAGGGCCAGCAGAGTATCAGCGGACGGAAGGGGGAATCTGGCTCCGGTATCCAGTTCAGCTCCACTCCAGAGAGGAGACCAAATGAATCAACCCTCATGATGCCATCAGACAACAGGGAAGGCCACAGCAGGCCGCACCAACATGCCGACCCTCAGCCAAGGGTTGGAGAAACCGATATCTCCCCACCTGTGTTGCATTAATCAAGGGGGGGTGGAGGGGCCCATGACTAGTTGTCCCCTGACGGTGTCGCACAGCCGGGTGGCCCAGCCCCTCAGGCGCGCCCGAGGCCCCTGTCACCCCAGGGCCTCCGAAGTGCATAGGCCGGTGGTCACGGCCACAATGATCGTGGCAGCCACACCCCACCAACTTGCAGTGGCGCCCCACCCCCCAAGTAACTCCCCCACTCCTCACCACATAGCAAACCCCATCTGCCCTGTTTCAGGTCCTAGACGTCTTCAGCTGTCGATATTCGGAATCCTCCATTGGAGGGGCCATTACGGTCAGCGGCTTGGCAATGCCGCCCATAATAATAAATCCTCTTTAATGATAAAATTAGATTCCTTACTACAAGTTTAAAAATACCACTTTTAGAAAGTTGACATTTTCCTGCCCTTAGCCCTCTGTGCCTGCAACCTGCCATAGGTCACATGACCGGGTGTAACTAACAGTTGGGACTTGGTGAATTCACCCCAGACAGTCACACAATTGGGAGATTAGCAGAGCCTGAATGTGCCATTAACTGGCTTGATGGAGGGGCAGCACTAAGCACAGCCCCACTTGCAACTGAATAGACTGGGCTCTGCCACCACACAATAGGCTTAGCAACCCTGAACTGTCAATACAGCTAATAAGGAGCCAGGGCAGGGGAGATAGGAAATTCCAGGAACTTCAGGGAACCTTTCTAGAAATTTCACCCAACTTCTACGAGCAGGGCACCAGTGTATAAGAACAGGGCTCTCAGACCTGCTCCTCAGTTTGCTACTGGACCTGCGGAAGGACTCTCAGAGGACTGCCTGGTGCTGTGACCTGCTGTGCACTCTGTCAGACTGCTGCTGTACCTGAAAGGACTGCTTTGCTATCTGAAGCCTGCTTGGAACTTTCCGAGTTCACCCCTGCTGTAGAGCCCTGCGTCACCACCTGTACCCAGGACTTCCGAAATGACTCCCAGGACTAGTTCAGCTACTCTCCTGCTCTGAGCCACAGGGACATAACAGGCTCCCACCATCTTAAACCTGTACTTGGACCCAGCATGAGTGAGTCTTGAAAGCCAAAAGGTCTCCATTCATTCCGGGACCCTTGGTTGGGGTGCTAAAGTTGCCCAGTTGGTCAATTTCCAAAACTGAGGACCAGCTATTTTGAACCTTAAACTTTAAAAATTCTGAACTCTACTAATTGGATTTTCATTGTTTTGGTGTCAAATAAATATATCAAAACGTTTTCTATTTTACTAAATAGGTTTTGGGTTTTTATTGTGTTGTGTTTTCACTGTGTTACTGTTTGTGTATTGCATAAATACCTAACACATGGCCACTAAGTTTAACCTGACTGCTTTTTTTATCAAGCTACCAAGGGTTAAGCACAGGTTAAATTAATGACTGTTTGAGGTTCACGCTGCAAGGGGCTGTTGCTGTTGCTTGACCAGAACTCGCACCCAGTCAACCAAGAGCCCAATTTCTTACAGTTCTCAATGTCACTCTCTTCCCTCTAGGATGCAGCATCATTCACCTTGACAGATCAGAACAGCATGGTGGGTGAGGTTTGTTCCCTTTAACCATAAGGATCCCCCTAAATGGAAACTGATTGACTAATTAACTCCTGTTTGTTCCTGTGTCTCATTTTGGAGATTACAAAACACAATATCTAAACCCTGAAGGGTGAACATCTTATAAAGCATCATGTCACAGCAAACATAATTGCATTGATGTAGTACTTATCACTTCACCTTTGCTTTTGGTCAAATTCGCCCAGAAGATTTCAACCCCTACTCGATAAATTACAAACACATCCCGCACACTTTCTCAAATCCTTCCTTTCAGACAACAACCTATTAGAAAGCTGTCTCATTTCTACCCACAGTCTCCACTCTCAACCTGATTTTCATAAAGGAACACCACATACCATAGTGGACAAATCACTTATTTATTTCCATCAAAATCTTGATGCGAGCTTACGTTTCACTCACTAAACTGAAGGCGGAAAAGATCTAGTTTTAATGTTTAAATGTCTTCTCCTTATGTGTCTGTGTTCCTGTGACTTGTATGACTTGATATAGCTTATCTGCCTGAAGTTTGAAACTGTATTAGGATCTGTGTAAACAGAGAGAGTACTCTTCGGTTCAAAGCCAAAATCCGTCTGAATAACCTGGCCAGTACACCTGCTCTCTAAAGTTAAAGCTTAACACATCTATGTTGACCCTCAACAAACTCCAACTCTCTTTCAATGCCTGTGCATGTGCACACTCTCCACCGTATTTATTGTAATGGATACTCTTTAAAATGATACGTACTAGGGGGCATATTTACCAAGGGCTTGTGCTGGCATAGTACCACATAAGGTGACACAAGGGCGATGCAAGTAGTAAGTCATAACTATTAAACAACGCAAAAGATCAAATGTGTCATTTGTTGAAAATTACATCATGCAGAAGCTGTTCTGAATCCTTCTGCGTCATGCAGGAATTAATATATGCCATGTAGGTGTTCCCATGCAAAATCTGGTGCAACTGTATTGTGGTATTTAACATCATATCACAATGTGACACATTTGACGTTGGTACAAACAACAATAGAAATGTGATAGAATTGCTGTGTAGCGGCAACACAGACGTAGAAAATGATGCAGTGGCTGTTGTATAAAATTAATTTCATCACAGAACACTTGGCAAACTCAAGTATGCCATGGAGGTCTTTATACTGCAACTGAGAGTAGCTTGGAGATGAACACATAGGCAGCAAAGGAGGAAGGAACATGTTTTCCGTCAACACATAGCCATCATTGACCTCAGGGAAGAGAAGATCATTACGTTTACAGACTGAAGAGGGAGTTCATAATCGAATTGTTGAAGATAGCACCAAGTCTCCAACTAGCAAGTGCAAGGATCCATGCCATACCAGCACATGTGAAAATGATGTCTGTGCTGCACATGTTGGTCACTGGACCCTTCCAAACAACATCAGCAAGATTGGCTGACATTTCACAGGACGCATTTTCTGCTTTTCATCCATCTGTTTTGGATGCCATAATAAAACTGATCCCACAATACATTCTATTTCCCAAAACTAACCAACGGCATTTGGCTACCAAGCTAGGGTTCTACAATATTGCATTAAGACTTTCAAAGCAGAGAGGGAGAGTGTGTGCGCGCTTTGGTCTGTGTTTATATATACATTTCTTGGGAAATCCAACGGATACCTCACCCCTTTATTAGAGGGGTGTAATACTCCAAACAACACCCTTTGAAGCTACGCCCCTAGTCATATTGTCACCAAGGTAAGGTATCACAGTGTAAATACCAAAAACAATTGAATATTCTAATGATAAATAAACGGTGTAAGAATCAAGGCATATAAACACTGAATCACAGACATAGAAAAATATTTCCTGACATAAAGAGGACTGTACAGGTCTCTTAGACCAAGTCAGTTTTCCAAACATATGGGGTCATTATGAACATGACGGGATGCCCTGCCGCCAACCGGGCTGGCGAACAATGAAAGACCGCCAGTGTTGGTGGCCGGCATCCCGCCACATAATGATGCATGGAGCCTCACCACCATTGATGACGGTGAGGGCTGCCATGCGCCATGCTGGCGGTCGGTGGCGGGGGTGGATGCTGCCCCACCCTCTGCGCCACATCAGTCCATACACCGCCACGCCTATAATGAAGCAGTTTTAGGCGTGGTGGTGTATGGAGAGGCAATGATGGCGGCGGAGCAGCATCCAGGGAGCCCGTTCCCTCTCAGAGCAGCGCAACAGAAAAGGTAAGTGCTGTCCCAGAGGG
Source organism: Pleurodeles waltl (assembly GCF_031143425.1). NCBI lineage: Eukaryota > Metazoa > Chordata > Amphibia > Caudata > Salamandridae > Pleurodeles > Pleurodeles waltl. The sequence continues at coordinate 431,845,179 of NC_090449.1, forward strand.
AAGGGGGGAGGGGGGGTGTGAGTGTGTGTGTGCATGGGAGTGTGTGTGAGTGTATGTCTGGGGGATGTGTGTCTGAGTGCATGTATGCATGTGTGCATGTTAGTGAATAGGTGCATGTGGATGTGGGGGGTTGGGCTTTGGGGGACCTGTATGTAGGGGTGGGGGGTGGGAGGATGGTGAGGGTCGGGTTGGGGGACCTACATGGGGTTCTGGGGGTGGAGGGTTGGGGGGGCGGTTTTCAGGGCTCAGGGTGGGAGGTGAGGGCTGGTCTAGGGGGTTAGGGGGTGGGTAAGTGTGTTGAGAAGGGGGGGGGCCTGGAGTGTCACATGCAGGTGACACAAATGATTAGTCCTGTCACCCGTATGCTTTGCACCAGGGATATTCAGAATATGGCGGTCTGGACCACCATGCCGTTGGCGTTAATGACCGCCACCGCCAGCGTGGCGGTCCAGACCGCCATGTTCGTAATGACCACCATAATTTGGAATCATATAGGAAAGGGCCCATTTCATTTCCAATGTGTCATTCTAAGGCCCTCATTTACATGGGCATTGAGCCACAGGAATGTCACTTTTACTGGTGTTCTGGTGACGCAATGCCCTGCACCATATTTACAAAGCGGCATTAAGCCACTTTTGTATCTTAATGCTGCTTTGTAAATACAGCCCCTTTACAAGCATCATTTTGTGTGAAAGGGCCATGCAATGGTGATGCTGTGGGCATTCCACTGCAACACCAATTGCATTCGGTCGCTGCCCCAGACTTACGAGGATTTGTAAACTTGAGGCAGTGCCAAAAACTAATACCGCCCCAGGGGTGGTGCTAGCATGGTGCAATCATAAGAAATACTTTTATTTCTCCTTGTTTTTGCTTTTCCTATGTGTGCAGCACAGAGCCATTAATGATTGTTTGTGTGGAGGAAGGTGTGCTTTCCTGCACATAAACAATCATTAAATATTGACAATTTGCTACCCCTATGTGTACTGCATTGTGCAGCACACATAGGACTAGCAAATCATCATAGTTGATTGTATATGTGCAGGAAGAGACAGCTTCCTGCACATAAACAATCATTCCCTGCAATGCAGGCACCCTATTCCATCATCTCCCTCACACCCCGCCACATCAGCATCTCCAACACACAGCAGAAGCAGCAGGAGACCAAATAGGGCTTCTACCAAATCAACGGCTTCCCACACGTGCTTGGTGCCATTGACTGCACACATGTACGCCTTGTGCCACGTGCTGCAACCGAACATCTATACTGCAACAGGAAGCACACACACTCCATCAGTGTGCAGGCCATTGTCGATCACCGGGGATTGATCACCAACATCGTGGCAAAGTATCCTGGGAATGTACATGATTCATTCATCTTCCGCCACTGCACCATCAATCAACACTTCCAGGATGGACGATATGGAAATGGCCTACTTGTTGGTAAGTACAGAAACCTACTTATATACATACTGCACAACAACCCTCTAGGACAAACAACACATACACCACTACATTGGCATGTGGCCAGGAAGAAAATGAGGTTGTGACACTGCTAGCCATGTGTGATATCCTGACCCATTTGGATATACACCTATGGACAAATGACAGAACCAAATAACAACAGATGCCACTCCACAGACACAAGGGAACAATTTAAAACAATACAATTACAATGACATGGCTTCAGCTGGCAGTACAACTTGGAAGATTAATCTTTCAATAAAACATCAATAACACTCAATCAAACACCCTTCCAACCAATACGTACTGTGTATTGTGTTTTGATGCAGGTCAAAAACCATGATCCACACAGCATGATGATGACTAAAATGAAGGTCACATGGAATCATTGAGGCTTTACCAATATCTCACATCACTCCTGCTCTCACATTGCCCACTACCAATAAGCAAGGGGACTGTGTGAAGAACACATATTGATGGGACAATATTGAAAGTGCACATTCTTACACATACGGATTGAGACAATTTCACACACACACAACAGATGTACAGGCATACGGACCTTCTGAAACTCCAAATGACAACCTCACAACCAAGTTAGCCAGATGAACTAGAACATGTTCAGTAGTATAGGTACATGTTAGAACCAGAATCGACTTGGCAAGGGCAGTGAAATAGGGCTGCAGAGAATTTGTCACACACGTGAAATTTGTGCATAGTCAATTGTCAACACGTCAGTGCTGACAACGTACGGAGATGTTTTGTACATTGTCACCTTGCCAAATCGAAGGGTCTCACTGATGATTAACTAATTCTATTGCATATCTGAAATTGGATGGGATGTCCAGGGTATATAGATGCAACTGTCTTACCACCACTGTGGAATTGATTCTGTATATGGAAGTATCATGTCACCCCCAGTTAAGACACAGGGACACCTCTTTCACATGACATAATGCAAGGGAGTACACAATTTACTGCAGCTCTACAAAAATACTGCTGACATCCGGTCAATCAGCCAAACACCCGTTCAGATAAGGAAACAACCCAATACTGATGGTACATCCTAGAAGCCTAGGATTCCACACAATAACACAAACACAGACAACACAAGAGAACAACTGCCATGCAAAGTGATAATCATGATGCAAGCTACATCAACATGTTCTCACTCATTTTCTCTTTCAGCTGATCAGAGGTATGGGATCCAGCCATGGATCATGACCCCATTTGCAAACCCAAGCACTGCAGCAGAGCGTGCCTATAATGAGGCACATCGGAGGATACACACCATAGTCAAGAGGACCTTTGGCATCCTGAAGTCAAGATTCAGGTGCCTCGACATCACCGGAGGCAGCCTCCTATACTCACCTGAAATGGTGTGCAAAATCATTTTGACCTGTGCCATCCTGCACAACATATGTGTAAGAAGGAAAATTCTCCTATATGAACCCGACCTACAACTGCCTGAAGAGGAAGAAGAGGAGGATGCTGTCCATCAACATGAGAGGGATCATCCCCACACAGCTGCAGGATTGCGTCGGAGACAACATATTGTCCAAAATTTCTTTTAACTCTACCCATCCATCACCACTGTATTACCATATGTCAATAAACACCTATACTATTCACTATATCATGTTCTGGGTAATCATTTTTGCATAACATTATCCCTAACTATCAGAACCAAAGTGTAGCCCCAAGGAGCATTGTAGAAATACAGATTAGGATACCAAAAATTCCACATAATAATTGATGGGTATGATTGTACAGCCAACTTCACACACGCTGTAAATTACATATATCCTATCCATTTCAAATTTGAAGGGCAATATCAGAGGACCACAGCTATTTCACACATACATGCTGGCAACATGGTTCATTTCAGCATATGGCACACAACTAAGACACCATCAGTCAATAAGGTAACAAAATACCTCATACATGAGGCAGTGGATGTGCTATTGAATTGGTGACAAGAAGGTATGACCAGATCCTTGACAGCAGTAAGTGTGACATCAGCTATCTTTGCAAGGAGTATGTGTGACAAGAATTCCATATAAGCAGCAAATGGATAGCACGGATGCCCCAGGTATGACTAGCATTGCTCACAAGACATCCCCTGCACATGCTAGCCCAGGTCTTACGTCCTGCCAATGCCATGTTCCCTGTCTCACCCCACCCTTCTTCAGAGGGCCCTGGAAAGGGAATATGTGTACCTAGATAATCCCTCATCTATACACACCCATACCCACATTCTGAATCCAGTGTGCGTCCCTCTTTAGTAAGGTATGCCATTGTCATTGTTCTTCTGTCTGCATGGACTTCTGGTTGAATAATGTACTGCCTTGTAGTCTGTAGGACCTGTAATCACCTGTACATTACCTCCCATGTGAAAGGTATTGTTGGCCCTTTGAACTTGATTCTCACCTACAGGACTTGTGGGAGACTGAAGCTGCACACACCTGTGAGCACAATCATGCAGACCAGCCATTTGAACATGCACTGCCCTTGCAGCTGCCTGGAACAGCATAGAAGCTGCCATTGTATGTATTACACTGTTATGCATTGCCGTATAAATCACTTGTATAACACAGGCCTTGGGTTACTGTGTTACGTTCCAACACACAGGACAAAAATAGTTTTCATTTTCCACAGTGTTGTTCTAGCTTTGACCAGCCTCAGTCTGCTCACTGTGTATTTGCCTTATTAAATTTTTGATCCTGATTGACCCTGCATCCTGTTAGCCTGACAGGTTCCTGTCTTTACGTTACCATAAAGGTTCCCTGTGGCTACATTTATCTCATATTTGCTTTCCAAGCCCTCACTTTCCTCCTGGGGTAGTGGGTCAGATAGATCTACAATGAATACTCAAATACATTGTATAGCGTAATCAGTTTACTTATCGTATCATGGGGTGGAACTTGTCTTCAAATAGCCTAATCATGGCCTATCCCTTGTCTGGGTTTCATGTATCCATGAGTGACAAATAGTGACAGTGTACCATGGCTGTATGCATGGATTGGGTATGGTTCCTCCAGCACAACAAGCAACTTTAGATAATGTGCATGAAATGTCAACACATGTTAGTACCCTGACAGTCCACACGGTGATTCACATTGCCCCCAACATATTGATGGGGCTTGCGTGATGAATAGATGTGAGATTAATCAGCACAGAGGCACTGATGTTCCCAGCTGCAGTGGGAATTTTAGAGGCCACCCTGTGTACAAATGTTGTGAGGAAACCTGCTGGTTTAAAATTCCTGATCCATTAACTTTGTCGGCACACCAAGGTTGCCCTGTTGTCAGTCTCATAACACGTCTGCAGTGCCATAGTTGGACTATCCCCAAGTGTGTTCTCAATTCCTCTTCGGCTTTACTTCAATTCAGCTGTGAAGGATACTTTGTAAATGCAGGAAATGGCTCCACAGACTCATGACTAGACCTGCACGTAACTGTGACAACATGGACCCCAATAATGACTCAGGCTACACATGGCTCCACACTCTTGAACCGGACACCTTTGTGCAATTTAGCACAGGAAATATGTGAACACGTGCTGCTTGGTCTACTGGCCCTCCACTGCCACAGGAGAAACATGGCTCATTTATATGACTCCAACTGTGGCGTGACATGACATTTGTGGATTGTATTTGGGACTCGGTGTCACAAACACCGTACCCACATAGCATTATCCAATGCCTGACACATGGGTAGTATACAAACAAGTGCTGATGAAGTAGTATGTAACATCCCAGGACATGTGATGGCTTAGTCTTGGAACATTGCCATGATCAACTGTCTTTGATCTATCCTGTGCATGGTTTGTCATTCGTGGTGCTTATGTCCCAAAAAAACTAGGAAGTTCACACAGCATTTGTTGCTAGGTGTATGACAAACACATTTCCTTTCTCATTTCCACACTGAATAGCATCTGAGGGTTGGACACATTGACTCCACATGCATACAAGCAGATTTGAGAAAACATGTCTTGTGATGTTCACACATTGGGACAACTACAATAGTAAGAGCCAATTCCCACACATTGACACATAGGTATTGAGTTACTGTATTGAGTTGCGTAGCCTTGCTATCCTCTATTGACACAAAACATGCCCAAACTGGGTAATACCTATTTGTATTCGACACATTTGGCCATCTATAGCGTCAGTGAAGAGTGCAAATTCGGTACAACAACTAGAGGATCATGGTCTGCAGTAGTATGATCTGTCACATGTGCCCATACACTGGAATGCACAATGTCGGTGCAATCATCCTATCTCTGTATTGTCACACCTGTCATGTACTATTAAAAATGAGAAACGACCCAAACCCAGTCAAAGGCAGGAATGTTGACGCATATGCATCAAAAAAGACGCACATGCGTCAATAAATGACGCATATACGTCGAAAAATGACGCTCATTGCCATGATACATCTATTGGGCCTGAGCGGTAATTCCCACACTGTACCCCATGAAATTGGTTAAGTATGAAACATAATTGAAAATATGGATGTGGGGTTATTTCTAATCGTGCATAAAAAAAAAATGACGCACACACTGTAAGCATTATAATATTTTAACGCATAAGAATAAAAACACCCGCATTTGAGGCAGGAAGTGATGTAATAGGATATCCTGTTTACAGAATCGGTACAGTGGGTGTACTTTAACTTTCACTTTGCAGTCTGTGATATTTCCTGACTGTGTGGCTGTGTTTTGACTTGTCCCTCTGTGCATTTTGTGGTTTTGTGTAAGTGTATTTTTTGTCATTTCAGCTGTATAAATTTGTGTTTGTACTGTTGGGAGTCTGTTGTGGGTAGTGTTAGTTGGGATGTTTTCTGGTAATTGTTTTTCATTACCCTCTCCTACTTTCCCTTCATTCTCCTCTGTACCCCTTTGTTCCCTTTTTTGTGCAAGCATGTTGAGTAGGCCACATCTTGGCAGGATGGCAGAGGAGGAGGTGGGTGGATTTGTTTGGCTGGTGTGCCACTTCCTACCCTTAATGATCAGGGCAGGTGGGTGTGTGATACCGGGGTATCACACAGAGGCAGGGAGGCTCCGGTGGGCAAAGGTCCTGTAGCATCTCAAGTGAATCTACAACACAATGCTCAACGACCACCAGCTGAAACACCGTTGGGCTGACCTGGTTGCCCGGGAGCAAGACCTGCTGGACCACCTGGGGATTGTGATTGGTGGCACTGTTGGTGAGTACAAATCAGAGTAATGTGCACATTTAAATTCTCTGTAGTGATAATAGCATATTTGTTCATATGCTGCAGGCAATGTTTTTGGACATGTGGAATGCAAGTTAAACATACAGGGGGTTATTACAACTTTGGAGGAGGTGTTAATCCGTCCCAAAAGTGACGGTAAAGTGACGGATATACCACCAGCCGTATTACGAGTTCCATAGGATATAATGGACTCGTAATATGGCTGGTGGTATATCCGCAGCACCTCCACACCTGTCACAGCACCACCTGCACCTCCTCCTACAGGCATGTCACCGACAAGGGGACATACTTCTTCAACTGGTACCCAGACCACCCCTGCTGCAGTCATTGACCCAGCAGATTTTCAGCAGAAGCAACGGAACTTGGACCGTATGTTGAGGAAAATGACCGGGCTGCAGCAGCAGGTGGCACAAGTAAATAGGAGGGTGCGTGCCATAAAAAAGATCCTGCGGAGGGCGAACTTGTAGACAATATACCCTCAGCCATGATTCCGTCCCCTCACTCCTCTTTCCTTGTTCTTTAAATACGTGGGTTTAGGGGGCTTAGTGTTAGGTTAGTATAGGCTGTTAGTTTAGTTAGTAGTAGTGGGTAGGGGGGTGCGGGTATGATACTTTCAATATCTGTTTTTTATTATGTGTTTTTGGATGATGTTGGGGTTTTGGGGTTTAAAAAAAAATATATATATATTAAATAGAAAAATACAAAAAATATATATTAGTTTAATATAAGATAGTATGTGTTTTGGTTAGTATATGTTGTTCTCCATGTGTCCCGGATTATAAGGGGGGTGGGGTAAGTAAGTTTAGCTTAGGTTAGTTAGGGCCAGTTGTGGGTAATGTGCAGTTAGGATAGGTTAGGTTAGGTAAGGTGTTTCCCCTGCTTTTAGCTTCTGTTTTTACTGTTTAATAAATATTTAGATAACCCTTTACAGTATGTGTCACATGCTTGGGGATCAGGGCCTTGGCATGAGTGAACAGTGTCTCTTTAGTATTAGCTTTTGTGCCCCATGCTGCAACCAAATCCCAACTGAGCTATTACATTGGCAGCTACACCAAAGCTAGTTTGCTAAGATTCTGCCATCCATTGCAGCCACCACTTATGGTTACTATGTATCCTAAAGTGTTGTTAAATTTTGATGTATTTTTTCAATGTCACATACTTTGTTACCAAAATTGGTATTGAGGACACTGTGTTAAGTCTGCCTGCAGCCTGATGTCCAAGCAAATCCTTATAAGGTGAGTGGTAGTATGCTCTCACACCTATCATTTGTTACAATGTTCAGCCCGGTTACATATTTGTATGTAAACTCATACACATCCATTAGGTAAAATGTGGGTCAAATGTCACATACGTAAGTTTTGGCTTAAAGAAAAATTTGAAGGCAATAATTTTTGACTTAGACATCCCTTGAGGAAGCGTTATTCTGTCCAACACAGCATTATGGTGTATAGTTTCTATTTTCCTCAGAAATAACCCTCAGGAAGGGCAGATGATGGTACAATCCAGACCACTGTGCATAGTTATCAGCCAACATTCTTCCAGGCCAGGTGTATTGACAATCTATAATCATTGACCTGAGGTAAACATCTCTGATATCCATCACGGTTGATGTGTCACATTACAGAGAGACAAAGTTGTTGTGTAAGTGCTATTTATTAGAAAGTGCTGTAGTGTTATATGTACATGGTGCATGATTGAGAGTCCATTAGTGTAACACCCTCCATTGTGATCCTACACAAGTGCAAAAGGACATGTCATTGGACATGCTGGGGTGAAGTGTCAGACAGTGCAGAGGGACAGGATTTGCCAATGAGTTAGTGAGAGACAATCACAGGGCAGGGTGACAAGATAAACAGTGGGCTGAAGAACAGTGCTTGAGTACAGTTGTTGCAAGACTGGCATGTTACAAAGCACAAGACCCTGGCAATAAGTGGCCATGTGGCAGGATCTAGAGCTACCAGGTACTCTTACGGGTGAAGGTTATCTGTTCCACGTCTTCATCTTCTGATGTGTGTGTTGTCTCCTCTGCCCTTGGTGGTGGTGGTTGTGAAGGGGCAACACACACACCTCAGTGTTTGAAGTACTGCAGCAAGGAGGAGCTGCTGGTTCTTAAGAATAGCAGCCACATCACTGTGGTAGGCAGCCAGGTTGGCCCTGAGGGGTTCAATATTGCATTTGTGCGCGCGTTGCCAGGATTGTTGTTGTAGGTGTTGTGTCAACTCTATTACGGCTGTGCTGATTTCCTTCAACCTTTTTTCAAGTTCCTGCAAGATTGTTGTTCGCCCTTGCATTGCTGCTGCCTGTTCTGCAGTTGACATCATGCACGAACACACCCCCTCTAGGCTGGCTGCTATATTTTCCATCCCCACCCGCACCTCCTTGGCCAGCTCCTGCTGTACTCCAACTACAGTTCTCTCAAAGCTGGTGCCAGTGTTGTCAGAGTCCTCAGCTGCGTTGGAGCTGGCAGGTCGTACAAATGGGATGGTGGGTTGGTGCTCTGTGATGGCTTCTAGTTCTGTGCTCCTCCTTGCGACTGAAGGTGGGATCTGGAGGGTTCCAAGGACATCTTGGAGGGTCTGCTGGCTGATGTTTGTCAGCTCGTCATCCATGTCATCAGGGTAGTCCTGGACAGGCATATCCGCAGGAGAACCATCGTCCTCTGCAATGAGATATGGTACAATTAGTGTGTCTGTGTTGTGGGATTTGTAATATGACGTGCCTGCCTTCCTATTATTTTCACATTGTGATCTTGGGTCCTGTTCATTGTTCCTGTCTTTCATATTAGCATTCTCCCAGGCCTATGCCCCACCTGCATGTTACATATATTGTGGTCAGTTTGTGGACTTGTCAGCATCACATCCTCTAGGTGTTGGTTCTGGCCAAATTGTGATTTGCCACCTTCTTGTCCTACTCAACCCTCTGTCTCCTTCCATTCTCATGGTGAGGCCTTTCACTGGCTGTGGGTGTTCTGATGGCACTTGCACTACACTTAACATTTTGGAACTGCCACAGTCTCTGATACTTCACATCCACCTACATGTTGCTGAGACTTAGCATATACTATGTATTGCATTGGTATTGCACGATACAGATGTCAGCATTGGTAGGGTGTGCTTACTGATGTTGGGAAATGTGTGCTACATTGCATTGCACTGATGGTCCTAGCAGTGTTCCATTTCCTCCTCTGACTGTGCAGGTGTATTTCTGTAACCAGTTACATATGTCCTCCCCCTCAATGCTGTTGTCTGAGCAGTATGACATTTGGGATGTTGCATGGTGTCATTGGAGCTATTGTGAGCCAAGCATAGGGTGGACCCTGACATATGCAGCATGGGTATTACATTAGTGCTGTGTACTGAGGAAATTCGATTTTTTAATACGATCGTATTGACCCGCCATTTTGTGGCCCGCCGCCATTTTATGTTGCCTTCACTCAGGCAGCACAGCGAACGAAGTCCATTCTGCCTTTTCTGCTTATTCTGCAACATGGTGTTCAAAACAGCCTTCTGCCTCTATCTTTACAAGGCTGGTATTAAGGTCTGACAAAGTACACTAATCCCTGTCTGGTTTTCTAATCCTTGTTTCAACTATCTGTAGGCTCACACTATTCTCCGCCGATCTTATCTTATCGTCTGGCCTTCGCTGTCCTTTGCTAGTATTCTCTCATTTCACAACTGTCCTCCAAACGCACACAAACTTATCGCACCACATGCAACTTCGTTGTGGATCGGTTAATGAATTAGTTCAAGGGAGGGGTGACAAACACAGCTGGAGGGGAGGCAACCTTAAGTCACTTGATACTTTGTTTTCCAATTCCTTCTATTGGTGCTGTCTTGTTTTCCGACATTTCTATTGGCTCTGTTCTATCTTTACATTATTCTTACTGGCTCCTTTCTATGTGTTCTGGGAGTGTATGTAGTTAATAAATGGTTTTTATACGGTATATAAGATTGTGCGCCACAAAGTAAAGTGGCAGTCTCCTGAGAACATACCTTGTGTACTTCTTGGACAACTGTACTAGCTGCAGCTAATAAAATCTGATCTTTTACGCCTGACAGAGTGTCCCGTGTCTCTGTTAGTTGAGGCAGGTGAATCCAAGGAGATTTCAGGCGTACCCTGCGCCGCCAGGCCCATAAGGTTCTGGTTCTTCAACTGGCGCCCAACGTGGGGCGGCTTCAGCGGTACCGGTTCTGCCTGAAGGTTGTGAGGAACCCCGCAAGAAAATTCTGGAGGAATCGCGAGCCACGTCAAGCGACCCCTGTATGTCGAAGTGGTCCGAAGGTCTTTTTCAGCGCGGTTACTCCTTCCTGACGGCTACTGACGACTGCTGCCCTGACTGCCGCCCTGCCTTGGCCCTTTCTTTGATGATGTATGGTAAAGCGAGACGATAGACGGGCCTCTGTTGGTGTAAGAAGACATCCTTAGTTAAGTATTTGGTGGGTCGCGCCCACAAATTTTGGTCTTTGTTTTGTCCTTAGGTCCTTAGATTTGGCCATTGCAGTGGCCAAAGCCGAGGGGTAAGTGCATTTGTGCTGTGTAAACTGAAAGTTTTACCCCCTTGATGTTTGTGAACAGCCAGTAAAAATCGTGAGATGTCTGGTCTGACTAAGTTTGGAAAACTTTGTTGCTTTGGTTGTAATAGGGACTCCCAGCTTGAGGACTCCTGTCCGATTCCTTCGGTTGGAACTCCCACATATGAGCTCTATTCTAAACATGGTGTTGGTCCTATTGCCTTTAATAAGACATGGACCCGATATACAAAGAAAGATGGTGTTTTAAAATGGCCAGAAAATGGTAGTTTCGAAACTGATGTGCTAGATAATTTAGAAGCAACGTTATTTAAAAGAAAAGCCCGGCCGGCAATGTTTGACTCTTTTCGCCTTTGGCGTAAGGAAGCCAAACAGAGAGAAATTAAACAAGCGAAACGAGATAGGAAAACACAGGGAATGACGATTATACAGGCTGCTCAGCAATTCAAAGATGATGAAATAGATAATGCAATGGAAATTTCAGACAGACAGCATCGAATGGCAATAGATAAATGCTATCCGACGTTGCCTATCTCTTCCCTTGATAAGAGAAAAGATTTTGAGGAAGATTCCTTAATGTCCCACTTATTGAAATTGCCTCCGCCCTATGTACAAGGTGCTAATGCACCCCCGATGTTACAGCCTGTTCAGCCGCCAGTTGTGCTTCCGCCTGCTCCAGCTTTTCCACATTTGCCTCCTCAAGTATTGCCTATGCCAGCTTTGCCTTTAACTCCTTTGCCTTCTGCTCCTTTGGCAATTCCTAATGCTCCTTTAGTTAATTCACCTAATACCTTGTCCCCTATCCTTATGTCAAATTCTCCATCTATGCGTAAGCGATTTGCAGATACTGTCTCTGGTCTCTTATCACCTTTCTTTGAAGCTTTAAATGTGTCTCCAGCTTTTTCTCGAAGACAGTCTCGTAGTCAATTCCCAGACTCCGAAGAGCGAGAAAAATTGGACTCACTTGCTTGTAGATGAATCAAGAAGGGTCCCCAATATAGTACGTCTGATATTATGTCCACCTTTCTGCAATGGAATGCACCTACGCAGAGATATGTTTTTAAAGTTATGTGCGATACTCTCGCTAAAGAATGGGAGGATATGAATTTGGGTTCGGTCCCACAGGATCTGTTAGATGTTCAGGCTGACTTTGACAAAGGACTTATTGTGGGTCCTAAGGTTGAAAACGCTGTCAGAACACTTATTTCTTTCAGATCCCTATTGTTCTCACAGACTTTTCCTGATTCTGATCCTTCAGTTAGGACAGCACTGAAAAACTATCCCATGAGAGAGGTTTCTCCAATATGGAAGGAAGAAGTTGCAGCAGCAGGTGCTAATCCAGCTATTCCTGCGCATTTTCAGCGCATATGGATACATGTCCCCTGGAAAAGGTCTGAAGTTTTAGCACTTAAACAGTCACTACCAGATTCACGCAAAAATCCTGCTGGTTACTATAAAGAGTTGTCGCAAACAGTTGATGCATGTACTATGAATCTAGCAGATATTGACATGTTGATGGGAAATGTAGTTCCACAGACAATATGGGCTAAAATTCGTAGAGAGGATCACGCTCAAGAATTAGGCGGCGATTGGAACGCTATTATTGCCGCAGATAGAGGTCAAGTAGGTGGTGCAAAGCCCGACGCTTTGATCTCAGAACTCCCTGGTAGGATTATTACATTAATGAAAACAATGATGCCTGCTTTGAGAGTTAATTGGGATAAGCTAGCAGCATGTAAACAAAAGAAAGATGAAAGTGTTTCCGATTTCTTTACCCGATTCGAGGAGACATTCATTGATCACAGTGGTCAAGATATGGCTACAGAAGGGGGACAGCGATTATTTGTGGATAAGTTCGTATATAACTTGCTTCCTGAACTATCACACAAGCTAAAAGACTCTGAGAGTTCATGGGCAGTTTCTTCTTCCGCCCAGATATTGGCTACTGCACAATATTATGAAAATAGAGACAAAGAAGAAAGGGAAAAACAAGAGAAAAAGACGAAAGAATTAAAAACTAAAGTTCTCTTGCAACAGGCTTATCCTCCTCGTTATGTTCAGCCTCAGTTTCAACAGCCTCCGCAGTTTCAGAGGTTGTATCAAAAGCCTGAACCATTCATTCCAAGACCTTTGCTAGGTCCCAATCAATGTGCTTATTGTAGGGAGGAAGGTCATTTTAAGAACAGTTGTCCGGCATTGTTGCAGCGTAATGGAGCAACATCTGCTTCACGAGGTCGTGGTGGTCCTCAGTCAGCAAATAGAGGTAGAGGTCGAGGTGTGTTAACCCAAGAGCAGCGTTCTTTTGTTCCTCCAAATTCCGGAAATTACTTTGACCAGCAAAATGTTAGGTCTACACAGTATTACAGTGAGGATCAGTATATTGAAGGAGGGAATGAAAGTCTTCATTTTGAATAGGACAGCCATGGACAAAGTAAGGGGGTTACGTCAATTCCAGTGGATCAGAATGGACCTTATGTTAATGTCACTACAATGGGTGTTTCAGAGCCATTTCTTTTAGATACTGGTGCCATGAGAAGCTCTATCATTCATTCTAAACTCCCTGGCGCACCTTTGTCTGGCTTAACTAATGTATCTGTAGGATTTTCTGGCGCCCCTGTTCGCAATCCAGTTTCTTGCCCTTTGCCTGTTTCAATAGGCCCTTATGATTTAGAAGCTCCGCTTCTTCTGACGAATGGTTGTGGTGAAAATCTGTTGGGTTTAGATCTATTAAAAAGAATGCATGCTACGATATATTGTTCACCTTCTGGTGTATACCTCACTCTAGGACAGAAAATGACTAGTCCAATGTACTTATCAAAAGATCAATTCCCACCTGAATTGCTTTCTCTTCCCGAAACGCTTTGGGCTACGGGTCCGAATGACGTTGGTTGTCTTGAGATCCCACCTTATGTTGTTACTCTCAAGCCCAATGCTGAAATGCCACGTATTCCGCAATACAGAATCTCTACTGAAGGTGAGAAAGCACTTCTGGAAATTGTCCATGATTTGATTCAGAAGGGTGTGGTTGAGGAAACGAGAGGAAATACATGTAACAGTCCTGTTCTTCCGGTTCTTAAACGCACTGATCCTTCTCAGCCTCCTGTTTATCGTTTTGTAATTGATCTTCGGGAGGTAAACAAGATTGTCGTACCGCAGTTTCCTGTAGTCCCAGATATCACTGCTCTGTTGACGATGATACCTTCTACAGCGACTTGGTTTTCAGTTATTGATCTAAAGAATGCTTTCTTTAGTATTCCCATCGCCGAAGAGAGTAGAGATATTTTTGGTTTTTCCCTCGGAGGCCGAAGCTTCCGGTTTAAACGCGCACCTCAAGGTTATTGTGAAAGTCCCTCTATTTACAGTCAAGCTCTAAAATGTCATCTTGATGCCTTTTCCTTACCGTCCGGTGCCGCTCTCATTCAGTACATGGATGACTTATTAGTTGCAGCTGATTCAGAGGAGATTTGCAAAAACGTGACCGTTGCACTGTTGCGTCATTTGTTTGATCTGAATCACAAGGTTTCTCCTTCTAAATTACAATATGTCTGTCGCGAGGTGACTTATTTGGGTCATCTCTTGTCAAAGGAGGGACGACGATTGACCCCCGAACGAATTCAGGCAATTGCACAAATGTCAGTGCCATCCACACAAAGAGAGCTACGTGCCTTTTTGGGCATTACTTCTTATTGTAGACAGTGGATTCCGAGTTTCTCTTTATTGGCTAAACCGCTGTTGGCGCTAACTTTAAAAGATACGCCTCAGCCTCTTCCGTGGACTGACGAGTGTCAGAAGAGTTTTACTGATTTGCGTATTGCTTTGTGTTCTGCTCCTGTATTGGGTACTCCTGATTACAGTAAGCCCTTTACGCTCTATGTCCACGAAAGAGAGGGTTGTGCATTGTCAGTCTTAACGCAGCGTTTTGGAGATCAACAGCGACCATGCGCATATTTCTCAGCTACGTTAGATCCAGTAGCTAAAGCATTGCCTAGTTGTCTTAGGGCGACAGCGGCAGCAGCAATTTCTATTCGACAGTCTGCTGGAGTAGTGCTAGATAATACTCTCATTGTTATGGTGCCACATGCAGTGGATACTTTACTAAATAGGACAAAAACGCAGCATCTTACGAGTGCTCGGTTGTCCGGATATGAGCTGACGCTTTTGGCTAGTCACATACACATCAAACGATGTAATACCCTGAATCCAGCTACTTTGTTGCCTCTTCCAGAAGAAAGAGATGTCTCTGAACAGCATGATTGTTTTCTCCGTACTGAAGAAGAGACTAAGGGTAGAATTGACCTAAAAGACACGCCATTAGTGAATCCAGATGGAACACTATGGGTAGATGGTTCTTGTTTCAAGCTCCCGAATGGAGATACAGTTTCAGCCTACGCTATTACTACTTTGCATACGATTGTGGAGACAGCACGCATTAGACATAATTCAGCTCAGGCAGCTGAATTGATAGCCTTAACTAGAGCGTGTGTGTTATCCAAAGGAAAAAGAGTAAACGTGTACACTGATAGCCAATACGCTTTTGGTGTAGCGTTTAACTTTGGAAGCTTATGGAAGGAAAGAGGATTCTTTACTTCCCATGGTACTAAGATACAACATGGTCAATTAGTGACTGAACTTCTTGAGTCACTTACAATGCCTACTCAGATAGCAATCGTGAAGTGTAGTGCACACAAAAAGATTGTGGACGATGTTGGTCGAGGAAATGCATTTGCAGATGAGGTAGCGAAAAAGACAGCCAGAGACAACACAAGTCGAATGTATGTTGCAGGTCCCGCAAACTGCGTAAGAGAAAAGGGAATGTGTGAAGATACAGTAGAGAGTGTGAAATCAATTCAAGGAGAGGCTACGGAGAATGAGTTGAGAAAGTGGAAGGAAAGTACAGGAATGTTAGATGAGATGGGATGTTGGGTTGAATTATCAGAACATCAACGTTGGCTGTTACCAGATGCTTATGTACTACCTGTAGTTACTATGGCACATGGTCCAGCTCACCTAAGTGCAAAAGGAATATGTAAACTTCTGGCTCCAGTGTGGCAAAATGAGGGGATCCCAAAGTGTGCAAATAATGTAGTAAAACATTGTATTGTTTGCTTGATGTACAATCCGGGAAAGGGAACCCCAACTCCAGCAGGTCATTTTGCTCCTCCAACATATCCATTTGAGGTGTTGCAGATCGATTATATTCACATGGAACGATGCAACAACCTCAAATATGTTCTGGTGGTAGTATGTGCTTTTTCTAGATGGGTAGAAGCCTACCCTCTGAAGGACAATACTGCTTTATCAACTGCCAAAATACTTTTGAAAGAATTCTTCCCTAGGTTTGGTTTGCCGCGCATTGTCTGGAGTGACAATGGGAGCGAATTTGTGGGTCAAGTCATGCAAAAAGTTTGTGCAGGTCTTGGCATAAAACAGAAGTTCCACGCGGCGAATCACCCACAGTCGGCTGGTTTAGTAGAATGCTACAATGGAACCTTGAAGCTTAAAATTGCTAAGGTGCAAGCTAGCACAGGACTTAATTGGCCTGATGCTTTACCATTGGCTCTTCTGTCCACCAGAACAGCAGTACACTCTCGTTTGGGGCTTAGCCCTTACGAAGTGATATTTGGTCGCCCAGCTAATGTATGGGGAGTTCCTCGCCCTAAGAAATACTCAGACTTGCCATACCCGATGTTGATTGACTACTTGCATGACCTTACAACTAAATTGCGTGTTCTACATCAACAGGTTCAGAGTGCTCTACCAGAGGCTTCCACAGACCCAGGTCATTCCATCCGACCAGGTGACTGGGTCTGCACGAAAAATTTCCAACGACAGAGAAATTTGGAGCCCAGATGGAGAGAGCCACGCCTGGTTCTTTTGACCACAAGAACAGCAGTTAAAGTCGAAGGAAAGAAAAACTGGGTGCATGCCGTGCACTGCAAGAAAGTGCCTTTGCCCTTGCCTTTCGATCAGTGGGTCCGTAGAGGCATCAGTGACTCTGAAAGTGAGAAAGTTCCGCAATTTGTACCATTCAGTGATGCGCGTCTAATTGGAACACTTTCTGAGAAAGAGGACGACGACATCCTTCAAGAAGCAATACCATTGCATCGTCGCTTGAACACGACAAATCCAGGAACATTGTTTCAAAACCAGACTGCCTCTGGACAGGAACGCTATAATTTGAGACCAAGACCAAAGAACTTGTAAATTTCTCTCCTATGTAGTACTCTATCCCGGTTGCAGGGTCACGGTAGGAGTCTTAGTTACGACCTGAGTAAGTGGCAATAGGCCTGCAGGACCTCACAGTGTCATAGGACGGTAGATAATCGTGACTACAGTGATTGAGGAAGATTGCCGTGAGCATCCACTTAGAAAGATGGAGGCTACATTAGATAAAAGAGAAAGTAAAAATGTAAAGAATAATTGTAAAGAAATATGTAGTCGTTGTAGTATTGCTTTATGCGTCATTATATTGTCGTGTATTCTTTTGGCATCTGTAAACTGGATCATTATTACTCTGCAGCAAAAAGTTGTCTCTTCTCCTACCTCTACATCTTCTTCTACTATCTCTCCGCACCTATTTCACACTCTTCCCCAGCATGAACTCATCAGAAGAACTGAATACTTTAACAATTCCTTCGTCCAGTTGTTACATCAACATCAGTTAGTGATCAATACAACTGACTGTTGGGTGTGTGGACTCATACCACATACGGTAGAAAAAGGAATGCCATATTTAGTTCTTCCATTCTCCTATGAAGGTTCCGCTTGGGCTTATTTTGTCATTTTCAATAATGCATATCAAAATAAAATTAAACAACCTGTCAGTTCACATAGTGTTGGTTCAAATTTCAGTCATAGTTTATTGATAAAGGGAATGGTAGCTATGGCTAAAATCATGGAAAAAAGTGAAGCTTCCATAGATGAAAGAAAAGCATATACCAATTGGAACATAACTAATTACATTTCCAGCCTCAATGATAAGGTTAAGCAAGGAAAATCTCCTCCGATACGGGTCATACCCCAACAAGGAAATTTCTGTCTGCAAATAAATGGTAGAACTCCAAACACCGGACAAAGAGAAAGTTTATGTTCCCATACATATGTTTATTCAGCCCTGAATTCACTGCCGTTAGTACCATCTCAAGGTACATACTTCGTTTGCCACGATAGGGCTTATACATGGTTGCCAGCTGATTTCTCTGGTACTTGTTATATAGCCTTTCTTCTTCCCCCTACATACACCGCTCCTGCGAACCATCATAAAAATAGATATGGCAGAGGGATTGTGGATTCGAAAGACACAGCAGGACAAGAGGGAGGAGATTTCCTCAAAGGATTTCTTCCCTTCTGGGGTCCAATGGCCAACAGCAGAAATATAAGGCAATTGGTTCGTGTCGTAGAAACCACCATAGACATCACTGTAGGAGCTTTAAGTAACATTACAGCTGAACTACAGGCTGATCGTCTTATGACCTTGCAGAACCGTGTTGCCTTAGACTTTGTTCTTGCGGACCGTGGTGGAGTATGCAAATTGATCGGATCAAGTTGCTGTATTTTCATACCTAATGACGCTCCGACAGTATACCAAGCTATCTCTAAGTTACACATAATCTCCGAGTCGATTCATCAGGACGAAGGAGATTGGTCCTTTTCAGAGTGGTTTTGGGGATTACTGTCCAAATGGGGTTGGAAGGTATTGACATTCTTTGGAGTAATTTTAGCTTTTATATTCTCTTGTTGTCTTTGTATGCACTGCGGTCCTGCCATCTGCAACCTATGTGCTACTGCATGTATTCCCAAACCCAAGTCACAAAGAGCAGAGAATATCAAAATGATGGTATAGCAACAGCTTGATGACCTCATGGCCATAGACATCGACTCAGATTAACATGAGTTTGTGTATCTTGCCTGAGTTCTGGCAAAAGGAGGGTCTGAGGAAATTCGATTTTTTAATACGATCGTATCGACCCGCCATTTTGTGGCCCGCCGCCATTTTATGTTGCCTTCACTCAGGCAGCACAGCGAACGAAGTCCATTCTGCCTTTTCTGCTTATTCTGCAACATGGTGTTCAAAACAGCCTTCTGCCTCTATCTTTACAAGGCTGGTATTAAGGTCTGACAAAGTACACTAATCCCTGTCTGGTTTTCTAATCCTTGTTTCAACTATCTGTAGGCTCACACTATTCTCCGCCGATCTTATCTTATCGTCTGGCCTTCGCTGTCCTTTGCTAGTATTCTCTCATTTCACAACTGTCCTCCAAACGCACACAAACTTATCGCACCACATGCAACTTCGTTGTGGATCGGTTAATGAATTAGTTCAAGGGAGGGGTGACAAACACAGCTGGAGGGGAGGCAACCTTAAGTCACTTGATACTTTGTTTTCCAATTCCTTCTATTGGTGCTGTCTTGTTTTCCGACATTTCTATTGGCTCTGTTCTATCTTTACATTATTCTTACTGGCTCCTTTCTATGTGTTCTGGGAGTGTATGTAGTTAATAAATGGTTTTTATACGGTATATAAGATTGTGCGCCACAAAGTAAAGTGGCAGTCTCCTGAGAACATACCTTGTGTACTTCTTGGACAACTGTACTAGCTGCAGCTAATAAAATCTGATCTTTTACGCCTGACAGAGTGTCCCGTGTCTCTGTTAGTTGAGGCAGGTGAATCCAAGGAGATTTCAGGCGTACCCTGCGCCGCCAGGCCCATAAGGTTCTGGTTCTTCAGTACCTCATAATGTTTATGACAATGGCTGATGTTTGTTGCAACTATGGACAATCACATTTGACAGGATTGGAACATTTGTATTTATTTCTGGGGATTGATAACGTTGTCATCCTGAACCCTCTAATTTGGGTGTGTTTGATCCATGGGGACGTTACTGCCATTAGCTACTTGACCTGCACACACAGCAGAGGTGGTAATGGCAACTGTTGTCAATGTTAAATTCCACTTGCAGATATGGCCTGAGGTTGTTAATTGGGCCCTAGTTCATGTAGGGAGAATACTGGCTGATGTGTGACAGCATGCCAGTTTTACATTGTACCCTACCGTCCTGGCCTGGCTTTACCTTTCCAACATCCTTGGCATGGTAGCATACCCCCAAGCAAAGGTTGTTTGTGTAGTGTAGTACTGTGCCCCAGGTTTCCTCTAAACAGGCCATGCCCATGTACCGTGCCCCTTTAACCATGCCACTCCCTGAATATCATGACTTACATGCATTGTGTAGTAGGTATGTCCCCCCCGGTTGCAGTTAACAATTAGGCATTTTAGTTCCCCATGAGACTTACCCTGCATGTGTGTTATCTCCTGGTAGTCTGCGCTGTCCTGTCTTTGAATCCCTGTGACGATCTCCTCAGGGATGACGGCTGCCACCATCTCCTCCATGAGGTCCAGGTCCTCCTTCGGTGCTGGACTCCCACCTCCAGTCTGCAGTGCTTCCTTCCTGTTCCTGGCCATCTTTTCATGGGTCCTGCGCTTGTAGTCATGCCAGCGTTTCTTGCACTCGATGACTGTTCTCCGTACTTCTGCCACACTGTTAATCTTGTCAACAATTAGTTGCCATATTGCCTCTCTCCTACTAATTGGCAACTTTGAGGTGACAAACAGTTGGTGCTGGTGTTCCGTCACCTCTTTCACCAGAATTTCCTGCTCCTCTGCACTGAAGCCACACTTTCTTTTCTTCTTCTCCCTGTCCTGGGTCTTGTGTGGGTCCTCCTGGATGGTTCCTGGTCTGTTGTCATCTTCCTGGGGTCTGTGCAAGCATCTGGGATCCATTTTGGCTCTCCTTAGCACATTTTGCGTTGTGTGCGCCGCTTTTTGACGCAATTGCATCAAAAAACGGCACGTTTCTGGTTTGCGACGTCGTAAACCGGCTCACAGTCATTTTCGCCGCGCTAACGTCGTTTTTGTTTACGACGTGACGCATTGGTTTGTGTAAAAAAAAAAATGACTCACACCTGTGGTTTTCGCCGCTGTGCGTCAAAGTATAAATTTGACGCCCGCACAGCGCAAAGAAATGGCGTTAGCCGTCGGTAAAATTTTTGATGCAAAACTGCGTTGGCGCAGTTTTGCATCAAAAAGTATAAATACGGCCCTAAGATATGAAGGCAATGAGTAATGCAAAATCTATACTAGTGGGGGAATTCTCACACCATCTACTGTAAAGGCGCAAAGCACACCTACAGCTGTAACATACAAATAAACAATTCATAAGTGATTCACAAAGACATCAAACCTGCTGATGTAGAAAGTTAGACATACAGGATTTTGTGCATGCCAGATGACTTTTAATCAATGGAAAGTGTACAGTATTGATCACACTGCACTAAAAAAGTTGTTACACAGGGAGTGGTATGACATGGAGTCAGAGTGATGACAAAACAAGGAAACTCTGAAGACCAAACCCAAAACATCCCAGTCTCTAGTCTGCCACAAAGTGACATTTGTCGGACCTACATATTCCACCATAAAGATACATAATTAGCAGTATGATCACTTATAGCAAACAGTCAGAATCATGTATGAGTGCAAAGGGGTCAGATGTGCAATGGATTAAGCTTTCTAAGTCAACTATGGCACTCTTTACACATACCAATCCAATTATATGGCTCACAGAAGAACACATTAATCTATGTTCTGTCATGCCACAGTCTTTGGTTTAACTAAACAATTAGTCATGCTAATGTTACACAATTCATGGTGTTCAGTTGTAATAAATACCTGGACAATACATGCAAGCCAGGTGATTTATCTGTGAGACCTCAACATTGAAAGGCTGGTATTTGTGAATGTTGTGAGGTCTAATTGTGCTAAACGAGGCGAAGGAGGGTGAGGTCAACCTTACAGTGATCTAGATCCATACTACCATGTGTAACTGTACAAGGCTAGTGAAAGGTGAAAAACACATTTGGACATATCCTTAGACCCTGAGTCATAAAGTCCTTCCAAAGTTGTAATGGTGTGTTGATTGTGACATATTACACATATGCACAGATTGTCAGGATAGCATGTGTATCACCAGAAACCCTTGTAAACCATGAAATGGTCAGCTACATGAATAATGTACACAAAGCATAGCAATAGTTTGGCCCATATGCATTAAGTGTGGTGCTGCATGTATGTATCAAATATATTGGTGTTTGAGAGCATTACTGTGCTGGTACACATGTCCATCTGCAATATTTATTATTCATTTATTTCAGGATTTATAAAGCGCAGCTAATCACCCAATATGGCATCCAGGTGCTTGCAGGTCCCGGAGGCTTATTTAAACAGCCAGGTCTTGAGGGCCATTTGGAACTCAGGAAGTGAGGTGATGGTCCAGAGGTGGATGGGGAGGCTGTTCTAGGTTTTTGCTGCGATGTGTGAGAAGCATTCTCCACTTCTGCTTAGGTTAATATGGGAAGTATGGGCAAGTGAAAGGGAGCCAGAGTGTAGTCTTCTCAATAGTTGGTGGAAGTTCAGGCAGTGTTTAATGTACGCAGGCCCTTGATTGTGTAGAGCTTTCCGTGCATGGATCAGCAGATTGAATTGGCATTGCTTCTGTACGGGGAGCCAATAGAGTTGCCCGAGATGGGGTGTGGTGTGGGTTCATCGGGGAATGCTGAGTATGAGTCTGGCTGCGGAGATCGGTATGGTCTGAAGTCTCTGTAGAAGGTGTGCGACGACTCCTACGTAGAGGGTGTTGCCGTAGTCCAGTCAGATGGTGATGAGGGCCTGTGTCATGGTGCGTCTCGTGTGTAGGGGTAGCCATTTGAAGATCATACGTAGCATGCGCAAAGTGAGGAAGCAGGTGGAGGAAATGGCGTTGATCTGTGATTTCATGATGAGGTTGTTGTCCATACACACACATATGCTGCAGCTTTCATACACTGTTGCTAAACCATATTGCAGAAAATGATCTACTCATATTATTGTTTCATTACATGTGATGGTAAGTCTGATACCATGAACATATCAGTTGTGTGGTCCTTTGTATTGCTGCGATTGGGCCACTGCCTGACCCTTCGTGTAGCTGCATAAGTGCACTGCGTGCCTGTGTATGTTGTGGTACATAGTCTACTGACAAGTGAACATAGGTGTCTGCGATGCATGGGTATTTGCTGCACTCTGTGTAGCCCATTGACTAGGTAACATATGCATTGCATGGGAATTTACTGTGGTACATATAGCCCTTTGACAAGTAAACATCTGCATTGCATGGGTATTTGCTGTTCTATATATAGGCCACTGATTAGGTAACAAACATATTGCTTCGGTATTTGCTGCGTTCTATATATTCCATTGACAAGTAAACATTTGTGTTGAATGGATATTTGCTCTGCTCTATATAGGCCATTGACTTGGTAACATATACATTGAGTGGATATTTGCAGCCCACTGTCTGGCTATTTCCTGCATTCTGTGTGGGTCATTGACTAGGAAACAAATGCATGGTGTGGCTAGTGCATCACACAATGGGCATATGTGTAGCAATGCAACAGAAAGATCTATGCAAATTACGACAACCTGCCTGTCACACCCAGGATATGATGCAACAGGCGTGGCTGCATACCAGGAACTGTAGTAACTTTCTGTTGGTGTCTTTTGGTTGGGACTGGTGGTTTTAGGAGTGTTGAGATTGTTTAAGGAGGTTTTGGCTGTTTCTGGTGTAGTGTGTGTGTGGTCTGTCTCTGTTAAATATTGTGTAATTATGGTGACTAAGGCCCTCATCACGATCATGGCAGTTTGGCATGTCTCTTAAATGTTAGTGGTATATCTTAAGGGCTGATTTGAAGGTGGCTCCATCTGTGGGATCTTTGCTGGTAAGCCATCTCTCTAGCCTTTTGCAGTTGCACTTCATAGTCCTTAGTTCTGGTGTATACCAACTAGCTTGTTTGATGGATCTGCTGGCCCAGGCTGGCTTGATGGAGGCGAGTCTGTCAACACAGTTGGTAAACCAGGTGAAGTAATTCTGGATGGCCTGTTCGAGGTTGGATTCGGAGTCAGGCTGGGTGGTGTTGAGGATGTCTGTCCATTGGGTCTTGGTTACTTTATTCCAGTTGTGGTGGGAGGAGCTGGGGGCCTGGAGTGGTGCATGGAGGTCCTGTGATGGTAAAGGCAAAAATGGCATGGCCGGTCTAGGTGAGAATCTACCCTAAGTGGAATTTATGTCAAGCTTTCATGCATTGGAAGACAGCAAGCCACCTTACTGCACTGTGTGAACGTGAAAGTACAGCAGTGCACAGTGATTCTATAACACAGCACATTAATGTTCTTACCTGCTGGTGGGGTACTTTTGCCTGCCTAGCACAAATGCAGGTACCCTTCCATCATGGGGCAAGGGGCCCTGCATTATAGGCAGCATAGTTCTTGGCCAGGTGAGGACTCCTTCCTGCATATACATACTCTTGAGAGGCCTTTTGCTTTTTCTTTGTATGCTGTAAAATGCAGCACAGATAGAATAAATAAACAGAAATTTTAAATTAGAATCTTTCTCCTGGTTTGGATCTCCTGTGGACTTGATGCATTTTCACGTTTCCAGGTTTAGCAATGACGCTAATTCTGTGAAGCTGTCAAAATAAAAGTGTTGAGGCAGTGAGACACCCACCCTCCATATATGGACTGGCTCCTTGCATCAGAGTAGGGCAAGCCTTGTGTAACTCCAGATTATTAAAGAAATGCAGAGCCACAGAAGCTGGACTTGCTTACCTTGACACATCTCACATGGGTTTTATATTTTGACTAAATATATATCTTGTACATCTACACTAACCTTACTTGGGTCAGTTTGACATATTGTAATTGGAAAAGTCATTGCCCCACAGGTATATTGTACATTTCTCTATCCCAAGATTAGGTGTAGGTGTGCACTGGCACTTATGATTGCATAACAATGTCAGACAAATTTTGAGAAGTGTGATGTACATATGAAACTGCACTAATATGAAGTCCAATTTACTCCCTAGCTAACATGACAACAGACATGGAAAAAATCTTTGGACCGAAACAGGCACGCTGTGGGTACATAAGCAAGATTTCCCATAGTTGTCATAAAATGGGCTGCACCTACGAGAAGGAAAAGGCTGCTGGCATTTGGCGATCTGCTACATAGTCTAGATCACAGAAGATCCCTGTGGATACAGGCTCTCAGGGTGCCACTCAACAGCAAGATAGGCCGCACATCAATCCTGGACCCTCAAGTGGACAGCAGCTGGCAGGCACAGGGCAAAAGAGGGATGGACATGCAGCACCTTCCAGGTTCAACTTGTTGCTGGTCCGACTTTGCGGCGAATGAAAAGGAGGACGGTCAGGTCAGAGAAAGAGCAGGCAAGCATTTGCAACATTTTTCTTAAATGCAGGAGGCACTGGAACGAATTGCCACCCAAATCTGACTGTCCCTTTGGATATCCCCTTCCCTATTTGTATTACTTGATATTGCTATTTTGTAGTAGGCATAGTTAGTGTTTAGTCTAGGTTTAGTAATGGTTTAGGTTAGTTTTAGATACGTAAAAAAAAGTATGTAATCGTTTTTAGTACATTTTTATTATTGAAGGCTTTTAAAATAAACACCAAAAAATATATATTTGATTAGGCTTCTATGTGTAGTTAGTATATGTTTAGGCTGCAATTGATGTTTGTGGTGTACTGAGCTATTGTATTAAGGGGGATGGGGGTTGATGTTTAACTTGGCATCTATCAATAGTGGTTAAGATAGGTTAAGTTTTAGATGAGGTAGTATAGGCTCGTGTTAATTTTGGCTTGTGTTAATTTTAGTTAGAGCAGGCTAGTTAGGGTTAGTGAGTTTTCTTAGGTATTATTGTCAGTTTTTAATTAAATTAATCAGTGTTTTCCAGTTGGATATTATTCATTCATCATGAGTTGGTACTATTGTGTTAGGTGAGCACCTGATGTTGTAGGAATATGTTGAATTCTCAGAGTCCTCTAGAAAACTGCCGGTCTTCGTCACATTAGAGTTATGTAAGGAACCATTTCCATAATTTAGACACAGTAAGTGGAGCTCAGTATTTGATTTTACACACAGCGCTTTAGTGCCCTGTGTGGTAGGGAAAGGGCAGGTAAGTGATGGATTTGACATTTTACTTCAGAATGCTGCTTCCTGTCTGCACGGGGACACAAACTGCTGCTTAGCACTAGCACAGGCACCCTTGCACCATTGAGCAAAGGGGGTTGCGTTGTTGACTGGTTTGTAATTGCGCAGCAAATCACACCAGCCGCGACAAAATCCATCATCTGCATATACGTCTTGCTAGGTGTGCCACAACATGCAGTTCACTTAGCATCAGGTAACAAAGATATTTGTAACCATATATCTCCTATTTTCCCCTCCCCTGGGAAGATGTAGAATTGTTACAGGTTCCGTGGTCTGATACTAATGCAAAATTGTATGTGCAAATTATGTTATGTGCGGATGCACTCACAATCAACCAGCTGCGGCTCCTTTGTTAGAGCTTCAGAGCGTTGCACCCCTTCCCTATATTTGGCCCCCACCTCCTGAATTTAATGTAAATAAATCTACAGTTTCAATATTTTTTTTTCCATCCACGGGCGATCTACACTTTTTTTATTGGCCACAAGCCAGATTGTTTAGTTCCTGCATCACGATGTGTGGGTGGAGCTTAAAAATACAATACAGGCTCAACTCCTTGTTGTTGACACACACTCCCACTTCAAAGTGCGCAGGTTGGCTTGGCCAACTGCCTTTCTGTGACCAGCTCAACATTCACCCTAGAGACTTTTCGCCATCTGTGCATAGTGAGTGTGTGGTGGGGTCCCAGCCACAGCCCCCTGCACTCAGAATGAGCACTGGGTTGACCTGCCTGATCCAATTCTGGTACTGCTCTCAGCAAGGGACCAGCATCTGGAATGGACAAGGAGCCTGTGGAGAGATTCGTGATGGTTCCATCCAAGTTTCATCCTGACCAAATGCAGCCCTCTGAGTCGGTGCAGGATGCCCACCACCACAGTGTAAACAATATGAGGTAATTTAAGGGATACTTGTCTGAGGCGGTTTGTACATCTTGAAACGCTCTTAGCATATAAATATAATCGACATCTTCAGGCCCTGCAACTCACATTGGTCAGTTTGATCAGACTGTGCGTGGCAACATATATTGTGGGGATGTCGCATATGTATTGTATGAGATCCCTGAAGCTTTTCTGATGCCCATTTAAAAAAAGAGCAAAACACCTTTTGTGCTTACTGCGTCACGCAACTAGTTACAAAACGGCCCTGTACACTGCCGTCTCAAGTCACAAGTTAACTTCAGCTCAAAGCAGGCCTCAAAGACTCACCATTGTAATGTTCTAAAAAATCAAACGCCAAGGATAAGGATGTTATCCTCACATATGTAAGCCACCTTTGCACTGGCCCAAATGTTCTTTCTGTGTTTATCCCGTCCGAAAAGCAGCAGTATCAAATATTATTCAGTATTGGGACTTGGATCGGTGTAAAGATAACTGTTGTGAAATAGCCTTTACCACTAGTAGTATGTGTTTCTGCCCCCATTTCTAAAACATGTTTTTGTTCACATGGGAACATTGCAACATGGGGATTATGTCTCTGTTTGCAGTATTGACATGAGTTGTATTGTCTCCTGGATATATTGACTCTTCCTAATTTCTAGATAGGTTTCTGGACTTTACCCTAAATATAATGCAACTGGAGGTTGTGATCGCTACCTATGTTTTTGACTTGCTCTTTGGATTTTCCAGTCAATTAATTATGTGACCCTCAGCTCAGGCCTGCCCCTGAATGTAAACCATAGTCACACTAGGCAAGGCAATGAAGGCAATCACAGGAGCGGTGTGTGCAGTGCTGCCTGCGCACATATTTAAAAAATCAGCAATGTTGTTGTTGATATTGGGCCCAAGGCCAAACTGGCGTTTCCCCGGGAGGCTGGAAAGAGGGGGGGCAGTTTTGTTACTGGGGGCGTTTTTGTAGCAGTTTTGAAAGCACCCGCTGTAGATTTGACAGTATATCCAGTAGCTTTCATGCTACAATAAAAATGTCAAGATAACTCTGGTGAGGAATGTACCTGTCGGCAAGGGATCAGAGTTTTTTCTACTGGCAGTTGTACTAATCAAAGGTAGCACAGAGGGTTAAAATGCCTGCTGCAGAGGACGTGTACCATGCAGATCAAAGAATATGCATATCTTCGTGGTTTACTACTTTTGTTACAAAGGGCCTTTTGTTAGTGTGCAGTTAAGTTACAATCATAATTTAGCACAGTGAGCTATAAAGTGTCATCAAAAAGGTGCATGCAAACTACATGGTACAGATTAGGAAGTTATGTTTTTTTCTGAATCTTTCATTATCCTAATGTTGCTTAAAAAGGGTTTATTTGGGTAGAAATACATTTTTATTAGTAAAGCCAACCCTGACCACTGTGTTACATTCTGAATCCTGAATGTATGCTTCTCCACACCACTCACTCTTACAAAATGCCTACCAGTATGGATAACATGAATCCTACCTCTTGTAGTCTCCTCTGTCTAATGTAATATTTTCAACACACTGATTTACACACATGATTCATTGTCTCTGTATTTGTGTATGATGTAAAGTGCTCCGAGACCCTACACTGGTATGAGAGGCACTATAAAACAAATTAAATATATGTGAGAGAGGGGCTATGGAGAGATGAGGGGCACTGTTGGAAGGTGATGTGAGGGAATCGTTGAAGAGTCCCAACAAAGATTGTTAAATCCTGGTGCACTCTAAGGCCATCATGTACTATGCTTTAAAAGCTAATACAATTGACTATATGAAGAAAATGCACCGTTTTTGCCCAGAATTTCTTGGGTGGAACTCCCCACACCTCCTTTAAGTCGTCAGGCTCACTTGCTGCACTTGCTCACTATGAACGGTCCGGAATTTGGTCTGACAAAATTAGCTAGAGCTACTTTGGATTCCCAGTCTGGCCCCGATTGTGGCAATATATGTGCTTAACCATGGTTGAATGTCTGTGTGATGTGACATCAAAGACAAGGTGTCTGGGCTTTCCTTCGCCAAAGTAGTTTACAGGTCTATGTTTATGTCCTGACAAATGGATTCAGCCTGAATAAAACTGAAGAAAACAGGCACTTCCACACCACCCAAATGCAAGCAATAAATAAAACCATTTGTCGGGACATAAACACAGGGCCTGGTAACAGATGGCAGGGCATACGGCCTCAGGCTGTATTCTGCTCTGTGTAAACATTGATAAAGGAAATCACAGCCTTGCCTTTGATGCCCACTAGTCTGCTCTTGTGACCAGCCCAGGGAGTTAGCAAATGTGCTGTACAGCTTAGTCTGCAGCAAACAGTGACTAAAGACATTGTCTGTATCATCAACACATAGCTTTATTCGGTTACTTTCAACCATAAAAGCAAAACAACCAACAATTGAATGAAAAAGGAAATAGAAATTAGGTTAAAAAGGATAAGAATAAGATAAAAACATATATTTCAGCCTTAAAACACATAAAATTATTTTCCTTAGAAAAAGCACCTAACCCCCTAATACCTAACATTGTCTGTATAACTTGCAAGTTGTACAGGTAACATATAAGATGTTGAACAATTGTAATTTAGTAAGATATGGATCATTTTTTTTGTTTCAATATTTTAAGTCTACACTTTCACAATTGCTTTATAAACCTCCTTGCTTTCGCAATTTGCTTGAAAATGCACCATTTGCCTGCTTCTTTTTCAAAATTTTCCCAGGGGGAGAACCCCTTTAAAGCCTCATTATGACTGTCAGGCTCACTGTCTAAACTCATTCACCACAGGGCACTCATCCCAAACGTGCACGCCTCACCACTTTCAAATGACACCAGCCCCCATTACAATGAACACATGTGAAGCCTCTCTGGGACTGAGAGGCATAAGTCAGTTATTTTGGCCTGGGTTTCATTACTTGACATTTATCAGTATACACAGGGTGAGGCAAGGTGCATTTGCATGTTTTGATTACTGTCATTCACAATTTTGGGTTGCCCATGTGCATCCTTGTGTGGCACAAGTACAATGAAAATCCATGAGGAAAATGGGCATGAGTAACTGGCTAGTATTGGTACATCCATCTAGAGATATGTATTTTTGCTTATCTTTTGTGTGAGCAGTGAGATTTTCACATTAGGTAAAGATGTTGTCACCTGCACTTTTCAACATTTATGTGGATCATTGTAACAGTTTTTTGGCTTCACACATCCCATTTATAGGTGGTAAGTTTTTGTGAACATTGCAAAAATCTTTTCACTGTGTGTCTATTAGGGAAATACAGCCTGTTGATACACTTTGACATTACATTGATAAACTACACATTGCTCATCATACCATTGCAATGGATGTAATTGGTGCAGGCCAGGGATCTCCAACCATCAATAGCGAGCTACTGGTAGCTCGCCGAGACCCTGTGAGTAGCTTGCACCAGCATCGCCATCTGGTAACTTTTTACTACTGTTAAAATATTTGGGTTTTTATTTTTAAGGAGACGTCTGCACTCACACAACCAGCTGCTCAAATTGACTTACATGAGCTTAGCTACAGCGGGCGGGCCAAAGAAGATGGTGTTCTTCTCTGCACAGCTCCATTTCTGCATCACCTGCCTTTCACACCCGGGCACAAAGCTTTTAATTCTGCACAACGAGTGCCAGTGCCAAGCAGCAGGTGTGCTACAGTGGAGCGGTTGGTGCTGGAAAGTGCAAGTGGAGCAAGCAGTATTGAACTGCTTCCGAGACCCATGCCACCTGGCTTTTTCAGCCTGCAGCGATGCACGCTGAGCAAGTAAGCCCTACTTGGCCTGATCAGCTCCATACTCACAGTGAGCCCCTGCCCTGGCATAATCGTTGCATATGCAAGGGGGCTTAATGGAAGTGCAGGGCACATGAAACTAATAAAAAAAAAAAAAAGTGAAATGTTGCTTTATTTTCATCGTTAAAATAAGGCAGAGTTTCACTCTGAAATCAGTTATGTGCCCTGGACTTCCACTGAGCTCAGATACTGCTTCTATTTATTAAAAAAAAACATGAAACACAGCTTTATTTCAAGGATTAAATGTAATCATTAAAATTTGAAATAAAGTAGCGCTACATTTTCATCTAAGCTCAATGAAACTCCAGCAAAAAGAACAAATGATGGACGGAATGCTGAACAATGTCAAACATTCACCCCAGTACGGAGATCTGGGCCTAAATCCATCGTATTTTTGCTACCAATGCCATTCCAGTTTGGACCCAGCCACATGCAAATCAGTCTTGACCCTGTTCCCCATGGGAACAGTCCAGACCGAACAGCAAGCCATGTCCTCCCTGGGCTGGAAACAATCATCCTGGGACCAGTTTATGGGTATCACCCTTCATCAGCCAGGCTAGCTTGACTCCAGTGGCACGGGGAGCAAGGGACCCACGTCTTGGCATACCCTTCTCAAGTAGGGAGACAAATGCAAAAAGAATAAGTGATGGACGGAATGCTGAACAATGTCAAACATTCAACCCCAGTACAGTGATCTAGGCCTAAATCCATTGTTTTTTTTGCTAATCATGCCATTCCAATTCGGACCCAGCCATATGCAAATCAGTCTTGACCCTGTTCACTGTGCCAGTGGATTCAAGCTAGCCTGGCTGATGAAGGGTGATACCCTGAAACCGGTCCCAGGATGCTTGTGTCCGGTCCAGGGAGGACCTGGCCTGGCATCATTTGAGTTTGTTTGACAGTGTAACTCCAAGGCACATAAAGCAATTTGCTTTATTAACATTAATCATTATTTACATTTAATCATTGAAATAAAGTAGTGTTACAGTTAAAACAAAATAAGTAGCAACAGCTCTCTGAGCTCAGTGCAAAAAATAAAAGCAATATCTATCTAAGCGAACTGCAAGCTCACAAACTAGAGCCAGGAAATTTTTCATAATACGAGAAATGTAAAATGAAGTTCATGGTTCAGGCTTGTGCCCAGGAACAATTTGTACAGAGATGTTGCTAAAAACACAGAGATTATTGGAGAAATTTAAAACGAAGTGTTAACTTTATAGCACAAAAATCATAATGCTTAACACTTGACGTCACATTCATTCAATTAAAAAAGTATTTGTGTATGTTTGTATTGATTATGTTGTAAATGTGGCTTACATTGACAGAGCAGAATCAAGGGTAAGGGATAGTTCTATGACACCTTTGCATGAGCATTCATTGTCATGACTAATAAAATAATGCATACAGTGAAACTAGGGTTGCCACCTTTCCTAATGCCGGTCATGTGTTATTTTAATAGTCTGCAAAGGCCCAGACATTCATTTGTAACATCATTTTACTCTCTTTGTTTATTTTACTTTAATTTAATTTTAGTTAGGGATCAATAATGCAGAACTAGAGCACAATTAAAAATAACTTAATTGTGTATTTCCTGTTTGAAGTATGAACAAAGGGCTCATTAAAAATACCATCTTTAGGTGATTTTACCTTATATTTATATGGTCTTGGACATTAAAATACCGGTGGTGCTGGTAGAAAACCACTCAGGTGGCAACGCTAAGTGAAAACAATGCCACATCTATACAAAACACAAAATTATGAGCTTTTAATTAAAATGCAGGATGTATTTCAGTAACATGCAGAAGAATTTAATCTCAGAACATCCAATCATACCACTGCTTTGAGAGGCATTTATAGAAGTGATAGTAGTTTTTAAACATCATGGACATCCTCCATCTCTGATTACAAGAAAGAAAAAGTCACTTATCATGTGTATCGTATATGAGGCCTAGGTTGTTATTACTACACACAGAGCTTTATAATCAAACAGGAGAGATTTTGTACAGTGCACACACTGAACTGATACATTTCAAGGTGCTATCATGTGTGATAATGAAGAAAGGGGAGGCATAGTGTTGCTTCTTTAATTACACTTACTAACCCAATGTGTGGGCCTAAAGCACTTTGCCTACATGGTCAGCAAGCTGTGCATGTAGGGTGTATGGTTGGAAGTGTTTTCTTTGGTTTGTGATCCTATGTGGGAAGTGTTTCCTTGTCTTTCCTGATGAACACCAAGGTGCGTTTATCTGATCATATCTGATAAAATATATGTTATTATGTTATGGGTCGCAGCAAGCAGCAGTGTGATTGACAATGTGTGAAACAGATATACAGTTTATGATTTTCAGTCTGTTTTGAACAGCTCTATAGGACTCATATGTATTTCTGGTGATTGTAGTAGTATGCTAGCGGTCTTTCTTGGTCACTACCAAGGTCAGGATCACACAGTTTCTTGAAGAGAGGAGGCGGGATTGTACCAAGGTTTTCCGGTTTCATGTTGTACAGTTCACCCACTGGGTATCTCCTTCTTCCTAGAGATGTCTTGGCCACTTTTTGTGCTTCCTTGGGTGAGTTCTGACTAGTGGTCTACTGATGAAGAAGATAAGCCACTAGCAGAGAACCGGGGCAGTCCAGAGCAACAGTGCTCAACAACCTGGCTCTTCATAGCAGCGCCAGCCAAAGAATAACTGGTCATCCTGAAACTGTGACATTTTCAGTCCTTATTATAACGGGCTAATCAGATAACATTATTCTTCCCTGTCTCAGTCAGTTGTGTGCAATATGGAGTATGCATATGTCACATCACCCAATAAAGCAATGTTTGGTTTAAAATCCAGTTAGGTTTCAGGTCCAGGACACCTTCGTGTATCCTGTAATTGTTGTTTCATGTTACGTATCAAAAAAGGAGCATGTACTTCTATAAATGATTTTTCTGAATTTTTACTTGTCTTGAATATGTGTGAACCTCTTGACTCAAAAATGCAGTTGAAGGCAGACATTTAAGAAGGTGATCCAAAGAAAATGGACTGGACAATGAATATTTGTCACAGTCTGCACATCTCTTACTACTGTAGGCTGCAGTAGTTGGAGGGACGCCTGGTTTCTTACTGGTTCTGGACTGGCCAGGATAAGGGTGACCCCTTCTAGTAGCCACAGTCCTGCTGACTACAAAAACGCAAAGGCAGACCATACCCTCCAGAAGGAGTCCCAGAGGAAAATCCCAAGTAATGAGAAAAACCTCTATCAAAGGAACTCATCAAAAAGAGGGAAAACAATGAAAAAGACAAAACAGAAATCAAATCTGCAGGGAAAAATGCAGGAGCAAGAAGAAACAGGAAACAGGAGCGAGGATCACCACTAGGACCAAAGTGTTTGAAAAGAAAGGAAGGAGGGACCTGCCACATAGAAATGAATGAGAAAGAAAGCCAAGCAGAAAAGGAAAAGGATCAAGGTGTGCTGGGAAGATAACCACCCCAGAAGAAGACAATATGGATGACCAAGAAGAAAGAAGACATGAAGACAGAAGAAAAAAAAGAAAAAAGAAAAAGGACCCAAGTAAGGTAAGTGGAAGGGAAGTCAGGGAAGCTGCCAGGGGCTGCGGCACGACCCAGAGCCAAAATGTGTCTCCTGGGCTGCACCGCAGCACAAAATGCCAAACAAGCACTAAAAAACAGGCCGCAATGTTTTTGACGTCCTGAAACGTGGACTGCCGGCCCACCCGCGCCCTGAAAAAGGGACGCCACAGGAGTCCGTGGTATCACAATATTCTTTAGAGGGTGATTGATTTGAAATGTGGTTGATCCCAGTTGCCATAAGTCAGACGTCACAGGGTTACGTCACCAAATCTGCAGCTGTAATGGAATATCATTATGTGGAGTAATTTTGAAAACTTGTCATAATTAAAAAAAGGCCAATGTTTGCTACAAATGTAGGTGTACTCAATAGAAATGAATTGCAAAAGTTTCACATTTGTGATGTGGGTCCAATTCACAACGGTGAAAGTTTTGCAATTCATTTCCATTGGGTTCTTCTACATTTGTAGCGCTATTACTATTTACAGAAGTTGGCTAAACTCCACACAGCCCATAATTTTTGGCTCTATTTAGGTCACATTAAATCAAATACCACGTCATTTGTGAAAAGTAGTCATCCAGTATTCATAATTAAACATGGCTGAGGTAAGTTAGTTATTTCACTTTCCAAAAGTGCTGTGTAATTTATCAGCATAGCTTCTAATCACAAATGGCCTGAAATACAACATCAATAAAGGTGTCCGCATAGTACTCTTGACCTTTATGGATTGGATGTTGACTTTATCAACATTTGTACTCTTGCTTACAGCCTTAACAACTATAATCATGGACGAAGAGCCAGGTCCCTCCAAGAGGCCAATGAGTACTACTTCGATCAAGAACGGGGGAACACATTTTTATTTACACAAATTAAAGAAAGCTGTGTATGTTTAATCCGTGGAGCACAGTTACAGTGGAAAAATGGGCAATTTTGAGAGGCAATTTATTAACAATGCACATGCATTTTGAGAGGAAGCTTACTAAATGAAGCAGCCTGAGGTCACAAAAAGTGAGCTACTGAAATCTGCATTGCAGACACAGCAATCTTTTTTAAGAATGACAATGAAGAAAGCCATCGCAGCTAAGCATATTTCAAAGTTACTGATCACTTGATCAGCACAAAGCAACATTTTCTGGTGGAGCCATGGTAAAGGAAGCAATACTTCTAATGGAGTCCTTATTTAAAGACTTCAAAAATACCCCTGAAATTATATATGTCATTTCAGATGTGCAATTAGGGTTGAACACTATGTCAAGAAGGGTATCTGCATGGCCGCCCAACAAGAAATAGCAGCTAGAGCGGAATTTAAAGACATGCAAGTATTTTTCTATTCAATTTGATGAATCAGTTGATGCAAGTGATATTGCCCAGTTGCAAATAATTTTTAGAATGTTTTTTAACCCCTAGGGTGTCCCGGACGAGCTGGTCTCACCCTACTAGACCAGCTTATCCTGCTATGGGCCCCCGGGGGGATGCCGAGCACATCTCTCCCCTGGGCAGAGATGGAAGGGGATTCACTTCCCCTTCCACCCCGCCCCCCCACCCCCAACCCCCCTGTGGCGTCTGATGATGTCAGCGCGCTTTCGCGCTGACCTCATCAGAGGCCTTCCTCCCGGTGCTGGAAGCTCAGCTTCCAGCGCCGATCACCAGAGACTAGACACCAGGGCTAATTTTTTTTTTTTTTTTTTTTTTTTTTTTTTATGTTCCGGGAGCAACCTCTTGGGCAAGGGTCGCTCCTGGGGGGGGGGGGATTATTATTAGGCCATTTCTGCCCCCACTAGACACCAGGGATTATTGTTTTTTTTTGTACTTGCGCATAAGGGGAGCTGCCCAGGGAGGCAAATGATTTTTAGCCCATTGGGGCAGATCAGCCTAAAATTAGTAGGCGGATCTGCCCCCTGGGGGCAGAAAACCACTAGACATCAGGGATAGTTTTTTTTATTTTATTTTTTATTTTTTTATGTTTGGGGAGCGACCCTTTAGGCAAGGTTGCTCCAGGGGGGGCAAATTATTTTTAGACCATTTCTGCTCCCCTCGGGGGCAGATCAACCTAATATATTAGGCCGATGCCAGGGGGTGCAGAAACCACAAGACACCAGGGATTTTGTTTTTTATACTAACGCATAAGGGGAGCGGCCCCTTTGGCAAGGGCCACTCCTAAGGGGTGCAAAATATTTTTAGGCTTTTCTGCCCCCCCTGGAGGCAGATCGCCCTAATATAATGAGGCTGATCTGCCCCTGGGGTGGGGGCAGAAACCTCTAGACACCAGGGATATATATATTTTTTATTTACTTTATGTTTTTATGTATGGGGAGCGACCCCTTAGACAACGGTCGCTCCCCCGGGGGGCAAATTGTATTTAGGCTATTTCTGCAGCCCCCCCGGCCTATTTTTGTAAGGCCAATCTGCCCCCAAAGGGGCAGAAACCTCTAGACAGCATGGATTGGTGTGTGTGTATGTGTGTGTTTTGTTTGGGGGGGCAGCCCCTTGGGCAAGGGTCTCTCCCCATGGGGGCACATTATTGTTGGCCTTTGGGGGCAGATTGGCCTATTTTTGGAAGGGGGGCAGAAAGCCCACCAGAGACCAGGGAAGATTTTTTTTCATAATAAGAAGTTGGGCCATACCCCCACCCCAAATAAATGGGCCACAGTTGTTCTGCCCACCAGTGGGCAGATTGGGCAATTACCCCTGATCCACACCCAGTGGGGACAGAAAGTCTACTAGATGCCAGGGAATAAAAAACATAAAAGAAAATAGTGGCGTGGTGGTTACCAACCAGTATGGGCCTGGTTATTCCCCCACCCGAACTGAAGGGGCTAACAGTCTTTCAGCTCTCCCCTGCACACTAAAACATCTTATCCCATAGCAAGCAAGAGGACATTTGATTATTTTTGTTTTTTGTTTTACATTTGGGCTGGGGGAGCTTGGTAACTCTCAAAAATGTCCCACTTGGAGTGGTGAGGGCGGCACTTTTTTTAAATTTGGGACTCTGCCATGTAGAAAAATCCACAAGACCTAGACACATCTGAAAACTAAACATCTAGTTGATTCCAGGGTGGTGTGCTTCACACGCACCCCGCACCATTTCCTTACCCACAAGGCCCTGCAAACCTGCAACTTTGCTGCAAAGCACACATTTTTCCCACATTTTTGTGATGGAATCTTCCGGAATCTGCAGGAATCCAGCATTATCTCATCTATACCAATAAAATTTCTGCTGCACTTGTCAGCCTAAAAATGTGTTTTTTCAAACTGCCCTTTTGGACCCACTTTGGTTCCCCCTCAATTTCGACGTGTTTTTTGCTCTACCCTGTCACAAACACTTGGCCCAACTACACAAGTGAGGTATCATTTTTACAGGGAGACTGAGGGGAACGTTGAGTGGTAGGAAATTTGTCCCGGTACTTTCTGTCACCGAAATGTGAGGAAAAAGTATTTTTTAGCCAACTTTTGAGGTTTGCAAAGGATTCTGGGTAACAGAACCTGGGGAGAGCCCCACAAGTCACCCCATCTTGGATTCCTCTAACTCTCCAGTTTTACAAAATATACAGGTTTGGTAGGTTTCCCTAGGTGCCGGCTGGACTAGAGGCCAAAATCCACAGGTAGGCACTTTGCAAAAAAACACCTCTTTTTTCTTTGAGAAAATGTGATGTGGCCACGTTGTGTTTTGGGGCATTTCCTGCCGTGGGCACTAGGACTACCCACACAAGTGAGGTACCATTTTTATCGGGCGACTTGGGGGAAGGAAATTTGTGGCTCCTCTCAGATTCCAGAACTTTCTGTCACCAAAATGTGAGAAAAAAGTGGTTTTTTAGCCACATTTTGAGGTTTGCAAGGGATTCTGGGTAACAGAACCTGGTGAGAGCCCCTCAAGTCACTCCATCTTGGATTCCCTAGTTCTCTAGTTTTAAAAAATGCACAGGTTTGGTAGGTTTCCCTAGGTGCCGGCTGAGCTAGAGGCCAAAATCCAAAGGTAGGAACTTTGCAAAAAATACCTCTGTTTTCTTTAAGAAAATGTGAGGTGTCCACGTTGTGTTTTGGGGTATTTCCTGTCGCGGGCACTAGGTCTACCCACACAAGAGAGGTACAATTTTTATCGGGAGGCTTGGGGGGACGCTGGGCGGAAGGAAATTTGTGGCTTTTCTCAGATTCCAGAACTTTCTGTCACCAAAATGTGAGGAAAAAGTGTTTTTTTAGCCAAATGTTGAGGTTTGCAAAGGATTCTGGGCAACAGAACCTGGTGAGAGTCTCACATGTCACCCCATATTGTATTCCCCTAGGTCTCTAGTTTTAAAAAATGCACAGTTTTGGTAGGTTTCCCTAGGTGCCGACTGATCTGGAGGCCAAAATCCACAGGTAGGCACTTTGCAAAAAACACCTCTGTTTTCTTTGAGAAAATGTGATATGCCCACTTTGTGTTTTGGGGCATTTCCTGTCACGGGCACTAGGCCTACCCACACAAGTGAGGTACCATTTTTATCGGGAGACTTGGGGGAATGCTGGGTGGAAGGTAATTTGTGGTTCCATTCAGATTCCAGAACTTTCTGCCACCGAAATGTGAGGAAAAAGTGTTTCTTTTGCCAAATTTTGAGGTTTGCAAAGGTTTCTGGGTAACAGAACCTGATGAGAGTCTCACAAGTCACCCCATCTTGTATTCCCCTAGGTCTCTAGTTTTCAAAAATGCACAGGTTTGGTAGGTTTACCTATGTGCCGGCTGAGCTAGAGGCCAAAATCCACAGGTAGGCACTTTGCAAAAAACACCTCTGTTTTCTTTAAGAAAAAAATGTGATGTGTCCACATTGTGTTTTGGGGGATTTCTTGTCACGGGCACTAGGCCTACCCACACAAGTGAGGTACAATTTTTATCGGGAGGCTTGGGGGAATGCTGGGTGGAGGGAGATTTGTGGCTTCTCTCAGATTCCAGAACTTTCTGTCACCGAAATGTGAGGGAAAAGTGTTTTTTTTAGCCAAATGTTGAGGTTTGCAAAGGATTCTGGGTAACGGAACCTGGTGAGAGCCCCACAAGTCACCCCATCTTGGATTCCCCTAGGTCTCTAGTTTTCTAAAATGCACAGGTTTGGTAGGTTTCCTTAGGTGCCGGCTGAGCTGGAGGCCAAAATCCACAGGTAGACACTTTGCAAAAAACACCTCTTTTTTCTTTGGGAGAATGTGATTTGTCCACGTTGTGTTTTGGGGCATTTCCTGTTGTACAGGCGCTATGCCTACCCACACAAGTGAGGTAATATTTTTTTCGGGAGACTTGGGGGAACATAGAACAGCAAAACAAGTGTTATTGCCCCTTGTCTTTCTCTACATTTTTTCCTTCCAAATATAAGACAATGTGTAAAAAAGACGACTTTTTGAGAAATGCCCTGTAATTCACATGCTAGTATGGGCACCCCAGAATTCAGAGATGTGCAAAAACCCACTGCTCCTCAACACCTTATCTTGTGCCCATTTTGGAAATACAAAGGTTTTCTTGATACCTATTTGTCACTCTTTATATTTCAGCAAATGAATTGCTGTATACCCGGTATAGAATGAAAACCCACTGCAAGGTGCAGCCCATTTATTGGCTCTGGGTACCTAGGGTTATTGATGAACCTACAAGCCTTATATATACCCGCGACCAGAAGAGTCCAGCAGACATAACGGTATATTGCTTTCCAAAATCTGACATTGCAGGAAAAAGTTACAGAGTAAAACGTAGGGAAAAACAGCTGTTTTTTTACCTCAATTTCAATATTTTTTTAATTCTGTTGTTATTTTCTGTAGGAAACCCTTGTAGGATCTACACAAATCACACATTGCTGAATTCAGAATTTTGTCTAGTTTTTAGAAATGTTTAGGTTTCTGGGATCCAGCATTGGTTTCACACCCATTTCTGTCACTGACTGGAAGGAGGCTGAAAGCACACAAAATCGTAAAAATGGGATACGTCCCAGTAATATGCCAAAGTTGTGTTGAAAAATTGGGTTTTCTGATTCAAGTTTGCCGGTTCCTGAAAGCTGGGAAGCCAGTGATTTTAGTACTGCAAACCCTTTGTTGATGCCAATTTCAGGGGAAAAAACACAAGCTTTCTTCTGCAGCCCTTTTTTGCATTTTGTTGAAAAAAACAAAATTTTGACTGTATTTTGGCTAATTTCTTGGCCTCCTTCAGGGGAACCCACAAAGTCTGGGTACCTCTCGAATCCCTAGGATGTTGAATAAAAAAGGACGCAAATTTGGGCTGGGTAGCTTTTGTGGACAAAAGGTTATGAGGGCCTAAGCACGCCCTGCCCCAATTAGCCAAAAAAAGGCCTGGCACCTGAGGGGGGGAAAGGCCTGGCAGCGAAGGGGTTAAAGGTTACACTGATAAAGAGAAATTCATAACTCTTTTGCCTTTGAAAACCACAACCAGAGGAGCTGACGTACACAGTGAGATGAAGAATTATTTTGTGAAACAAAATGTCCCATTGAAAACGTTAGTGACAATAACAACTGATAGAGCGTCCGCAATGATAGGACGTGCATTTACTGGAAAGAAGCCTCGTAACTAGGGGAGAATGGACCACATCCCCCAGCATCCTTTGCACCCTTCAGGCCCTTATCAGGGGCACGAAGTCACACAGCACAGGACGTGCATTTACGGGAGAGAGACCTCGTAACTGGGGGGGAAAGGACCACATCCCCCAGCATCCTTTGCATCCTTCAGGCCCTTATCAGGGGCACGAAGTCACGGAGATCGGGATGCGCATTTACTGGAGAGAGACCTTGTAACTGGAGGGGAAAGGACCACATCCCCCAGCATCCTTTGCACACTTCAGGCCCTTATCAAGGGCATGAAGTCACACACCGCAGGATGCGCGTTTACTGGAGAGAGACTTCGTAACTGGGGGGGGGGGGAAGGACCACATCCCTCAGCAAAATCTAAAACAAATCCTACTCCAGAAAAAAGGGTTCCTAACTCAAGGAATCCAAAGAATACTTAATCCGTAAGATACGGAAGAGAAAAAGAAGAAGACAAAGAGAAAGAAGAAAAGAAAGGAGTGACAAAATACAAAAAACATTAAACCCAACAAACAAACAAAAAAACAAACAAACAAAACCACAGAAACCAACACAAAAAAAGACAAACAAAACAAAAAACAATCAGCCAACAAACCAACCCTTAAACACCCTCAAATGATATATACATTTATGGATTTTTATTCCCCCAAAAAAACAAAACTGCAATGATATACAAAAATACAATATAGTGAATAGAGTTGATATAACAATAATAAATATGAATCCTGGCAACAAGACATAAAAATATATACCACTCACACTCACCAATCACACAAAAAAAAAAACAATAATATTACCCAGACAATATGATGTACAGCAAGGACAAAGGACAATAAAAATGCTAAATGGCCTACGGTACAGTTCAAACACTATGTAAACATTCTATAACAATACAAATCAGAAATGAGGACCTGAAAAATGATGTCCATATGATAACCTGATTAATGTCTCTAGGCACCAAATTAATTCAATGGTGTCTGGAAAAAAAATATTTTACTTCTTCCTTAGATTAATTATAATGATCTAAACCTCGTTTTGTCCGAATGATTCGCTAGTAAAGCCATAATGTCTTAATTGCCAACTTGTCCAAATAAAGTTGTGTTTTGGTCCGGGTCAACATATGCCGACGCGCGTTTCGATGAAACGTGACCTTCACATGGGTCACACACCTTCCTCAGGGCACATACATTACACTTTATTGTAATTTTTCCCAGGAAAATATTGATCCTCCTTCAGGCTAATATCTAGGAAATAGAAAAATCAAGAATGTCTGATGGCTGAACAGACAACAAAAAACAAAAACAATAGACAAAAGACAAAACCAACGACTCTAATAAAAAAGATGTGACAAGCAGAGAAGATGGAAAAAGATAACAACAAAAGATATAGGTGGTCATTACAACCCTGGCGGTCGGTGTTAAAGAGGCGGTAAGACGGCCAACAGGCCGGCGGTAAAAAATTTTGAATCACGACCGTGGCGGAAACCGCCAACAAAGACAGCCACTTTAACACTCTGACTGCCACGGCGGTACAAACAAACAGCGTGGCGGTCACTGCCAACAGACAGGCGGGAGACAATGTACCGCCCACACTAATATGACAGGCCAATCTGCCACCTTTTCCGGGGCGGATTCACCGCGGATAAAAACACAGCTGAAACAGGAATCCCAAAGGAAAAACACTCACCTCTACACACTCCACGAGGAACGAGGACGCCATGGAACCAGAGCTTCACATTTTCCCAGTCTTCATCTTCTTGCTGCTCTACCAGGAGCACGAACGCCGGCGGCGAAGACCATGGTGAGTACTGCACCTATGACACAGGGGAGGGGGGAAGGAAAAAACAGGGACACACACACGCAACACCCCCACCCACACCCTCACCCACTACAACACACACACTAATGCGTATCAATACATCACAGTTACACCCCCCAAATCCCCCGGAAGAATGCAAAGACAATAGAAAATGAGTGTAACCATTGTAATATATTAAAAGCCAGTAGGCAGAAATAGATATATACACCATGTACATAATATATACCAAGCACAGTAGTCCAGGTAGTGCTCTAAGAAAGTCCGTGGAACACCGGGACCACACTGTATGGGCGAGGCCCACACAAGATCCCCGACCATGACGGAGGAAACACGGCAGGGGCATCAGACAGCAACTAAACAGGCACCCACTGTTCAATCCTGGGGAGTGCAAAGCTACAGTCTCTCAAGTCTCTACAGTGGGTGGGCTGCCCACTGTTCCATCCTGGGGAGTGCAAAGCCACAGTCTCTCAAGTGGATGCCTTCTCCGCTGGTTCTGGAGGGGGCATGGTTCCCAGAGTGCTTCATCCTGCCAAGGACAGAGGGAGTGGATGTATATCTCCACTGGTTCTGGAGGGGGCATGATGCCCAGAGTGCTTCATCCTGCTAAGGACAGAGGTCGTGGATGTATCTCTCCACTGGTTCTGGAGGGGACATGGTGCCCAGAGTGCTTCATCCTGCTAAGAGCAGAGGGAGTGGATGTATCTCTCCACTGGTTCTGGAGGGGGCATGGTGCCCAGAGTGCATCATTCACCCCGTGACGGACTCAGTTGCGCCAGTGCCCTTGTCGCTCATGGGCCAGCGGTGCTTGAGACGGCAGTGCCTTGTTCAGCGGTGCTTGAGATGGCGGTGCCCTGTGCAGAGGTGCTTGAGATGGCGGTGCCCTGTGAAGCGGTGCTTGAGATGGCAGTGCCCTGTGCAGCGGTGCTTGAGATGGCGGTGCCCTGTTCAGCAGTGCTTGAGACGGCGGTGCCCTGTGCAGCGGTGGTGCTTGAGACGGCGGTGCCCTGTTCAGTGGTGCTTGAGATGGCGGTCTCCATTTCAG
Source organism: Pleurodeles waltl (assembly GCF_031143425.1). Lineage (NCBI taxonomy): Eukaryota > Metazoa > Chordata > Amphibia > Caudata > Salamandridae > Pleurodeles > Pleurodeles waltl. Next base: position 431,889,192 of record NC_090449.1, read on the forward strand.
GGTCTCAGCTGCTGGCGGTCCTTCATGGCCCAATGGGGCTTTTGCTGGCGGTCCTTCATGAACCAACGGGGCTTTTGCTGGCGGTCCTTCATGGCCCAACGGGGCTTTTACTTGCGGTCCATTATGGCCCAATGGGGCTTTTGCTGGCGGTGGCCTCCTGGGCAGCTGGGCTGGTGCTGGCGGTGGCCTCCTGGGCAGCTGGGCTGGTGCTGGCGGTGGCCTCCTGGGCAGCAGGGCTGGTGCTGGCGGTGGCCTCCTGGGCACCAGGGATGGTGCTGGCGGTGGCCTCCTGGGCAGCTGTGCTGGTGCTGGCGGTGGCCTCCTGGGCAGCTGGGCTGGTGCTGGCGGTGGCCTCCTGGGTGCTGGCGTGGGCTGGTGCTGGCGGTGGCCTCCTGGGCAGCAGGGCTGGTGCTGGCAGTGGCCTCCTGGGCGGCTGGGCTGGTGCTGGCGGTGGCCTCCTGGGCAGCTGGGCTGGTGGTGGCAGTGGCCTCCTGGGCAGCAGGGGTGGTGCTGGCGGTGGCCTGGGCAGCGGGGATGATGGCGGTCTTCTCCGCCGTGCTGCTCTTCCCAGACTTGCCAGGTTTCTTTTGGCCCTTCCCCACCTTGGAAGGTGTCACAGCTGACTCCACACTCCCACCGGGACCCCTGGGAGCAGCTTTGGTGGCTGGAGTCTTCCCCCTCTCCCGCCGGGGAATGGCCAACTTCTGATGCTTCACAGGTGGGGGACTGTCTGTGCTGTGGCTCCGTGCCACACTGGCTGCCCTGGTGGCCGGTGCACTCCAGATTCAGGTGACTACAGGCACCACTGGTCCCGGAGATGTTGTGGCTGAGGTGCTAGTTCTGGACCTATGAGATGTGGTGGGGAGGTGTGGGAAAGAGGTCAAGGGTGGACAGAAAAAGTTTTTGGGACACACTGGGACGGGTAGCTGGAGGGGGTTTGGGAGTGGTGGAAGAGGTGGTGGTTGTAGAAGGTGTACGTTTGGTGACTTTGGGTGAAGGTGCATGCGCTGGAGGCTGTCGTGAGGTGGATGGCTGTTGGGTGGGTGTGTGCCTGCGTTTGTGTATCTTGGGAGGGGGCGTCACAGACACACTGGGAGAGGACACAGGGGACGTGTGAATGGTAGTGGGGGTGGTGACTGCACGTAAGCGGGTGTGGTGGTGGGTGTGCTGGAGAGGGACGTAGTGGCTGTAGAGGTAGTGCATGCATGTGTGAGTGTAGACGTCACTGGGAGGGAGAAGGGAGACGAGCAGGAGGGGGACACAGTGAAGGCAGTGGATGTTGGTGTGTCTGCATGTGTGTGATGCTTGCGTGAATGCCTGTGGGATGTGTGGTGCTTATATTTGCCTGAACTACCCTTGGATGTTGACGTGTGTGCATGTTGGTCTGTAGGTGTGCTTGGGATGGGCTGAGGTAGAGGGGTTTGGGTCTGGGTGGAGGAGGTTGGAGGGGGGGAGGCTAGAGACGGGGACAATGGCTGCCATCAGTGCTGAGGCCAGAGTCTGAAAAGCTTGGTGAAGGGCCGCCTGACCAGAATGAATGCCCTCCAGGAATGCATTAGTTTGTTGCAATTGCCTCTCTACACCCTGGATGGCATTCAAAATGGTAGACTGCCCAACAGTGAGGGACCTGAGGAGGTCAATGGCCTCCTCACTGAGGGCAGCAGGGGTGACTGGGGCAGGGCCTGAGGTGCCTGGGGCGAAGGTGATGCCCACCCTCCTGGGTTAGCGGGCACGGGGCAAAGCCTGAGGGGCTGCTGGGAGGGCGGTGCTAGTAGGGGGGGTGGCGGCTGTAGCTGTAGATGCGGGGGGCACAGATGTTGCCGCCACCACAAGGGAGTTCCCATCAGAGGATGAGTCCGTGTCGCTGGTCTCAGCTCCTGTCCCCCCCATGAGCTCCCCTCGCCCTCCGTCCCACTGGTGAATTCAGACTATGTAGTGTCGCCCTCCAGGGCCATGTGGGATGCAGCCCCTTCCTGCTCCGGTGCCACTGCTCCTCCGTCTGATGATGCTAATGCACATAAGAACAGGGAGACCACAAAAAGGGGGGGAAGACAGAAGAGAGACATGTTGAGTGCATGCATTACCGCTACTGGACACGACAGACACAGAAGCCCCCTGCACTACGTCGCGCTCTTGGGCTCCACTGCTCAATTCCTGGGAAATGGCCTACAAGGCTATGGACGACATCTGCACACATAGATGACACAGGGGCATGACTAGGTATACTTGCCACTCTACAGAGGTGGGCTGGGGTGCCACATGGCCTGCCTTATGGAGGGGCCTTGCCTACGGAACTCACCCTGGCCTAGGGAAACCCACAGCCCACCTCCCCCACCCAGACAACTCCACTGCGCACAAAGTCAGCAGAATGAGAGTGTACTCACCCCCTTGTGTCTGCTGTGATGCCCTCAAGCGCCCATCCAACTCCGGGTACGCCACCGCAAGGATCTGGAACATCAGGGGGGTCATGGTGCGACGGGCACCCCTCCCACGTTGGGAGGCCATCCCCAGCTGAGCCTCTGCCGCATTCTTGCTCCAGTGGCGAATGTCCTCCTATCTTTTACGGCAGTGGGTGCTCCGTCTGTGGCAGACCGCCAGGGTCCGTACATCCTTGGCGATGGCACGCCAAATATCTTTTTTCTGGTGGGCGCTGACCTACATGAAATGTACAGGGGAAAATGAGTAGGTATTACCAACTGCACCGTCAAAGTGATTGGCCCCCATCCCTACCCTTGCCATGATGCACATGCACTCACCGTCGTTTCATGCACGCCTCAATCTCCCCCCCCATCTTTCATCCAACCTACTCCACACAGTCATAGCCCATACAGCATGCTCACAGTGTATTTACCTGTTTGTCTGGAGGACTGTAGAGTAGCGTGTACTGGGGGAGGACCCCATCCACGAGCTTCTCCAACTCCTCCGATGTGAAGGCAGGGGCCCTTTCCGCAGACACTTGAGCCATTGTCTCTTCCAGACCGAGGTCACAGCAGCACTTGCAGTGTAGGTCCTCTCCTGTCGAAGATCAGGTATCGAGTGATTGAACACATAGAAAATGGCGGTCAAGTCCGCGGCTGTGCATACTGTCACCGCCGGCGCACATCCTCATTGGCTCCTGGGACCCATAAGGTCCAATGTTAACCAATGCAGCATTGCGCCGCGGTCTTCGACCGCCTACTGCAACGGTGTACAGCGCCAGCGCAGTTACCTCACATCCCATTGTCCCACTTTACAGGTCAGGCAGCCGCCATTTCAGGGGCTCACATGGCTTCATTTCCAACTGCGTCACACATACCTAGGCCTAGACTCAACACACATACAGGCCACCTTTTGTGTGTGATTGGTGTTCTGTGTAAACTGTGGGTATGTACTTCTGAGTTGTTTGAATCTGTGCTCGCTGTTGTCCTTCATAGGCACCATCTGCTGGGACATGTGAGGAGATGGCAGCATCCACCAGTGTACCGACCGTTGGACCTGTCGACAATGGAGGAGCGACATGTCATAATCACATACAGGCTTGACCGTGCCACGATCCAGGAACTGTGTACCCAGTTGGAGCCGGACCTGATGTCAGCAATCCGCCATCCCACAGGAATCCCCCTTCAAGTGCAGGTGCTGTCAGTGCTAGCTCCTAGCAAGTGGGTCATTTCAAACAACAGTGGCCATAGCATCAGGGATGTCCCAGTCTATGTTTTCCAACGTATTGTCCAGAGTGTTGTCTGCCCTTCTGAAACACATGCGGAGCTACATCGTGTTCCCTCAGGTGGAGGATTTGCCTACAGTGAAAGGTGATTTCTATGCCCTGGGACATATCCCCAACATTATAGGTGCCATTGATGAAACCCATGTGGCTTTGGTCCCCCCCCCACAGGAGTGAACAGGTGTACAGAAACCGAAGAGTTATCATTCTATGAATGTACAGATGGCATGTTTGGCAGACCAGTACATCTCCCATGTGAATGCCAAGTTCCCTGGCTCAGTGCATGACGCCTACATCCTGCGGAGTAGCAGCATCCCTAATGTGATGGTTCAATCCAGAGGCACCGTGTGTGGCTATTAGGTGAGCACCTGGAAGCAAGCCAGTGGGAATGGTTGTCTGGGTCTGGGGTTACCATAAAGGTTAGTGTGTGTTTAATACTTGTCCCTTGCCATTTTCAGGTGACTCTGGTTACCCCAGTCTGTCATGCCTACTGACCCCAGTGAGGAATCCCAGGACAAGGGCAGAGGAACGCTACAATGAGGCCCATGGGCAAACTAGGAGGGTGATCGAGCGGACCTTCGGCCTCCTGAAGGCCAGGTTCCGGTGCCTCCATATGACAGGTGGATCCCTATTCTACTCACCAAAGAAGGTGTGCCAGATCATTGTGGCCTGCTGTATGCTTAATAACTTGGCATTGCGACGACAGGTGCCTTTTCTGCAGGAGGATGGTCCAGATGGCGGTGTTGTTGCAGCTGTGGAGCCTGTGGATAGTGAAGATGAGGAAGTAGAGGAAGAAGACATGAACAACAGGGACTCAGTGATCCAGCAATATTTCCAGTGAGACACAGGTAAGAGTACAGACCTGCCTACTACATGTACTTAAACACTACTGCCTCTCTACTGTCTGTCGTTTTCACCCAGTGTATGGTCACTTAGTTGTCACTTTCCCTTACGATTTCACAGATGTGGATTCCACTGTGTGACATCTGCTTTGATTCCTCATGGACTTGAGCTGTGTGACATAGGTATGGTGACATTACAATTGAAAGAGCATTTTGTCACTGTAATTGCTAATACACTATTTCGAAATAACAGACAGACTGCAGGTTGTTTTGTGTTTTAAGTGTATTTATTTAAGTGCTCAATATTGGAGGGGGTAGTGAAATGGTGAGGGGTGATGGCGGAGGAATGTCCATGGCAGAGTTAAGTCTATTAGTCTCTCAGGTGCATTGCTCAAATGGGCATAGGAAGTGGAGGTTGGGCAGTTTAAGCATGGACAGGGTGACAAAGTGGGACAGTAGGATGATAGGATGACAATCAGGGTGGTCTCTTTTCTTGGCGGGGGACTTGGCATCGTGCTCTGTCTTTGTCCTGGATCTCAGGGACCATTTGCGGGGTGGTTCTCCCTCTTCAGGGGGTGGGGTGCTGTTGTGGTGGTCCTGTGGCGGGGCGTCCTGTCCACTAGCGCCGGCGGAGGTGGTGGGCAGTTAATCGTCCATGCTAGTGTCAGGGGCCCCTTGTAGTGTCCCTCCTGGTGTTCACGAGTTCCTTCAGCACCCCTACAATGGCCCATATACTGTTCCTCCTACAGGCGCTGGGTCTCCTGAAACTTGTCCAGTACCGTTGCCATTGTCTCCTGGGAGTGTTGGTAGGCTCCCATGATGGAGGAGAGGGCCTCATGGAGAGTGGGTTCCCTTGGCCTGTCCGCCCCCTGTCGCACAGCAGCCCTCCCAGTTCCCCTGTGTTCCTGGGCCTCCGTCCCCTGGACCGTGTGCCCACTTCCACTGCCCCCAGGTCCCTGTTGTTGTTGGGGTGGTGGGTTAGCCTGTATTCCCTGTAGTGGTGGACACACAGCTGATTGACGTGTCCTGGGGACGGAGGTATGGGCCCGCTGGGTGGGTGCTGTGCTGGTGTTTCCAGAGGGGGGAAGGTCTGTGATGGCCTGTGCCAGTGTGAGGGGAACCGACTGTCCAGAGGTCCCCGACGGGCAGGGCTGATCATCTAGATCCAGTTGGACAGAGGTGCTGTCATCACTGTGGGCCTCTTCTGTTGGTGGTGTGGACATGTGTGGACCCTCCTGTCCGGTGACGTTGGGTAGGGGTCCTCCAGGGGTATAAAAGGATGGTTATTACATCTGTATGTGTCATGGTGTGCAATGGGTGGGTGAGCGTGTACCCCACTGCTTGCATTCCTGTGTGGGAGCTTGTGTGATGGTGGTTTAGGGGGTTGTATGGGTATGTGCAGTGGGCATGCTTTGTGATGGGTGTCCATGCTCTGTTGTTGCATGCAGGGCTTGATGTTGGGATGGGTGGTTTGTGATGTTGGGACATATGTGAGGAGTTGGGGTGCTGGGGGTGAGGGTGGGGGTATGTGATAGCATGCAGGTAGGGTGGGGATGTAATAGTTAAGATTTGACTTACCAGAGTCCATTCCTCCGCCTACTCCTGCGAGGCCCTCAGGATGCAGAATCGCCAAGACCTGCTCCTCCCATGTTGTTAGTTGTGGGTGAGGAGGTGGGAGTCCGCCACCAGTCCGCTGAACCGCCTGGTGGTGTCTTGAGACCACGGAACGCACCTTACCCCATAGGTCGTTCCACCTCTTCCTGATGTCCTCCCGATTTCTTGGGTGCTGTCCCACTGCGTTGACCCTGTCCACTATTCTGCGCCATAGCTCCATCTTCCTTGCAATGGAGGTGTGCTGCACCTGTGATCCGAATAGCTGTGGCTCTACCCGGATGATTTCCTCCACCATGACCCTGAGCTCCTCCTCTGAGAACCTGGGGTGTCTGCCGTGCCATGGGGTGGTGTAGGTGATGTGTGGGGTGGATTGTGTGGTGATAAGTGTGCTGATATGTAGTGGTGTGTTGTGTGTGGTGCATGGAAGTTCTGTGGGTGATGGGATTGTGTGCCTGTGGATCCTGTTGTTCTTGCTGGTGGTGTCTCTCTCTGGCCTTCTTTCAAGATGTTTTGTCGTAGGGGTTTGTGGTTGTATGTTTTATATCGTAATGGGTGTGTGGGAGTGGTGTGTGTATGTGTATCAGGTGTGTGTATTTTGAATTGTCCAATGTGGCTGTGTTTTGTAAAGGTGTGTGTATTTTGAGTGCGGCGGTTGGAATACCGCGGTTGAAAGACCACCACGTGGATTCGTGTGTCGTGATAGTGTGGGTGTATTTCTGTTGGCGTGACGGTGTCGGTTTTGTTTTCGCCAGTTTATGACTGACCTTTGGTGTGGCGGACTTGTGTGGGTGTCTGAGTTTTGGCGGATTCCGAAATGTGGGTCATAGTAGCTAAGGCGGTTTTCCGCGGCGGTGTGTTGGCGGTCTTCTGCATGGCGGTAAGCGGCTTTTACCGCCAATGTTGTAATGAGGGCCATAATGTGCAACATGCCGGCCAAAGTCCATACATAGCACAAGACCCTAATTAGTGATAAATATCTAAATATATATCAAAAATAACACCACCTAAGGAGCAGCACCGGTGTCATTTGTAATCCCCTTAGGCCCAGAGCAAAATGTTTACATAATTATGCACATGCTGATAAGGGATGATTTAACACATACCAATAAAACCAATTCCGACAAGCACTTACTGCTTTCAAAAAAGACAATGGCCTTTGCTTCTGACTATATGGCATGAGGTTCCTGGAATAAATTCTAGGCCAAGTGCCGCCTAAAGGATGACCAAAACAAAGGAATAAATCCATAATTTAACAATAATATTCACTCCTTGTCTCCCAAATAATATGCCTTAATCGAAAACACAACTCCACCATTATTTACCTTGTATACGCTAGTTGGAGATGCAGCGCTGATAGAGAAAAATCATAGCCCAATCTCCCCCTTGGCTGTCTTCTGCCACTAAGAATTAATTGCGTGGCTCCCTCAAAGGTATTGGGCATCGTACAGATGCCGTGCAATTAGGACAGCGTGTTAAAGAAATGTATCTTACGTACAAAGACGTCTCACGCCTCTCCTCTCCAAGATCTTAAAAGACACGCGCACAACAGCGGCCCTCTAATAAGTACCGGGAAATGATAAACATCAACATCGGACTAAACAGACTGTGCAACGTAGTCCCACAGAGCGGTCGCCATTTTTCAAAGGGTTTCTTGGGGATTTAACGTGTACAATATCTAATAGTAAAAGATGGCACATATCAGAATCCTAGTAGCTGTTTGCAAAAGTATAAAAATTAAAAATGTGTGAAACAGTAAAGGAACTTGAAGTGAAAGGAAATAGAGTATAAACATGTGGCTACATCCCTCAGCATCCTTTGCACCCTTCAGGCCCTTATCAGGGGCACGAAGTCACGCAGAGCGGGACGCGCATTTACTGGGGAGAGAACTCGTAACTGGGGGGGAAAGGACCACATCCCCCAGCATCCTTTGCACCCTTCAGGCCCTCATCAGGGGCACGTAGTCACGCATCGCAGGACGCGCCCGGACGCATGACCAGACGACGACTGGGCCAAGACAGGCCCGCCTTCACCCGTCATCGCCTGTTTGAGCCTGGACTGGGCCAACTCTGTTATCCCCGGGGAGCCAGTGTCTTGGGTAAGGTAGCTGTTGGTCATTTTTCTTTTCGCCTTACTCCAGTATTTGTACATTAGACTGTTCATCATGGGGAAACAGAAGCCAGCTGACCTTCCCGTGCCCCACTCTGGCATTAAGAAATCCAAGAACATCCAAGTGGTAAACTGTAAACTGGATGGTCTCCCCAACAATAGTAGTAATCGCTTTAAAGCAATAGACACTTTATTTGAGGAGGTAGAAGCCATGTTGAGAAGTCCCTCTATTCCATCCTCCATAAACCAAGACACCATCTCCCATAAGAAAATTCCTGACCTTTTCAGGAAAAAGCCTCAGGTGTCAAACTTGCCCATAGTGGTGGAACGTCATAATCCCCCTTCTGTGCAGATACCAACCCCCTCTCCTACGAAGAGAACTCCCCAGTGAACAGAGTTCATTGAGTGCCGTCAGGAGGGAGTCAAAGGATCTTCCTCCTCTCCTAGTTTGGAGGCCTTAGTTTCCTCTGACATCCCATGTTCCAATGGCTATTCAGCCCAGACTGTACTCTGTGAATCCCCAGACTTGATAACATCGCACATTGATCTTAAAGCAGTGAACCCTTCATCTCATTTGCCCCGTCTCAGGACAGACAAGTACAATCTAATGGAGCATTTGATTTGGTTACCATCTCATAGAAGTTGGACGATTTAAAGTCCCTGGTATTATTAGTTCTAAACCATTTTGTGGGAAATTCTGCTCAGAGGGGAGTTTGTAACGGTCAGCGGTCTAGTGGGGGCGTGTCTATCCTTCTTCCAGAGGGGGTGCCTACCATTCCAGCTGTGACAAACATCTGTGCCAAAGTGGTCAGTTCTTCTCCACGTCCGGTCTTAATAATAAGGCATGGTAGAATGGGGGCAAATGATAAAGAGAGTTTTCCTGCTGTGTTAGCCCCAACTGGTCGGATGTCTAATTCGGATTCTACTAAAGATGGGTCTCTATGCTGATCAGGGAAGCAGCTAATAGTCTAACACATTGATCCCACCAAGGAGTTCTGGGGGGATATTGGAGCCCAGGTGTTGGTGGAACCATCTAGACTACTCCCCCTGGCCCCTTTAGGGCCATCTCAGGAGGCTGGCTTCAAGAGGGGCCAAGGTTGGAGGACTATGGGTGGCTTTATTTACATGACGGGGGTGCCCAGGTTATCTGGTACTAGAGAAAAATAGGATTCTCTTATCAATAAGGTGATTTATTGGTTATGCATGCAGAGGAAGTGTCTTTCTGTTATCGGGGCTGACATACTTGAGGTGGGTAGACATAATCAGCCAGGGTCTGTGTTTGATTTTATTTCTTTTCTCCTTGTAGACAATCTTATGGTGGACAATCTTATTGATTTTGATTTACGTACTAGTTTTTTGAGGGCTGGCGAAGGATCTGGCATTAGACTTCTTTTTCAGCCGCCCTGATATAGTGCAAGTAGTTATTCCACTTTATGTGATGGCTATTTGATAGAGGCCCAGGATTTGGGTAGGGGCTGCCTCTTAATTGCGACAGAGAATCTCTTCCATTCGATACCGGACCCTGAATGACTAATTACTGCTTTTCCTGCAGGGATCTCCACTGTAGTTTTGGGGGGAAGCTGTGAAGAGAGGATTGGTAAATTAGAGAATGTCTCATATCCTAGACCTAGGACTCAGACCCCGCGCTCAGGACTTTTTATGATGTCCTGGAATTTGGCAGGGATTGGGAAAAACCTAGGAGACCCGGAGTGGGCTAGTTTTATTAATAACCAAGACATATGCGTATTCTAGGAAACTTGGGCTGTAGAGCCAATTTTTTTAGATGGGTTTGTGACATACTTCTCTGCAGCCCAACCTCCTGTTGGGGGTTACGGTAGACCTAAGGGGGGCCTTATGATTTTGCTGAACAAGAATTTAAAATGTGAACATTCAGTATTATGTATTAATTTGCATGATTTATTGGGTGTCCAGCTTGTTTTCAATCTGATTTCAAAATGATCGTAATCATTGTGTATGGTAGGTCTGTTTCCTGAGGCATAGAGTCTCAAACACTTGCCCAGTTAGCTGAATATGTGGACTCCCTGCACCCATCCACCAAATTGGTGGCTACCGGGGACATGAACTGCACTTTTGAACCAAATTTCCTTAATAACACCTTGATGACTGAAGAGGATGAATTTTGGGGTATCCCCCAATTGGAAGAAAACACTCTATGCATAGGTTCCAGTGCTGCCTCTCAGTTGACTTCACTTTGCCTCAGATTTGGCCTAAGAGCATGCAATGGTCGTACTAGATCTGATCCAAATTTTGCCCCCACCTTCAAGCGAGGGCTTTCATCCAGTGTCATCGACTATTTTCTGGTGGACATTAGGCTCCGGTCTATCCTTATGGACATGAAGATAGAACTCTGCCATAACCGAGACCATAATCCTCTTCTCCTTACCTTAACCAGTCACGTGTTTAGGAGAGTTCAGAATATCGTGATTTCCGATGTCTCAGGTTCCCCTTTTGAATTTTAGACAAACTCGTGTTAGCTGGCAAATTCATACTTGGTTAAGGATATTTACTCATCTTTCTCAAAAAGAAAATTCCGGTTTTGAGGAGTATGAGGCCAGTGATATCCCAATTGTGAGTATCCATGCTAAAATGGTAATGATTCTTCAGGGCAACTTCTATAGGGAAACTACAACTAGACACCCGTACCCCTCTGATAATATTAAATCGAGGGAATGGTTCAATAGGGATTGTTCTGATGCAATGAAAAATCTAAAATCAGCCGTTAAGACTCACTCTCAGGTGGTGATTAGAATTGCTAGACTTAGGTATAATAAATCTCTGGAACTGGCAAAAAAAGATTGGGAACATACCATGTGGCAGAGAATGCTGGATGCAACTAAACATCAAGTTAACGGGATCTTTTGGAAGCTTGTGGCCAAAATACATAGAGTGGACAAGTATACTATCTGTATGTACATCCAACCCGAAAGATGGGTGGACCATTTTTCTGAGCTTCATGCTCTACCCGTCCTACAGGATTACACTGCCCTGTCTCAGGAGGGATTGTGCCATGGGACTGATGATTGGAGAACATCCACTGATTGTTCTGCAGAGATTATTGTCTTTTCAATGGCGGAAACCATAGCTGCCATTAATTCCCTAAAATCAGCTAAGGCACCTGGTCCCGATAAGATTCCGGGGGACCTGTTTAAATCTGAACCTGTTATTTGGTCATGGTACATTAATACATTATCAAATGCTATAGCAGCAGGAGGTCCTATTCCCGAAACTTGGCACGTGGTGGAAATAATTCCCATATATAAAAAGGGCAATGTGGGTTCACCAGAAAATTACAGACCAATTAGTCTAATTGATAATCTCCCAAAAACATTTACAAAACAAGTCCTGGATAGGCTCCTGGAATGGGTCCAAGTTAACCAGGTACTATCCCCACTCCAGACAGGGTTCTGACCAAAAATCAGTATGATGGATCAGGTTTTCAGGCTCACCCTTTTATTTTGGAAGTATGTCATCCTAGCAAAACAAAATTTGCATGTTGCCTTTGTGGATCTAAGATCTGCCTTCAACTTGGTCCCTAGAGGGAAGTTATGGGAAGTTTTGCATAAAATTGGTGCCCCGGAGAATATAGTACATCTAATACAACGGATGCATGAGAACACTTATGCTCAGGTGAGATGGGGCAGCCAGGGTGAGCTCACGGACCGTACTGATATCCAGCGGGGGGTGCAACAGGGATGGGCCCTAGCTCCCACTCTTTTTACCCTATTTCTTAATGATTGGTGCAAGCTGTGTCCACCTGCCAAAATGATGCCCCTTCTCTGAATGGACAAAAAATTCCCATTCTATTATTTGCTGACGATTCACTCCTGATTTCCAAAACTCCTATGGGTCTCCAGGTTTTGGAGGACAGGTTTGGTGCCTTTTGTGCGGACCATGGATTGGAGCTTAATGCTAGTAAAACTAAATGAATGATTTTAAGCAAGGGTTCTGTCAGGAGATGTACTATTACACTAAATGGGGCTTCCCTAAGTAAGGTATGCTCAATAGACTACCTGGGAGTAAGAATCACAAATAACCTGCAGGGGGCAGCCCAGGTTGACAAGAGAGCTGCACTTCTCCAGCACAGATCGGGCGCCATTCTGTGTTTTTATCATTCCACCTCTGTGAAAGCCGTTTCTCCGGCTATTAATTTTTTTTTAGCAAAAGCCCAGGGTGCAGCATCCTATGGCGCTGAGGTCTGGGGATCCTCTAATGTCAGTAAATTATTTGTGGGCAAAAATAATTTTGTAAGATCTCTTCTTGCATGCCCTCGCAGTACACCACTGATTCTAGTTTTTTTGGACCTTGGGTTTCCCCGCATCTCTGATGTGTTAGTCTCAAAAGCCCTACTTTTTTGGTGTGCATTTGCACTACCCCTGAGCTAGCTGTTTATAAGGAATCTATGCAAGACATTTTAGGCAGACCGAATGTACTTTCTATCCCTTGGCTTAAACATGTTTCGAAGTGGCTCTATACTTTGGGCCTTGGGGACTTCTGGAAGCATCCCCATAATTTAGGGAGGGCTCAGAAGCAACACCTGAAAACAGTTTACTGGTCCTATGTTAGGAATAATTACCTGTTATGTACATCACATGGGCGACTGACAACTCAATTTCACGATTTTAAATGGTACCCACAGATCCAATCCAACTTGGACTTAATACCTGACCTATTATGCAAAAGCCTGTATGCTCGTTTTAGATATGGATGTTTACTGCTAAAGTATCTTAATGGTACCTGGCAACTCTCTTTCCGAATTGACCAATGCCCCAGTTGTAATTGTGCTTCTGAAACCATAGTACATTTGATGTTTATCTGTCCTGCCTATGGGCTTGCATGGCGGAAGAGGATTCGCCCAGTTTGTAGGAATCTGGGCTTGAGACATTGTAAAATTGCACTTAGGATGTTGATGAGAGTTAGTTCCCCTCTTTTAATTTGTGAGGTCAGCAAGTTTCTTGCGGCCGCATAGTTCATTCGTACCCGCTTTTTAAAATAAGTTATTATCTCTTAATGATTACTGTCTTAAAGTTTTTATTCACTTATTTATTATGTACATAAGTATTTGATTGTTGTGATTTATTTTTGCTTTGGTGGTTAAATGTGACTGAATAAAGCTTGTGTTGTTGATGATAGGGCATCATTATGGTTTCATTGCCAAATGTAAAGCAGGCCCAAAATTCTCTCCCTTATTGAACTACCATAGCATTATGTGTCAACAGGCAATGTGTGACAAGGTAATGGAGTTTGATCATGTGATGACTCCTGTTGTTAAAATTATTAATTCAAATCGTCCTAAGGCCAAGCAGCACCGAAAAATACTGTGTAGATTCCTTTCACTATTGTCAGAAGTCAACGCTTTCATGGAGTCTAGAAATGGAGATACCACATAGTTATCAAACAATGAGTGGTTGCTTAATTTAGCATTTTTGGCAGATGGACAGAAAAAATATGGGGGTGATTATGACCCTGGTGGTCTTCTGACCGCCAGGGCAAAGGTGGCGGTTCCACCGCCAACAGGCTGGTGATGAAGACCGCCACATTATGAGTGTGGCAAGTTGGCCTCTGGCAACCTGCCACATTGCCACTCATACCACCAGGGCGGTTGGACCCGTTGGGCTGGAGATGAGCATCTCCGACTCGGCAGTCCACAGAAGACCACCGGCGGTATTAGGAATTTCTGCCCTGTCACTGGTTGATGACTTCCCCCCCCAACAAGCACAATACCACCCACCCTCTCTCCCCCCTCCAAGTACAGCGCCCCCAGCCCCCGCCATGTACAGCACCCCCACCCACCCCTCCAGGTACAGTACCCCCACCCGCATACATGCACATGCACACAGATACCCACACGCACCATACACTCATTCACCTACACTTACATGCATGCATTCACTCAAACGCATCCATACTTCACCTCAGCACTCATACACGCATTCAACCATGCATGCACACACACATCCAAAGACCCATACACACACCCATATATAAATGCATGCACACACCCATACATACACGTGTGCACACACTCATCAGAAGACACATACACACACCCATTAAACCACGCATATACACACAGACAAACATCCACTCACACACAACACCTCCTACCCCCCCTCCCCTGTTGAACGATCGACTTACCTGGTCTGGGGGAAATTGTCCGGCATTGAACAGGTAGGGGCCCTTCCACCTCTGGCAGCGTCCCACCACCAGGATACCACCACGCGGTATTATTGCACATAATACAGCAGGCATTGTCCTTCTGGCAGGCTGGAGCCGGTGGTGGAACCGCCCATGCGCCTCCGCCTGCCAGCACGGCTGGATTTCCACCCAGTGTGACAGAAATCCAGCAGTTCCTGTAATATGATGGGTAGAAGACAGCAAGCGCTCGCGGTCTTCTGGCTCTAGTGGCTTTGGCGGTCTTCAAGGAAGACCACCAAAATCCAAATGAGGGCCTAAATGTGTTGAACTGTGAATTAAAAGGAACAAAACAAGAAAATCATCAACATGATTAGTTCTGAGAAAACATTCATATAAAAACATAACCTTTTCAGACATATGTACAGAAAGAAAAATGCAGCCCTTTCCCTCTGTGCTCCTAATCATTTCAGAAAACAAAGCTGAGGCTGAGTTCCTAGACACAGCTGCAATTAAAAAAAATTCTCTGTTTGTCCCTACTTATCTTTGTAAAGCAGCATTCTCTGATGTGAACTTTGTAAAATCTAAGTTTAGAACGTATCTGATTGATGGACATTTGATTAGAGTTGCCCTCTCAGGCTACATCCCAGATTACAGGGGACTGGAGGACACCAGGCAGTGTCAAGTCTGTCACTGAAATTGTGTGTATGCAGTTGCAATGAATCCATATTCATTGACAGATTCTGATGAAATCCCAAATTCAGGTCTCTGTTTTATTATTGACTCCAAGAAAGAAGTTGCTCCAGAGAAGAATACTCAACATCTTACAAAGTTTTTATTAGTTGATGAAAGGCAAAGGAATATGTAGTGCAGGCTTGCTTTACTAACATGAGGAAAAAGTAGCTGGAAAAACTAATCTTGAGCACCTTTCCAAATTTGTATTTGCTGCTAAGTTGTATATACTAGCGGCAGGGTTAGCTGAGATCAAGAAAAAGAGATAGCTAAAGAGAAGATTCTTCAGCATCTTTCAAAGTTTTTTATATTATCTGAACAAGAACAAAGAAATGTGTCCTGGTGGCCTAGGATGTTTTATTAGTTGAACAAAACAAAGCAATGTGTACTGCAGGCCTGCTTTACTAACAATAAGAAAGAGTAGCTGGAGAGACATCTTCATCACCTTTCCAAATTTGTATTCACAGTACAAGATAAGAACAAAGCGGTGTTTTTGGTAGACATGGTTAATTTAAATCAAGAAAAAAGATAGCTATAGAGAAGAATCGTCAGCATCTTTTAAAGTGTTTTATTAGTTGGAGAAGAACAAAGAAATGTGTACTGCAGGCCTGGATTTCAAACACTAAGAAAAAAGTAGTTGGCGAGAAGAATCTGGAGCATCTTTCCAATTTTTTATTACCTGCACAAGATACATACAGCCCAGGGTTCACCGCAAGCCGGGTTTATTGACATGAAGAAAAAAAGATATATAAAGAAGAATATTCAGCATCTCTTAGAGTTCTTGTATTAGTTGAGCAAAAATAAAGCAATGTGTATTGCAGGCCTGGTTTACTGACACTTCAAAAAAGAAAAGGGAGCAATGGGAATAAAATTGTCAAAATGACTGGTGCTATAAAATACTTAACTTAACCTTTCAAAGAATGCAGAGGAGAGGTCAAATTCAGGACTTTCCCAAATAGCTGCATACAACAAAACTAAAGTTTAGCTAATCTGGGCATTGAAAAACATAGCGGTCTTGTCCCAGCTGCAATAGAAGTGTAATGCCTCTTTGAATCCATCTGTTTTTATGATTCAACAAAGCTTTGCACCGGCTAACTGCCACAGATTGTGACTTCTTTGGAATTGCTCTCCCAAGATACCAGGCCACAAGATATTAGAGGACATCACACAGTTCCATATAGAAGGTAAGATTGATTTTCTTGTATGTTTGTAAATTGAGCTGCACTACAATGATTATTTCAGTGGCAGCTATTAATTGAAAGGTCTTGAAGTGTGGTATCAATCCAAATCCAAAATCATTCCTATCAATGTTTCTAGGGAGCTCTAAGGGCCTGATGTATGAAGCACTTTTGCGGCCACAAAAGGCAAATTTTGCCTTTTTCTACTACAAATTGGCCTTTTCCAATGTACCATCCCTATTTTGTGAGCTGGCATGCAAATACTGACTCGTAAAATAGGGACTGTGACTTGAAATTAGGAAGGGGCGTTCCAAGGAAGTCCCTTCCTAATTGTGAGTCACAGTGGCATGTATGAATTTGTGACCGCAATTGCGGTCACAAAACAATCGCAGTTACCACCAATTTAAATTGGTAGTAACCCATTCGTAAACGAGAAGGTGTCCCCACGGGACTCCTTCCCCTTTGCGAATGGAAGCGAAAATATTTTTTCAGAGCAGTCCCACTTTTTTTTTTAAATGCACCCTGTTTAAGGAAAATGGGCTGCATTAAAAAAAACAGCTTTGTTTAAAAAGCAGTCACCGACATTGTGGTCTGCTGTCCGCAGCAGGCCACCATCTCTGTGAGTGTGGCCATTCCCAATGGGGTCCCAAAACGCATGTATATTGATAAGGTAATTAATTTGCGATACTTTGGGAATCACAAACTGTGTGGTTGACATTGCTGTACATTCCAGACTGCGACTCACAAAAAAAATGCAAATTGTTGGTTGCAATCTGGAATGGTCGTACATCGGGCCCTAAGTGTATTCTTCAAACCACAGTATGGGCTCCACAGAAATTAGGCATAAAGTCAATGAAACTGGGTGTGGGGAATCGCTCAGAAAAATGTGTGAGTTGCTTGGCCTTTAGTAACTCACAACGCTTTTCACTGATAAAAAGTACCTCTTTCTACAGTAAAGGATGGAGACCCCTGGAGTAGGTACACATACAAAGACAGCATGTGCAATTAACTTGAACTCACTCTTCTTCAGCTTCAAAAAAGTGACTTTGGGTGTTATAGTTATATTATGTATGTAGAAGTTTGAGGTACAACCATGCAAATCTCACAATGGTTTTTTAAAATATTTTATTTATTATTCCAGAGGTTCATATCCTCGCAATACAACAGTTGAGTAGTTGATGTTTTAGGGAAAACAACACTTACAGCAAATTAATATTATGCCTCAAAATACATTTGATCATACATTTTACTTTACATTTATGTTATGAGATTAGTGAGGAGGAACAAATTGCCATTACCAAATGTAACATATTATTTAGGAGCATAAGTGGACAAGATAAACTACTGCACAAACAAAGAGTACTGTATTCCAAAAAGGTGGGATGATGTCCTACACAGTACAAATAGGAAAACTCACCTGGGAGCATTCACAAATGTTTATTTTGTTACAGGAAATCATACTGATTGCCGTAATAGGCAAGAGATTTGGGTTTGGTTAACCCATGATAACCCTGTGTTAAACCCTCTGGAAAATAGATATGAACTTTGAGAATACTTGCTATGCAATTTTATAAAGGGTTTATATTGTTTTGACATATTTGTAATTTTATGATTTCATGCCATTCGTTTATTTTTTTTTAAGTTTATGGGGACTACAGCAGACATGAGTTGGTTATGGTGACAAGACAGTGATGGAGGCTTGAGTCTTGACTGGGTTCCTTTGAAAAAATTATGTCACAGGTGATAAGTCTTATTATGACAATTAATCACAATCTCAGTAGGTCTCACTTATTTATTGCTAAATTATGTGTTAAAACAAATAGTTCCTTAAGCGTGGGTTGTTATTACACTCTGTTAAAGTCTGTGCATGTGTATTGCGTTGCATGGATTCTCACAGATTACTGTAGTAGACAATGATTTTGTCCTTGGTTTCTCACTCTGATTCTTCCCCCCCCAGCCTGCCATCTCCTGTGGGTAGAAGATTTTCACTTTGATAATGCTTGTTAACTCACTTAAGAGAGGTTGAATGTTGCTTTACCAACTGCCGGTTTGTGCATATTTATAATTTGCTAAATGTATGTCAAATATTGCCTTGTGGGATGCAGAATTCAGTACGCCTGATTCGGTTATGGTGAACATCCAGTAATAAATGCTCTTAGCCTGATTAGTTCTTTAGGTGAATTTACATCAGATGTCATAGGTCTTATATGTTTATTATAGAACATTTCGATAAAGGCAGTAAGGCTATTGCAAAAAACATTTGTAAAAGTCAATAGGCCTTTCAGGGTGGATTGCTTTTACACCATGTTGAAAGCAATAGGCAGATATTTTGTATCAAGGGATTTCACAGCACGTAAGAGTTTTGATGTTGGTTACCCACTCTGGCAAACACTTGGAGTTGAAGATTTGCAATGTAATAATCCGTGTTCAGCTCTTTTCATAGTGGTTTTATTTTGCTTTGCGAAACTGTAATTTTGTATATATTTGTAATTTTATGACAGTGTGCCAGATTGTTGCAAGTTTATGTGCACATACAGAAAGGTCTGAGTTGGTTATGGTGACAAACCTATAATTTAAGTCTAAAGGCTTCATGGGTTCTTAGAGAAAATTTATGTCAGATGCCAAACACCTGATCCATTTTACAACAAAGATAATAGGCACAAAGTACTGACTGTGAAATGCATTTGTTGAAGTCAATAAGCATTTAAGGGTGGTTTTTTTGTACAGTGTGTTGAAGGCTGTAGACTGCTATTTTGTCACTTAGAATTTCAAAGATTAATTTAGTTAGAAAAGGTTTTGATTTTGGTTACCTGCTCTGATGAACACTTGGAAAAGAAGATTTTCACTGTTATAATACTTGTTAACAGGGTTTCTTAAGAGGCGTTGGCTGTTGATTTACCAACCGTAATTTTATACATGTATTTACTTGCTGCTTGTCTGATGGCTGACTTGTGAGAAAGTTTACACTTGATATAGTGGGCATTTTTTGGTGATAGTGGTAAGCTAGTGATACAGGTTACAGGTAGGGCTCCCGGTTTCATGGTACTTATTTTTTTGACATTTCCGTCTGTATTTATCCATATTTATTTTTTGCTGATTTTATCTATTTATTTTAGGTTTCGTGAAAAAATGAAGCTGAAACTAGTATATTTCCATGTTTATTCAATCGACGAATGCATGCTCTTAATTGAATACCTTCAATGGCATGAACACCCAGAGATGATAAATCAATACACTTACATGTACACATGAACATTTTAATGCCAACCTGGTGCATAGCTGCTGCTGTTAGAACCTCATTATTTTTTTGTACCTGTTAGCACGTCAGAGCCTTAATAAGTAAACTTACAAGGAGACACATTTAGGTCGACGAACCTTTGGACCACGTTCGGGGACTTCCCAGTACAAGATGTCTTTTTGGCATTACCAAATCAATAGATCAATAAACCAATCAATAATTTCAATGACTAATCAACAAACTAACCAATAACATTTGGTAAGAATCAATAAGTTGAACACACCATAACCTTTCAGTCAGGAATAACCACACCAATTTAGTTAAGTGTTAGGATATTTATTTCCCTATTGGTTACAATCTAATGTCATCTCTGTTAATTAGCAATAAATCTCATTAGAAACTCTTCTAATTAGCAATTAGAACACAATTAATCAATACATAGAGAATATTCATTCAGGATTAGGCACGTCATCAATATGAAGTGACTTAGCAAAGTCTCGGTGATACATGATTCAACAAAGCAAGAACTCAGTCATTTGTCTATTTGCACAAGATAGGGTGAACACCTTAACTAACCTCAAATTAGCATTAGCATGTTGGGCTTCATGCAAAACATTTTAGTAAACACGAATTTGGAAAACATCTAAACTATGGCCTCTATCAAAATAGCAGTTGGTACCTAGAAAGAAAAGGCAAACAGACAATTACCATTTTTGCATCGGATAGTTACCAATCCAACAGATCAGCAAACAGCGTTAGTCTTCGTCCTCAGGACATCAGTCGATTCACCATCAGCAGAGATAGGACGGGGCAAAGCATAGCTGAGGAATGGGACCCTTCCCTCATATGGAGAAAAAGTAAGTATCAAGCAAAGAATGGGGTAGAGGATGGTTTTAGAATACTCAGAATAAACTCAGGAAAACGCTAGAGCAATAGGAATGACAAATGGAGATGGCAAAAGGAGTGAATTTGGAGTGAAATGAGCTTGTTTCCTCTCGGGTCACACTGTTAAATAAAAACTGTCTAATTAGCCCTTAACTCCTCATTGGATAATAATTGGTGCATCGTTATCTCTGTCCAATAATTGTTCACGCATCTTGCCAGAATTTCCCACAAACCACAGTTCTCATGTCGCAGATTGGTCCATGTTATTGACATCTTCATTGGTTGAAATGTCAGGTAGGAAAAGTTACACTTTGCACTCCAGTCAGTGTCTCCATTGTTTTCTCCTACTACAGTTAATCTTGCACCTGTTACGAATTACACTGTTGCATTCAGCAAGAACGCCGCCATGAACAAGCCGATTCTCATGAGAAAGAATTTACTACGGCTACACACACATAACTTCTGGAAAATTACAGCTTCGTGTCCTTCAGAAAAACAGCACATTTACACGTTAGAAAATGCAGTTTAACATAAGGCCAGGCAGCTAGGCCCAGACCCTCGCTAAGCTAAGGCCCTCTATTTTAATAAAGCAAAACTCTTAACCCATAACTCTAATCATGATATACTAATACAAATTCAAAACACTTATTGCATAAAATTCAGAATTAACAAGCTTTTCATTAGTCTTCGTATACATTGGTAGTCACTCCCCGTGGGCACATTTCAAACGTGTGTATTATTTTCTATGTTAACACATTTTCTATGCAGCTTCATCACACAATATATTGCAAGCTTTTCATGTTAATTTTGCTTTTAAAAGACACACTCCAATAATCCCTCCTCTGATGACTCTTGTCATCATACAAAACCTTCCCCACAAACTTTACGCCCTAAAATTCTGTCAACTCCATCTCCTCCCTTATTGGCTTCCCCTTTGATTTTTCCCTATACAATTATTCCTTTTGTTTTTCTTACCTCCTCTTATTATTTTTCGCCATCTTTAATTCGATTATTTTACTAATTTTACATGCCACCCACAATCCAAATAGGCAAGCTAAAAGAATCAATATCCCCTGCACTATTTTAGACAATATCCCATGCCATATGTTGCTAAGCCAATTTCCCACTGAAGCAAATCCTTTCCCAACCTTTTCCCAAACACCTGGTTCTTTCAATTCCTTCAAGTCTGTACTATCCCTAGTCAAATTAGTAAGCATACTTCTAATCTCATTACTATTGTCTGGTATATATGCGCAACAATGACGCTCATTAAGCATCCTACAAACTCTGCCATTTTTCGCTAAAAGAATGCCTAAAGCAAGCCTGTTTTGAAGAGTCATAGCTTTCTCCGCAGCAAGTTCAGTATCCATCAGGAGTATAGCCCCTGAAAAGTTTGTCAGCATGTTATCCACAATAGTCGACAACTTCCGAATCTTTATGGAGTTCAAGATAACTCCCACTGAGGGAATTATCGCCCCAAATATGCATCCTACTACACCAGCAGCAGTTTTTCTCTTCTGTCTAGTACGATGTAATTCAGACAATTTCGGAAACCTTTTCAAATCGTCAAGTTGATATATCTTTGGGAAAACTATTCCCAAGTATCATGTCCCATACCATCCCTTTAGAAGACGGTAATATTCATTAAGTCCACATATGTAATAGGTCGCTGGATCTTGTCTATTTAACATGAACGTCCATTTACTCTGAAACAAAAACACATGCTTACATTCACTCATTCCCACAAACACATTGTCATAATATGACTTTGGCCTAGATATGCAAAGCTTCCCTACTTGTAATGCATCTAAAGCTAGCTTCCCCTGCTCCCTAATTGCACCATAAACTTCAGTACTAGCAAAAGCCCGCTGCTGCAATCCTTTTTCTAATCTACCCTTTAATACCCTTCTTCTATCTTCCATGTGATCTAAAAAGCTTTTCTCTACAGGTGTAAGCAAGCATGTAAAATTATTGCGGTGTGCATAGGATGTACTAATCCTCAATGTCGACTCAAAGAAGTCTTTAACTAACTTTATACTATAGTATCTAGCTACCTCTCTCAAATCCTCTATTATAGGCACATAAGAAAACACAGGGTCATAATTCTAATAGAAATATTGAATCTCTTCCTGGTTATAGAATCTTGTTAGTAACAGACTACAACTTATCCCATAAGTTAAAGGCAAGCTATGATAGGTAACCCCCTCTTGTACTGAAACAGGAATCTGTGTACACACAAAGCAATCATTCGCATCCATTGTGTCAACATACTCACTCAGCAAACAATAGAAAACATTAGTGGAAAGTTCCCCTTTCACATTAGTTCCCTCATGCAAATATCTCGTATATCCAGCTCAAACCTCTCCCAAGCTGTGGTAGTCTCAGGAATTGTGGCATTGTTGGTTCCACTCTTATCCATTAGTGTCATACCCACAATCACAGCCATAATGAATATCACACACACAACACCCAAACCAACACTCAAATATTTACAACGCCTACTCCCTCTATTATCCTGCCTAGTGTTAGCCATGATCTGTAAAGAATCAGAAAGTGGAGGATGGTTAATTCAAACAACAACAGAGGACAGTTAGAATACATTTCCTCTCCATTTTTTTCTTCTTTTCGCAGCAAAGTAAAAACAAGTGAAAATCTTCCCTCAGCAGTTATTTACAGCTTTCAGTTTCACTCCCAGTATACTTGTCAATTCAGGTTAGCAGCTTGTCAAAATCAGTTCTCAAAAGTCAATTCAGGTTATTAAGTCTCATCCGGTAAATTCTCAGTCTCTTTTCTCAATTTTCAACTTTAATTTGATCTTTACACCAACTCAGTCTTTTCAGCCAGACTCAGGTGCCAAAGTATTGACCTGGAATCTCTCGATCAAAACAAAACGCCAAGAACTCTTGTTGCCATTCAGTTGTCGTTGCATACACCCATTCAGGACCTGCGTAGCGTACCTTCTGTTTGCTACTCTTTTTTCTTTTCAACTTGCGATCACCTTGCAACTCTCTTTCACTTAGATCTTCTATCCTTGTTGTATCAACTTCTTCCTCTATTGCATCTTCGACAACCACTGCTCCCCTTTTTACTTGCAACTCTGGCCACTTGTCTCTTTTGAGTATCTCTCCGGTTTTTGATCTTTCCTGTGGCAACCATTCGCTCTCTCTTGGCTCTATGGTGTTTTCCCTTGATGGACCTGCAATCTGCTCAAGAGAAGTTTGGACACTCTGACTTTCTTCCACCTCAACTCCTCCGCCTTCTGGGTTTGTCAAATGCTCTAGCTTATTCCCATAATCGTCTGCTTCTGGGAGAACCTCCCTCTGATTAGGCTCTCCTGCTGCCCCAGTTGAGATAGGCTCGCCGTCACCCCTCTGGATCTCTTCTCCTGTGCCTCTTACTGGAGTGACCAAGCCGACCTCAACGGGCTCTCCTTCTGTCTGAGTTCCCCTTCGATCACTCTCCGGCCCTGAGACTTCCTTTTCTGCTGTTGGTACTTTCAACAACTCAACTTCCTCATCAGTCGGACACGTCACCTTTATCGTGTGACTGGCGTGGATCCACGTTCGGAATTCCCGTGCACTTCACAGCAGTAGTAGTAGTTAGTATCACTTGATATGGTCCCTTCCAACGTGGCTCCAAACATGTCTTCCTTACATGTTTCTTGATGACAACCCAATCACCAGCTCTCAGGTTGTGTCCTGGATCATTTATCGGTGGCAGGGTGGTGGCTTCCACCTAGTGAGAGAAAGAGCGGACCACATCAGCCAGACCCTTGCAGTAGTCCAACACCATATCATCCGTGATATTCACAAGAGCATTCGCAGGCACTGCGGGCAATCTCATAGCTCGACCCATGAGAATCTCATGAGGGGACAGTCCTGTTTTCTTGTTAGGTGTATTTCTCATTGACATTAACATCAAAGGCAATACATCGGGCCATTTCAAATTCGTGGCTGCACACATTTTCGCCATTCTCGACTTCAGGGTACCATTCATCTGTTCCACTAGTCCTGATGCTTCAGGGCGGTAACTACAATGTAACTTCTGATCAATGTTTAGTGCTGCACACAGTAACTTAACAACCTCGTTGTTGAAGTGACTTCCCCTATCTAATTCTAAAGAGATCAGAGAACCGAAACGTGGTATCAATTCTCTAAGCAGCAGCTTCGCTACTGTGAGGCTGTCATTCCTGCGTGTAGGGTACGCTTCAATCCAATGACTAAAGATACACACGATTACCAACACAGATCTCAAGCCTCCACAAACGGGCATCTCAATAAAATCCAATTGCATTCTGTTAAATGGACCTCCAGCTCTACCAATGTGGCTCAAATTCACCACTGTCCCTTTTCCCACATTCATCTGTTGGCAGATGACACACCTATGGCAAATCACGTCTGCAGCTTGTCTAAACTTCGGGTTAAACCAGTCAATTTTGAACAACCTGATCATGGCATCCCTCCCAATATGTGCTTGACCATGGTAAAACCTTGTAAATTGTGACAAAAAACTGTTCGGCCAGACCATTTTCCCTTCATCTGAGACACACAAGTCATCTGGTCTTTGTACGCATTGCATCCTAACCCAAGAACGCTTCTCATCTTTGCTTGCACGACCCTGCAACAATCTTAATTCTTCTAGTGTGTCAATCACCTTTAATGCGTGACCTGTGCATGTCTCATTTTCCTTTTCAGGCAACAATTCCCATTGATCCTTAAACGATATACAATTCAATGCGCAAAACCTTGTGACTTGATCCGCATATCCATTTCCCATGGAAACAAAGGGGGTCATTCCAACCTCGGCGGTAAAAGGCGCTTACCGCCGTGCAGAAGACCGCCATAACACCGCGGCGGCCGCGGTAAACCGCCACGGTCATTCTGACCCACAACAGGCAAACCGCCAAAATACAGACATCCACAAAAGTCCGCCACACCAAAGGCCAGCGAGAAACTGGCGATGACCAAACCTCCACCGTCACGCCAACAGAAATACGCCCATGCCATTACGACCCACGAATCCACACGGCGGTCTTTCAACCGCGGTATTCCATTGGCGGTACACACCGCCGCGCTCAAAATACACACCCACTTACAAAACACAGCCACATTGGACAATTACAAATACACAAACCTGATACACATACAAACAACACTCCCACATATCCAACACAATATAAAACACACACCTACATCACCCACAAACCCCCACTCCTAGAGATTCGTGAACACGCACAGAGAAAAGAGATCCGAGCACCCAGACGCGCAATTCACTGTCACCCAGCAATATTACCACGCACTTCAAACAACACACCAATACACATCACCACACTTGGCACCACACAATCCACCCCACACATCACCCACACCACCCCATGGCACCGCAAAGACACCCCAGGTTTTCTGAGGCTGAACTCAGGGTCATGGTGGAGGAAATTGTACGGGTAGAGCCACAGCTCTTCGGGACACAGGTGCAGCACACCACCATTGCCAGGAAGATGGAGCTATGGAGCATAATAGTCGACAGGGTCAACGCTGTGGGACAGCACCCAAGAAATAGGGACGACATCAGGAAGCGGTGGAACGACCTATGGGGGAAGGTGCGTTCCATGGTATCCAGGCACAACATCACGGTGCAGCGGACTGGCGGCGGACCCCCATCTCCTCCCCCAGAATTTACAACATGGGAGGAGCAGGTCTTGGCGATCCTGCATCCTGAGGGCCTCGCAGGAGTAGGCGGAGGAATGGACTCTGGTAAGTCAAATCTTAACTACTTCATCCCCCCCAACCCACCAGCATGCCAACTCATACCCCCACCCTCAACCCCACCCCCATCACACCTACTCCTTGCAAATGTCTCACCATCACAACCCACCCATACCAACACCAAGCCCTGCATGCGACCACAAAGCATGGACACCCATCACCTAAGCATGCCCACTGCACATACCCATCCCCCCCCCAAACCACCGTCACAACAGCCCCCACAAGGGAATGCCAGCACTGGGGTACACGGCCACCTACCCATTGCACGCTATGGCACACACAGAAGCAATAACCATACTTTTATACCCCTGCAGGACCCGAACGCCACGTCACCACGCAGGAGGGTCCAAAAATGTCCACTCCACCCCCAGAAGAGGCCCACAGTGATGACAACAGCTCTGTCTCCCTGGATCTAGATGACCAGCCCGGCCCATCGGGGACCTCGTGACAGTCGGTTCCCCTCAGACAGCCACAGGCCACAGCAGACCTTCCCACCTCTGGGAACACCAGCACAGCACCCACCCAGCGGGCCCATACCTCTGTCCCCAGGACACGGCAATCAGAGGTGTGTCCACCACTACAGGGCACTCAGGTTAACCCACCACCCCAACAACAACAGGGTCCTGGGGGCAGTGGTAGTGGGCACACGGTCCAGGGGACAGAGGCCCAGGGAAACAGGGGAACTGGGAGGGCTGCTGTGCGACAGGGGGGGGACAGGCCCAGGGAACCCACTCTCCACAAGGCCCTCTCTTCCATCATGGGAGCCTACCACCACTCCCAGGAGACGATAGCGACGGTCCTGGCCAAGTTTCAGGAGATCCAGCTTCTGCAGGAGGAACAGTATATGGGGTTCAGGGAGGAACTAAGAAACATCAGTTCCGCCATGGGCAACATCGTAGTGGCTCTGAATCAGGTAGTCACCACATTGCGGGACACTGTGGCACCACAAAGGGCCCCTGTCACTAGCATGGACCAAGAACTGCCTACCACCTCCGGCGGCGCTAGTGGACAGGAGGCCCCGACACAAGACCAACAGGCCACCAGAACCCCACCCCCTGCAGAAGGAGAACCACCCCGCAAGCGGGCCCTGAGATCCAGGAAGAAGACAGAGTAAGATGCCAAGACCCCCGCCAGGAAAGGATACCTCCCTGATTGTCATCCCACTGTCCCACATTGACACCCTGTCCAACCTTAAACTGCCCCTGCTCCACTTTCCACAGGCATTTGGACAATGCACCTGTGATACTGATGGTCTGGACTCTGCCATGGACAATCCTTCACCATCACCCCTCACCGATTTGCAACCACCCACCAATTTAGAGCACTGTAATAAACACACTTATTGCGCAAAACAATCTGGAGTCTGGCTGTGATTTTGAACAAATGTATTAGACATGACCATGCCAAAATGTTTATTTACATTGTGATGCCAACATACCACTGTCACACAGCTGTAGTCCATGGGGAAACAAAGTAGATGTCACGCAGTGGGGCCCACATCTCTGAAATCGGAAGGGAAAGTCACAACTCAGTTACCATACACTGGGGGAAAGGTCAGACAGTAGAGAGGTAGTAGTCTTTAAGT
Organism: Pleurodeles waltl; assembly: GCF_031143425.1. Lineage (NCBI taxonomy): Eukaryota > Metazoa > Chordata > Amphibia > Caudata > Salamandridae > Pleurodeles > Pleurodeles waltl. The sequence continues at coordinate 431,916,990 of NC_090449.1, forward strand.
AAATGTAATATGCCGGTGTGGATTCTTACCTGTGTGTCATTGGAAATACTGCTGTATTACTGTGTTCCTGTTCTCTATGTCGTCCTCTTCGCCTTCCTCCTCTTCACTCTCCACAGGCTCCACAGCTGCTACAACACCACCATCTGGACCGTCCTCCTGCAGAAAACCTGGTGTCGCAAAGCCAGGTTGTGAAGCATACAGCAGGCCACGATGATCTGGCACACCTTCTTTGGTGAGTACATTAAGGATCCACCTGTCATATGGAGGCACCTAAACCTGGCCTTCAGGAGGCCGAAGGTCCGCTCGATCACCCTCCTGGTACGCCCATGGGCCTCATTGTACCGTTCCTCTGCCCTTGTCCTGGGATTCCTCACTGGAGTCAGTAGCCATGACAGGCTGGGGTAACCAGAGTCACCAATTAGCCACACACGTTGCCTCTGGAGTTGACCCATCACGTAAGGGATGCTGCTATTCCGCATGATGTACGCGTCATGCACTGAGCCAGGGAACTTGGCATTAACATGGGAGATGTACTGGTCAGCCAAACAGACCATCTGGACATTCATGGAATGATAACTCTTCCTGTTCCTGTACACCTGTTCACTCCTGCTGGGGGGACCAAAGCAACATGTGTCCCATCAATGGCACCAATGATGTTGGGAATATGTCCAAGGGCATGGAAATCACCCTTCACTGTAGCCAAATCCCCCACCTCAGGGAAGACGATGTAGCTCCGCATGTGTTTGAGCAGGGCAGACAACACTCTGGACAACACCTTGGAAAACATGGGCTGGGACATCCCAGATGATATGGCCACTGTTGTTTGAAATGACCCACTTGCTAAGAAATGGAGTACTGACAGGACCTGCACTAGAGGGGGGGATCCTTGTGGGTTGGTGGATTGGTGACATCAGGTCTAGCTCCAGCTGGGCACACAGTTCCTGTATAGTGGATCGGTCAAGCCTGTATGTCAGTATGACATGTCTTTCCTCCATTGTCGACAGGTCCACCAGCGGTCTGTACACGGGAAGATTCCTCCATCTCCTCGCATGTCCCAGCGGACGGTGCCTATGAAGGACAACAGCGAGCACAGAGTCAATCAACCCACAGGTACGTTCCCACAGCTTGCACATAACACGATTCCCAATGCATTGTATGGCTTGTATGAGTGTCAATGCAAGGCCTAGGTATGAGTGACGCAGTAGAAATTAAGGCATGTGGGTCCTTGAAATGGCAGCTGCCTGACCTGTGAAGTGCGACAATGGGATGTGAGGTCAATGCGCTGGTGTGGCACACCGTGGCGGTAGGCGGTCGAAGACCGTGGCGCAAAGCAGCATTGGTTAACATAGAACCCTATGGGTCTCAGGAGCCAATGACGATGTGCGCCGGCGGTCGCGGTATGCACCGCTGCGGTACGCACCGCCGCGGGAGTGACCGCCATTTTCTATCTGCTTAATCACTCGATACCTGATCTTCCACAGGAGAGGACCTACACTGCAAGTGCTGCTGTGACCTCGGTCTGGAAGAGACAATGGCTCATGCGACTGGGGAAAGGGCCCCTGCCTTCACTGCTCAGGAATTGGAGAAACTTGTGGATGGGGTCCTCCCCCAGTATGCGCTACTCTACGCTCCTCCCGACCAACAGGTAAGTACACTGGGACCATGCTTTGTGGGCAATGCCTGTGTTGAGTGTGGTGGATGAAAGATGGTGGGGAGGTGAGCGATTGAGGCATGCATCAAACAACAGCTGAGAGCATGTGCCAAATGGCAAGGGTGGGGGTGGGGGGCCACTCACATCGAGCATGCAGAAGGTGATGATTATTCTTCTCTCCCTGTACATGTCACATAGGTCAGCGCCCACCAGAAAATTGATAGTTGGCGTGCCATCGCCAAGGACGTCCAGACCCTGGGGGTCCACCACAGACGGGGCACCCACTGCCGGAAGAGATGGGAGGACATCCGCTGCTGGAGCAGGAAGACGGCGGAGGCTCAGCTGGGGATGGCCTCCCAACGTGGGAGGGGTGCCAGTCGGACTTTGACCCCCCTGATGTCCCGGATCCTGGCGGTGGCCTACCCCGATTTGGATGGGCGCGTGAGGACATCACAGCAGACACAAGGGGGTGAGTACACTCAAATCCTGGTGACTTTGCGAGCAGTGGAGGTGTCTGGGTGGGGGAGGAGGGCTGTGGGTATCCCTAGGCCAGGATGATATCTGTAGGCTAGGCCCCTACGTAAGGCATGGCCCTGTGCCCCCGCCCCCCACCTCTGTAGGGTGCCAAGTACAGCTATTCATTGCCCTGTGTCATCTATGTGTGCAGATGTCGCCCATAGGCTTGTAGGCCATGTCCCACGGATTGCCTAGTCGACCCCAAGTGCGCGGCGTAGTGCAGGGGGCTTCTGTGTCTGTCCTGTCCGCCAACGGTGTCGCCAATGCATGCACTCAACATTTCTTTATTTTTCCCCCCACCCTTTTTTGTTGTCTTCCTGTTCATGTGTGCATTAGTATCATCAGGCGGAGAAGTGGCATTGGAGCACGATGGAGCTGCATCTCACATGGCCATGGCGGGCCATGCAACGGAATCGGAATTCACCAGTGAGACGGAGGGCGAGGGGAGCTCCACAGCGGGGACTCGTGCGGATGTCAGTGACAGCAACTCGTCCTCTGAAGGGAGCTCCCTTGTGGTGGCGGCAACATCTGTGCCCCCGCAACAACAGGTACAGCCGCCACCCAGCGCACCAGCACCGCCCTCCCAGCAGTCGCTAAGCGTCTGCCCCATGCCCGCTCACCCAGGAAGGTGGGCATCTCCTTCGCCCCAGGCACCTCAGGCCCTGCCCCTGTCACCCCTGCTGCCCTCAGTGAGGAGGTCATTGACCTCCTGAGGAAGCTCACTGTTGGGCAGTCTACCATTTTGAATGCCATCCAGGGTGTAGAAAGGGAGGTGCACCAGAGTAATGCATACCTGGAGGGCATTCATTCTGGTCAGGCTGCCCTTCAGCGATCGTTCAACACTCTGGCCTCAGCACTGACGGCAGCCATTGTCCCTGTCTCTAGCCTCCCCCCTCCAACTTCCTCCACCCATACCCAATCCCCTGTACCTCTGCCTATCCCAGACACACCATCAGACCACCCTGCACACACCTCAACACCCAAGGGAAGCTCAGCCAGACATAAGCACCACACATCACACAGGCATTCACACAAGCAACATCCACATGCAGATATACCAACACCCACTGCCTCCACTGTGTCCCCCTCCTCCTCGTCTCCCTCCTCCCTCCCTGTGACGTCTCCACTCACACCTGCATGCACAACATCTTCAGCCACTGCGTCCATCACCAGCACACCCACCAGAACCCCCCGCACACGTGCAGTCACCACCCCCACTACCATTCACACGTCCCGTGTCCTCTCCCAGTGTGTCTGTCACCCCCTCTTCCATGCTACACAAACGCAGGCAGCCACCCACCCAACAGCCATCCACCTCATGACAGCCTCCAGCCCAAGCACATGCACCCAAAGACACCAGACTTCAAACTCCTACAATCACAACCTCTTCCTCCACTCCCATACCTACTACACCTACCTGTCCCTCTCTTTCTAAAATTATTTTCCTATCAAAACTCGACCTCTTTCCAACAACTCCCCCACCCCGTCCATCTCATAGGACTCCAGTCAGCACCTCAGCCACCACAAAAGCGGGCCCTATGAAGACAGTCTGCCATGGACTGTGGAGTCCCCCACCCTCAAGGGCAGCCAGTTCAGTAGGGAGCCAAGGCACGGCCAGCCCACCCCTGCAAAAACATGCGAAGATTGTCAGTGGCCGGCGCGAGAGGCCTAAAACACCAGGGACCAAAATCCCTACCATGGCGCCGGCAGGAAGTGTGGTGCCAGCTGGCACACCGCCAAAGGTGGGGAAGGGCCACAGGCGAACAGGGAAGGCTGGGAAGGGCAGCACGCCCGACAACACCGCCAGCAGCCCAGCTGTGCAGGAGGGCCCCGCAAGCCCCATCCCAGGTGGGCAGGAGGACACCAACAGGCCCGGTACTACAGCCCAGGAGGGCCCTGCCAGCCCCATCCCAGGTGGGCAGGAGGACACCAACAGGCCCGGTACTGCAGCCCAGGAGGGCCCCGCCAGCCCCATCCCAGGTGGGCAGGAAGGTGCAGCCAGCCACAGGTCAGGTGGAGAATGACCTCCATGCCATGGGCGGATCCGCTGAACTGGGCACTCATCCGAAGCACCGCTGACCTGGGCCCTTCATCTCAAGCACCGCTGAACAGGGCACCGCCGTCTCAAGCACCGCTGAACAGGGCACCGCCGTCTCAAGCACCGCTGAACTGGGCCCTTCATCTCAAGCACCGCTGACCTGGGCCCTTCATCTCAAGCACCGCTGAACTGGGCCCTTCATCTCAAGCACCGCTGAACTGGGCACCGCCGTCTCAAGCACCGCTGAACAGGGCACCGCCGTCTCAAGCACCGCTGAACAGGGCACCGCCGTCTCAAGCACCTCTGAACAGGGCACCGCAGTCTCAAGCACCGCTGACCTGGGCCCTTCATCTCAAGCACAGCTGAACTGGGCCCTTCATCTCAAGCACCGCTGAACTGGGCCCTTCATCTCAAGCACCGCAGAACTGGGCACCACCGTCTCAAGCACCGCTGAACTGGGCCCTTCATCTCAAGCACCGCTGAACTGGGCCCTTCATCTCAAGCATCGCTGAACTGGGCACCGCCGTCTCAAGCACCGCTGAACAGGGCAACGCCGTCTCAAGCACCGCTGAACAGGGCACCGCCGTCTCAAGCACCGCTGAACAGGGCCCTTCATCTCAAGCACCGCTGAACTGGGCCCTTCATCTCAAGCACCGCTGAACTGGGCCCTTCATCTCAAGCACCGCTGAACTGGGCCCTTCATCTCAAGCTCCGCTGAACTGGGCACCGCCGTCTCAAGCACCGCTGAACTGGGCCCTTCATCTCAAGCACCGCTGAACTGGGCCCTTCATCTCAAGCACCGCTGAACTGGGCACCGCCGTCTCAAGCACCGCTGAACAGGGCACCGCCGTCTCAAGCACCGCTGAACAGGGCACTGCCGTCTCAAGCACCGCTGAACTGGGCCCTTTTTCTCAATCACCGCTGAACTGGGCCCTTCATCTCAAGCACCGCTGAACTGGGCACCGCCGTCTCAAGCACTGCTGAACTGGGCCCTTCATCTCAAGCACCGCTGAACTGGGCCCTTCATCTCGAGCACCGCTGAACTGGGCACCGCCGTCTCAAGCACCGCTGAACAGGGCACCGCCGTCTCAAGCACTGCTGAACAGGGCACCGCCGTCTCAAGCACCGCTGGCCCATTGGCGGAAGGGGCAGGCCCGCATCTGTGTCAGGCAGGGCTGCACAAAGCACTCTGGGCACCAGTCCCCCTCCAGTACCAATGGAGACTGTTATCCACTTGTGAGACTGTGGCTTTGCATTCCCCAGGATGGAACAGTGGGCAAGCCACCCACTGTATAGACTTGAGAGACTGTGGCTTTGCACTCCCCAGGATGGAACAGTGGGCAAGCCACCCACTGTAGAGACTTGAGAGACTATGGCTTTGCACTCCCCAGGATTGAACAGTGGCCATGGAGGCTCCTCGTGGATCTGGCGTTGTTGACTCATCTGGCTGAGGTGCCCCCCCTTCCCTTCCCCCTGAGGTGCCTGTAGTTTTCCTATCTGATGCCCCTGCAGTGTTCTCTCCGTTGGAGTCAGGTATCCTGTGTGGGCTTTGCCCATGTGATTTGGGCCCAGTGGTCCACGAACAATGCCTGCTACAAATATCGGACTTGACAATTTATGTATATAAAAGTTTTAGATGTGTGATATATTTTTAAGCCAGTTATACAATATATTCCAATGTTTATAATCATTTCCTTTTGTCTTTGCATTCTTCCGGGAGGTTTGGGGGGGTAACTGTGATGTATTACGATGCATTGATGTGTGTGTTGTAGTGGGTGAGGGTGGGGGTGGGTGTGTCGCGTATGTGTGTCCCCGTAATTTTTTGCCTCCCCTGTGTCGTAGGTGCAGTACTCACCGTTGTCTTCTGCGCTGGCGTTCGTGCTCCTGGTAGAGGAGCAGGAAGACAATCGCTGGGAGGATGTGTAGTTCGGGTTCCATGCTGTCCAGATTCCTCGTGGGGTGTATGGAGGTGAGCGTTTTCCATTCGATATGGCTGGTTCCGCCGTGTTTTTATCGGCGGGCTACCGCCCCGGAAAAGGTGGCAGATTGGTGGGTTGTGATAGGGTGGGCGGTACATTGACTCCCGCCTGTCTGTTGGCGGTGACCGCCGCGCTGTTTGTTTGTCCCGCCGTGGCGGGCGGTGTGTTGAAGTGGCGGTCTCTGTTGGCGGCTTCCGCCAGGGTCGGAATTCCATTTTTTTTACCGCCAGCCTGTTGGCGGTTTTGCCGCCGCTTTAACACCGACCGCCAGGGTTGGAATGACCCCCAAAGTCTTGTGACTTCAGGTGCGCACTGCATTTCACCACAGCAATTTCATGAGGTAACTGAATCGCGTGCAACAACTCTTTAGTTCTCCCACCATTTTTCACTGGCGAACCAGAAGAGGTCAAATAACCCCTCTGTGACCATAATTTGCCAAAATCATGGACAATACCGAATCCGTATCGACTATCAGTACAGATAGTCACTCTCATCTGGGCAGAGGCGTGGCAAGCTCTGGTAAGAGCTACTAGTTCAGCTACCTGAGCGGAATACACTCCTTGAAGCCAGGACGCTTCCAGGATGCCAGAAATCGTGCATACAGCATATCTGGCTCTCAGCACTCCTACTGAGTCTCTCAAACATGAGCCATCAACAAAGATAATTTGGTAATTTTCTTCCACTTGGGTATCTTTAATATCAGGCCTCTGTTTGGTGCACATTTCTGTTACCTCAAGACAATCATGTTCCACATCTTCCACATTTTCAACCCCTGTATTTTCACTTGGAAGTAAAGTTGCCGGGTTTAACACTGTACATCTTTTCAATGTTACATTTGGTGACCCCAATATAATCGTTTCATATTTAGTCAATCTTGCATTTGTCATGTGCTGCGTTTTAGTACGGGTCAACAGGATTTCAACTGAGTGAGGGACCATGACTGTTATAGGATGTTCCATCAATATACGTTCACACTGTGTGAGGCTTTGTCCAAATGCTGCTACTGCACACAGACAACCCGGTAAGGCTGCTGCAACTGGGTCCAAAGTAGCTGAAAAATAAGCTACTGTTGGTTTACACCTCCATGGACCTGTGTCAAAACAGACAAAGAACATGCAAACAGAACAAAAGGCTTTGTGTAAACAGGCATACCTAAAGCTGGAGCCCTGCACATGCTCTCTCTTAACTGAGTAAACGCTTTCATTTCCTTCTCTCCCAACACTATGACATCCGGCCCCTCTTTGACCGTCAGTCTCACCACTGGCTTGGAGATGACTGAGAAATTCGGGATCCACTGACGACAGTAACCCACTATTCCTAGAAACATCTTAACATCTCTCCGTGTTGTTGGGGGATTCATCTGTAATAGTGCAGTTACTCTTTCCTTGGATAACTTCCTCGACCCTTTCTCAATTTGATGACCCAAGTACTTCACCTCTTTCTGGCAATATTGCAATTTCTTTGGGGACACCTTGTGTCCGTTCTTTCCCAGGTGATTCAGTAAGGCGATCGAATCATACTTGCACTCATCCCTTGTTTTGGATGCAATCAACAAATCATCAATGTACTGCACTAAAGTCGATTGGAAAGGCAGCTCCAATGACTCCAAATCCTTCTTCAGTATCTGTTTGAATATGGAAGGTGATTCCAAAAACCCTTGAGGAATTCGACACCAACTGTAAACCAGGAATTTAAAACTGAAGAGAAATTGGCTGTCCTCATGAAGAGGCACAGAAAAGAACGCTTGGGACAGATTATTGACTGTGAACCATTCTGCATCGCATAGAATCTGAAACATAATCACAGCTGGATTTGGCACCACTGGGCAGCATTTCACCATTATGTCATTGATCTTTCTCAAATCTTGGACAATCCGAACTTTCCCACAAAGGCTTTCTCAGTCCCATTATTGGTGAATTACATGGGCTGCTCATCACTTCTTTCAAGATTCCCTGTTTAATAAAGTCTGCAATGAATTGTGCAACCTTTATAAGGACATCTTGTGCCATATGATACTGCGGTCTCTGGGGGAACGCAGCATTTGGTTTCACACTGACTTTAACTGGCTCTACTCCTTTTATCAGTCCTACTTCTTTCCCTGTCAAGTCCCACACCTTTCTTTTGGACTGTTCCCTGCAAGTCTGCTGGGAGATCAGCCACTGTGAACATCGGGAATAAATTAATCAGAGGATACTCCTCGTCTGTGGTCTCAGTTTCAGGCTTTGAAGCCTGTTCCTCCCCTTCAATCCCCTCATTGGAACAGGCGATTGAACACCTCGTCTTGCACAGTAAGTCTCTTCTCAGTAAGGACACAGGACTTGAATCGCAAACCACAAATCTGTGCAATCCTTGGAAAGTGCCAAGCTCAACCTGAACCGGATCTGTGATCGGGTTAGTCAGGAGTTGGTTTGCTACTTCCACTAACTGAACTGTCCGTCCCGAAAGGGGTAGTTTCGGAACCTCTGCACTTCTGACTGTAGAGCATATAGCTCCTGTGTCAACCAAGAATGAAACCTTGTGACCCATTACCTTCCCCTGAACATAGGGCCCTTTCTGGTCTACTTCTAAGGATGCTGCAAGCCTACACTCTTCACTATCTGAACTCTCATCCGACCATTCATCGTCTATTCCATTCTCACCACGCAATGGGTACTGTTGTACTGTGTGATTTTGACTTACTCATTGACCTGTGACCTGTTGAGGAAGCATCACCTGTTGCTGTTCCATTGGCGCTAATGGCACTTGCATTTACTGTCTAGGTACCATAGGAACCTGCTGTTCCATTTCCTGTAACTGCATCGGCTGTATACGCGGCATTTGCACCTGCTGCATGGATTGAAAACCCTGCATTTGACTCGCATTACTCTGAAAATTTAGATTTGGACCTCTCAGCCTCAGTCCTTTCACATTTTGAAATGAACTGCAATCATTGCTTTGTTGAACAATACCCTCCTGCACCATCATTAGGCACTCCTGCTTCCAATGTTCAACGACCCCGCAAGCATGACAAGGTAACATCTTCTTCATTCCCTGTACATCGTTTTGAACCACTACAGTGTTCAAATCTGGACTTCGGTTCACAAAACCTCTTCAACCTCTACCTCTCACTTGCGCCTGAAACATCCTGCTTCCTTGCGGCTGTTGCACCATATGCTGTAGACAACCTCCCTGCATCCCTGACTGTGCTGCCTTAATTTACATCACCATCACTTTCTCCTTCAACTTTCTCTGCTTTAACTCAATCTCGTCACTACAATACTTCGCATACTGCAACACTTCGTCAATCGGCTTTACTTGCCAGCAAATCAAGTGACTCTTAATCATCTGGCTAATCTTAGGTCTCAACCCTTCAACAAACCTAAACACAAGGTGATTCATGTCCTTCGCCTCAACAACCTCTGTACCACTGTAGTGCTTGAACACCTTCAACAACCTCTCATAGTAGGCATGTACCGACTCCTTGGCTTCCTGAGCAGTTTGATCAATCCTTTGCCAATCAATATTCTTCGGCAAAACTATCGATTTCAGAAACTCAATCACCTTATAATAATGCTTCACCACCTCAGGAGACTGTGCTCCTGTGATTCTGTCCCTTGCCGGTTCCTCGGTCGGCCAATCCACGCTCCTCTTGCACTCAAGCCACAAATCAGCTGGAACTATGATCTCAAAGAGAGTATTCAGGTCTTCCCAAAGACATTTTGCAAGTTTCACAAACCTGTCCGTCTGCTGATACCACTCTATTGGCTTCTCCCTCAGCCTGGGGAAATCATTTGTAAATGATAGAATATCGCCTCTAGTCAACGGTACATGGACGAGAACCCCTCCGGCAGTCTCTCTCATTGGTAAACTTTTTACCGTACCGATGTCCGGTAATTCTTCTGCTGGCTGCTCTATGCAGTCACTCTTACTCTTGTCTCTTTTCTTCGCCCATCTGCCTTCCCACCTTTCTAAGGCTCCCCAAACTTGTGCACTCTGCAGTATCACTTTGAGGTGTGCCTTCATCCCAGTAGACCTCATGTGTTAAAAATCCCTAGGCTTAAAATCTAACCTATAACTCCTCTTCAGATGTTTGGTATTTCTAACTCTACGCCGTACTTATCTGCCAAATTTACCAACCTCCGATGCATCCTGCTAACTTCTCTAGTTATCTTTGGACACAAGTATCTCAATTCTGCTTCTGTGTATGACTTTAACCTGTTCACACCCATGCTCCCTTCAACAAGTTCATTTGCCTCCATGCCCAACCTCACAAAATTCAGGTGTTCTTCTCCTTCCGCTCCCCTGCAGTTACAGGAGCAGTCTGTGGAGTATTAAGCTTGTCTAGCCAGTCGGTCAGCTGTTGTGCTGTTAAACCTTGTAATTATATATTCCAAGTCTGCGCTAAAAGTGTCTGTGGTACAGTCATACTCGAGATCTGCGGAGTTAACAGTCTCAAACTTGTCTGTCTCATGGCCTCTGGAGAAGCCCTGATCGGGCTGAAGTCTAACAGGAATCTAGATCCTTTAAATGTCGGTTCTATTGGAGTTGTTCCTTGGGTGCTTCCTACGAACCCTCCTCTTGTCATATCTTGAGTCTTTACCCCTTGATCGCATACACTAGGCTTCGCCTACACATACAATGGTACTGGTGGACCAACTGTAATAGGCAAAGATATGGCGGCTGGTGTCTGCCTGTTCCCCAAAACCTGTGGAGGACTAATTCCCATATTCTGGTTCATCACTGGTGCCATGGTTGATTGCGGCCCATGACCGAATTATAATTCGGAATCATATGCTGCTGCACCTGGGGCAGTAAAGGTGGAATTGGATCAGTCTGAATCAACTTTGGTCTTCCATATATTTGCTCTGTCGGCATCATCAGATTTGCAATAGTCTCTAAAATTGGGACATCGGGGTAAATTCTCTGAACCTGTGGTGGTTGCAGCTGAGATTGCATACCGTGGGCAATGGACACGCTAAAACTACTCTGCACCGGGATTGGTGTCGGGAAAGGACTAACCTGTATCGTATTCGTTGTCACCTTCTCTTGGGTTGAACCTGCAGGAAATGTACTGGTACGCGGTCTATTGTCATCTATTGCATATGGCTGCGGTCAATCATTCAGTAACTGATTAAGGAACTCTTCATCATCTGAGTCATCTACCCCTGACCAGGGCTTCCTAGCCTCTTTGACTTTGGAAGGACTTTTGTCAGTCTTACAAGTGGCTTTCCCCCCTTTGTCTTCACCTTCTTGAGCTATTGCTGGAAACAGCCTGACTCCATCCATTGTTTCTCTCCTCCAAACTCTCTGTGCACTATCCCACATAGCCTCCGCTAGTGTCTTTTCTGCTTTCCTCATTCTCCTCTTAAATTTCTGTTGCTGTTGTCGTTTTGCCATCAGTTCCCAAATTGCTAATGCCTCAAACTGTGCTGGCCTCGGAGGTGGCTTTAGCTCACTCAGCACCCTCCGCAAATTTTCCAAAATCCTCAAATTGAACGTTCGTGCTCCGGAAACGCTAAGCACCCTTCTTTCTCTGTAGCTTTGCACCATTGCTTTAGCCAAAGACATGGTGCGAAACCCTTTTCCTCCATTACAGTATAAGCCGGTGGTGTAACCTCCCCTACACTCGCAGTAATATATACGTCTCCCCTCAAAGCGCTTTTTAAAGCCTTGAAAAATGTCATTTTTACATCTTTTATTTTGTTCACAATCAAATCAGGAAGTGACTTTAATTCATAGAACTCTCTTTGCCTACCTTCTCAACCAATTGCCTCTCATGGACGGCTGCCAATCCATGCGCGACCCTTCTCACTAACCAACCTATCTCAGCGTGGCTCTAATGACGTCACACACACTGCGGCTGACAAAGTCTTGCGGCTTGTCTTCCCACTCTCGATTCACACAAACTGATGCAATATATTGCGAGCACCAACCAAATAAAACTCAAAATTTGCCGGTTCACTACAGGAAAGGGTAATACAATCGCTTCAGAACTTTACAGAAATTTCACTTAGTTTCGGCCGCTACTCTCTCCTTCTCAGATCCCGCACTCGCAAGCAAAATTTGACCCGCAAATTTTACTCTCGACTTGTCAATGGATTATTGTTCTAGTGCACTTTAGAACTCATCAAATCTCCATCGAAGTTTTCGTTCACTCACCTTGACTCATACTCGACTTGTCGACTTCATCATCGACCTATTAAACCGCACAAATTACGACATAAACCAAGTGTCAAAAAACACTTATCAATATACTCCGGAGTCTTAGACCACACAGGGTCCGTACATCATCAACAACCATGTGGAAAAAAAATATATTTTAGCCCAAAGCGCCACACTCACATGAAGTTCGCCGACTTCCCTACTCTCATAGTGCGGAGTATGCCCACTCCTACTAAAACATCTTCTGGCCTAAAAAGCGTAAAGCCCTACTTCATTCACACTATCACTAGAACGCCAAGAACATACTCAAACTTCCTTCAACAAGCTCCGAGATTCCGGGAAAGTCATTTGGGACTTAGGGACACATCATCCCTCCAATTTGCATCCTTGAAAGGGAAAAAAACCCACAAAACCCAATTTAGTCGGTACACCTTGCTTCCTTCCAAACCCCTCCCATCAATCTCTACCAGAAACCAACACCCTTTCTACCAAAATTGTAATGTTTGGACCGTCAACTCTATCAAACCATAGTCCCTTGTTCTGCTACTAAAAACTGTTATCAAACCGTGATCTTTTGTACTGGGGCCCCAAAGAGCCAAACCAACCGCCCTCTGCTACCAAAACTTGTTAGCCCGTCAGAGCCTTAATAAGTAAACTTACAAGGAGACGTGTTTAGGTCGACGAACCTTTGGAACACGTTCGGGAACTTCCCAGTATGAGATGCCTTTTTGGCATTACCAAGTCAATAGATCAATAAACCAATCAATAATTTTAATAACTAATCAACAAACTAACTAATAACATTCGGTAAGAATCAATAAGTTGAACACACCATAACCTTTCAGTCATGAATAACCACACCAATTTAGTTAAGTGTTAGGATATTTATTTCCCTATTGGTTACAATCTAACGTCATCTCTGTTAATTTCATTAGCAATAAATCTCATTAGAAACTCTTCTAATTAGCAATTAGAACTCAATTAATCAATGCACAGAAAATATTCATTCAGTATTAGGCACGTCATCAATATGAAGCAACTTAGCAAAGTCTCAGTGATACATGATTCAATAAAGCAAGAACTCAGTCATTTGTCTATTTGCACAAGATAGGGTGAACACCTTAACTAACCTCAAATTAGCATTAGCATGTTGGGCTTCATGCAAAACATTTTAGTAAACACGAATTTGGAAAACATCTAAACTATGGCCTCTATAAAAATAGCAGTTGGTACCTAGAAAGAAAAGGCAAACAGACAATTACCATTTTTGCATCGGATAGTTACCAATCCAACATATCAGCAAACAGCATCAGTCTTCGTCCTCAGGACATCAGCCGATTCACCATCAGCAGAGATAGGACGGGGAAAAACACAGCTAAGGAATAGGACCCTCCTCTCATATGGAGGAGAAGTAAGTATCAAGCAAAGAATGGGGTAGAGGATGGTTTTAGAGTATTCAGAATAAACTCAGGAAAACGCTAAAGCAATAGGAATGACACATGGAGATGGCAAAAGGAGTGAATTTGGAGGGAAGTGAACTTGTTTCCTCTTGGGTCACGCCATTAAATCAAAACTGTCTAATTAGCCCTTAACGCCTCATTGGATAATAATTGGTGCATCGTTATCTCTGTCCAATAATTGCTCAAGCATCTTGCCAGAATTTCCCACAAACCACAGTTCTCATGTCGCAGATTGGTCCATGTTATTGACGTCTTCATCCATTGGAATGTCAGGTAGGAAAAGTTACACTTTGTGCTCCAGTCAGTGTCTCCATTGTTTTCTCCTACTACAGTTAAGCTTGCACCTGTTACGAATTACACTGTTGCATTCAACAAGAACGTTGCCTTGAACAAGCCGATTCTCACGAGAAAGAATTTACTACAGCTACACACACATAACTTCTGGAAAAGTACAGCTTCGTGTCCTTCAGAAAAACAGCACATTTACACGTTAGAAAATTCAGTTTAATCATGATATACTAATACAAATTCAAAACACTTATTGCATAAAATTCAGAATTAACAAGCTTTTCATTAGTCTTCGTGTACATTGGTGGCCACTCCCTGTGGGCACATTTCAAACGTGTGTATTATTTTCTATGTTAACATGTTTTCTATGCAGCTTCATCACACAATATATTGCACGCTTTTCATGTTAATATTGCTTTTAAAAGACACACTCCAACATACCCCCTTACCTGTCAATCCGCAAAGCTACTGGCCTAGAAGTCATTTAGAACCACTCAAAAAAACAATCTAATTTTTATTCACATTTAAAAAATAATACAGACAGGAAACTGCATGCTTTTCTGTCTGTATTTATCTGTAAAAATCAGTAAAAATGTACAACAGGGAGCCTTAGTTATAGGCCTGATTGGTTTATTTGGGAAAGTTGTGTTAGAAGCCATAGGACTGAAATGTCGATTAGGAAAGATGGGACAGACTATAAACCTGACTTATTTATTTTGAAAAGCATATGTTAAATCCAATAGGCCTTTAAGGGAGGTTTGTTACTACACTGTGTTAATAGCTGTAAACAGGCATTACGTTTCATGGAATTACACAGGACACAATAATAAGGAGGGGTGGCCGATAAATTCCACCCCGTAGGTGGGATTTAATGAATTCCGGCCACTCCGCGATCAGGGCCAAATTCTGCCAACTGGCGCATGGGGAGTTCTTTCTTGCACGCTCTCACCAAAAGTAAGTTGGCGAAAGTGAGCGAGAGAGAATTGTCAGCCCCTAGTGTGATTTTCAGGCATTAGGAAGGGCACTCAGTGAGATTTTCCCAAAGTGGGAGGTCACAACTGTTTGTGAGGAGAAAGCTGCTACCCGAGTAGAAAATCTACTCAAGCAGCAGCAAAACCAGCTCAAGAAGCAGCGCCCACTGATGTGCTGCATGGTGCAGTTCGTGCTGATTTTTCAGAGTGGAACGAGCTCCCAGAACTAAAAATCAGTGCGCACAGCCGATGTGCCGATTTACGTCCATTCGCACAACTCCACAGAATATTTCAGGATTTTCATGTAACATCGTCAAATTCCATGGAGTAAGACTCCACCAGTTCCACCCACTCCTAGTAATAAGTGAGGATTTCTGTGTATTTTGCTTCCTTTGGCAACCCCTGGGGGTCTAAGATGTGAGCTGTGATAATCCTAGCTATACCCTTCTAGAAGGGCTGGTGGTTGTAGTTGATTGCTTGCCCCTTGTAATAAAATAATAATTAAAAAAACTTATTAAAAAAAGCTCATGCATACTTAGATAGTCTTTAAGTCAGCTCTTTTCTGTCTGTTTGCCTATTATTCACATTTTGCTTCTGATTACACATGCACATATACCTGAAAATTAATGTGTGATTCAGTGTCTTAGCTATGGCATTTCCTTTAGTTTTCCAATCTTCCTCATTAAGTCACCTTCAATTCCTTCCTTTCTTCATTTTCTATGGCATTCTATACCTCTCCAGACGGTCCTACCATGCTGTTTGCTTACCGCTCCTTTAATCTGCAGTATAGTGCTTCCTGTGCAGCCACTCGTTCTATATGGGCTGGCCATCTTGGAACGGTATTCTCCATAGTATATTGTTTTTCTACTGATCCAAGTTTAGATCCCACCCTCGATTAGTACACCAGTGATCACCATGCATTTTAACATTTGAAGGAGGCCATCCAGAGCAGTTTTTTATTGAGTAGCCACCTTGGCATGGTAATGTGCATAGGTAGCATTTTATTTAGAGCTCCAGCATGGCTAATACTGCTTCTAAACATGGAAGGTCTATTGGAACTTTAATAAAGATTGACAATGTACAATTCCACTGCAAAATGGCAGCCAGCTGCTATGTTTAATTTTATTTTTGCATCACATTTATATAACCACCAAATTTGGATAGCAGCATGTTTTCCTTTTTTCCACTTTTTATCTTTTTTTTTAATCTTCTGTGTCTGTGGCTTGTTGAGTGTGGTGTCCGTTTTAATGCAGATGGGTGAACGGGTGAAAGCAAGACTGGGTCAGTAGGAGGATGGATGGATGTATGAGTGCAAGGATAGTGAGTACCTAAGCTCATCAGTGATTAAGCAGGCACTTTCAATTACTATAAACACAAAGAGTATGAAGTTTCGTTTGGGGTAAGAGGAAAGAAGAACACAGGTAGGTTGGCAGGGGACTGAGCAAACAGATCCCATGAATCTCATTGTGCAGAAGCAAGAGCCCTCACACGTCCAGATGGACGTCATGCTTCATCATTGGGCAGCTCCTTGTTGGGCCAGCGCTCCAATGCCCAAGGGCCCCTCGAGGAGGCTGTTTACCGGAGATCTTTTAAGAAGCCGATGTAAAGTGTAGGTGGAGGTGCTCCATTTGTAGATTGGTATAAACAGATTAAAAAGAACTAAGAGGGAGTTTTATTGTAAAGGTCCTCTTGTTCCGAATAAAAACAGTGAGTGTCTGAGTATGGGTGCAATAATCCAAAGCAGCTCAAAAGGTAGTTTCTTTATTGGTCGATATGTTTCTTGGCAGAGTGTTCGCTATCGATCAGGGCAAATCATCAGGACCAATTACCCTAATCTGCTTGTGGCTGGGAAGGTGAAGGTGCTATTTATACAAAGGTACCCAAACACACAAAAAACGTAACCCTCTTCAAGTAGGGTGTACATGTAGATGTCTAAAAAATAACCCAACATATGTAAGTTACTGGCTTCATAGGTGTTGGCAGCGTTTGCATTAACTGAGGAATGAAAGGGGTCCGGCAAGCTCATTTAGCGACAACCTACTCCTCTCTGCCACCCTGGAGGTCCCCTACTTTCAATTATTAGCCAGCCCTATTGACATTGTCAAAGCTTGCTCTAAAGTGAATCAAATGAAACATGAGTACTAAATATCTGCAATTTTATTTACATTTTAGCTGGCATTCTAATGTGTTGTCTTTAGATGTGTAATCTTTAACACAATTGTAGACCCTGATGCACTAATGTTAAAAACAGGTTCAAAAAATATTTATGCATATTCATACTCTTGCACCTATTATGAGCTGAATTCAAATAATACTCATTCCTAGGTGAGCAAGGCAGTTTGCACCAAGTCTTACCTAGTGGCAACTGCCCATGCAAAACTGTACACTATAGCTTATAACATACAGTTAATAATCGGGTGCAAAAACACACCTGATACAGATAAGAAATATTATCTCCAAGTTTTTTATTAAATATTATTTACAGATTATGTACAGTTGTGCCCTGTATTTATTATCCACCATTATGTACAACAGCCACTTGCTGTTTGAAAGCATAATTGTAGTACAAATCAATCATTTCAAACTTAAAAACAAACAATAACACACTGGTAGAGTGATCAGGATCTATAATTGTGTCTTATAGGTGGTTTCAAAAGTAAATTGCATACCTGACTTTAGGCGGCAAGTATTTTCTTGCATTCTTCAAATATTGCTGCTGTTGTTGTTCCTGTTGTGTATTAATGTTGAACACCGAACTACTGCACTGGACTGCAGGTTTACCAAAAACATCTGACCACTTGCTGGTCCTGATTGAACTAACACTCAGACAAATAGCTGATTGCCTGACATACCAGCCCTTTAAATGTGTTGCTCCTCTGGATCCATATCCAGAAGGGAGATTCAGATTCACTATTACATATTTCTGATGTGAAATTAATATCACCAGAGAAGGACAAATGAACACAAGTTCACAGAGTGTTAGAAAGCATTTCACGCTACACAGACAAAATACCCCTCTTGAGGTAATATGGCAGTGCCTGGACCAGGGGTCACCAACCTTTTCTGGAGTGAGATCTACTTCTGAACAGTGAAAACTGTTGTGAGCTACTAAAGGCCAAGCAACTCACACATTTTTATGAGAGACCCCTCATGCCCAGCTTCATGGACTTTAATCCTAATTTCTGCAGCTCCCATCCTGTGGATTGAACAAAATACATAGAGTTCCCTAGAAACACTGAGAGGAATGAATTTGGATTCAAGACTTTTCAGTTAACAGCTGTCACTGAAATAATCATTGCAATAGAGCTCAATTAACAAATGTACAAGACAATCAATCTTATCTTCAATATGGAATTGTGTGATGTCCTCTAATATTGTGTAATATGGAAGCCTGGGACGGCAATTCCGAAGAGTTCACAGTGCGTGACAGTGAGCCCATGCAAAGCGTTGTTAAATCACAAATACAGATGGATTCAAATAGGTATTACTCTTCTATTGCAGCTATGACAAGACTACTGTGTTTTTCAATGTCCAGATGAGTCGAACTTCAGCTTTGTTTTACTATTTAGGAAAGTCCTGAATTTGTTCTCTACTCTGCATTCTTTGAAAGGTTAAATTTGACTTTAAGGTTCTTATGGCACCAGTCATTTTGGCAATTATATTCTTATTAGTCTCTTTACTTTTTTGGACTGTCAGCTAACCCGGCCAGCAGTACCCACTGCTTTATTTGTGTTTGACTAACAAAAGATGTTGAAGATTCCTCTCTATAGCTATCTTTTTTACTTGCTGTCAATAAACCAGGCTTGCAGTAAAACCTGTTTTGTTCTTATATTGCAAAGCTAATAAAAAAGTGGAAAGATGCTGAAGATTCTTCTCTCCAACTGCTTTTTTCTTGGTCTTTGAACCCAAGGCCTGCAGAACACATTTCTGTGTTCCTGTTCAACCAATAAAAAAAACTTTGAAAGATGCTAAATATTCTTCTCTTTTGCTATCTCTATTCTTGATCCCAATTAACCATCCTTCAAGTAATCACTACTTTGTTCTTCGCTTGTGCAATGAATACAAATTTGAAAAGGTGCTGAAGATTTTTCTCTCCAGCTACTTTTTCTTGGTGTTAGTAAAGCAGGCCTCCAGTGCACATTCCTTTGTTTTTGTTCAACTAATGAAAAACCTTATGATTTGCTGACGATTCTTGTCCGCAGATTTTTTTCTTGGCGTCAGTAATGAAACAGATATCTGGATTCGGGATATGATCATCCAATACCTATCTCTGAATATGCCTTCATTGCACCTGCATACAAACCACTTAAGTGAGAGATTTGACACTGTCTGGTGTTCACCAATGCCCAGTAATCTTGGCTATAGCCCGTGAGGGCAACTCTAATGGACTTATTCAAATGTTTGTCAGTCAGACATGCTCAAAACTTAGATTTTACAAAGTTCATATCAGAGAAAGCTAATTCACAATGATAATTAGGGCCAACCAGGGGAAAAAGTTCCATTGCAGCTGTGTGAATGTTCTTATATTTTTCAGCCTCTACAAGACTCCAGGAATTAATGCCAAATTGCCTTGCTTTCAATTCAATTATACAGGGCTCCAGTTGCTCAAAATAACTAAATCAGTCACTAAACTCTTGATTAAACCTCATAAGGAGGCTACTGTATATTTCTAAGTCCAAGAGCTCAGCCTCAGCTTTGTTTTCTAGAGGGATATGGAGCACAGAGGGAAAGTAATGCATCTTTCTTTTCTGTACATGCTGTATGAAACGTTTACGTAATTTGAAGGTTTGTTAATAGTTGGCCTTAGCATGAATTGCAATAATAACTTTAACAGCAGGAGTTATCAAATGATCAAACCCCATTACCTTGGCACATATTGCCTTTTGATGTATAATGTAACGGTAGTTCAATAATGGAGGGAAATCTTGGTCTGCTTTACAACTGGCAATGAACCCAAAATGCCATCCTATTATTGTGAGTGCACTATCAGTTGTTATTGTCACTAACTTTTCCAATAGGACATTTTGTTTCACAAAATAATTCTTCACCTCACTGTGGATGTCAGCTCCTCTGGTTGTGATTTTCAGAGTAAAAAGAGTTAACAAATCCTCCTTGTCACTGAAACCTTCAAAAACTATTCTAACAAACAGTGCCAACTGGGCAATATCGCTTGCAATAATGGATTCTTCATACTGAACAAATATCTGCATGTCTTTAAATCCCACTCTAGCTACTCTATCAAGTCGGTCGACAATGCGGATACCCTTCTTGCCATAATGTACAACCCTAATTGCGCATCTGAAATGGCATACATATTTACAGGGCCTTTTAAAAAAAAAATCTTTGATTAAGGACTCTACCTTTAAAAGGATTGCTTCATTTACAATGGCTAAATCTGCAAATGTTTTTTTTTTGTCCTTATCTCGGTACTCCACTCCGGCAAGGGAGATCCTAGGTTTGTATCTCCCAGCGCGGACCTCTCTGTACCAATGGGCCACACCACCTGTTTGACACGCACAAGCCCCCTCTTTCCACATAACTCATTAACAAGTTACTGCACGACCAACCAACCCTATTTGCCCGTGCAATAGTCATACCGGAGAACAACTTGGTGGGTAGAGAGGAGTTTTAATCATCGGACTCAGTTAATCAGAAAACACTCAACCCAATAGGGTTTATTGCTTGACAACCATTTTCCCAAATCCACCAAAATTCATCTCTCTTATTAATATGACCAATCCGTTCCAAATTGCACATCCGATTAACCACCGTTACCCACTCCTGAACTGTGGGGGGTGATGGCCAGACCCATTACGAAAGATTTCACGTCGGGCAAGAAGCATCAGTACAAACAGCAAATACTCGTGCTGCATGGTGACTTTCTTGCCTTGAGTCTATTAATTACATAGCCCAAAAATAATCATCGAAGGACTTATCTCCCGCTCCAAACTAAACATTTCCTTAAGAGTTTTTTTAACACCTTCCCAGAACATCCTCTGGCTTTAAACACTGCCAGAACACATGGAGGTCATCTGCACTGGCATGGCCACAACAAGGGCAATTCTTTTCTGTCTTTCCTATGGCAGTCAACTTTGCCGGCGACCAGTAAACTCTATGCAAAGTGAACAGATAATTTTTCTTCATAGCTGCAGATCTGATGGTGAACCAAAACCTAGAATATGATGTTTCCCACAAATTAACAACATATAGGGCTGAAAAGACCTTCCCCCACTTCAACAACGGAAGAGGCAGATCCAACAACGCATGGTACCACAAGACAACTTCTTTCTAAATGGATTTCTGCCTCAGCTTCTCCTCCCAAGGACTCTTCCCAGTTTCTCCTTTCTGAAGAGACTTGACCAAGCTAGACAATTAATAATATTTAAACTTGGAAATTGTCCCGCCTGCTTGTTCCGAAATTGTAGACCAAGATACCAGCTTAGAGTCCTCTATAATTTGGCCCCATTTAGTCACCCCATTAACTTTCAATGGAACTGTTAAGTTATCCAAGAGACACGCAGTAGTACCTGGTGAATCCCAATGGGTGCCAAACTGCTATCATAAGCTATCCCTGGAACACCCTGAATCTGCGACCAAATTTTACATGCTTGTTTAAGGATCTTGAGTCAGACCTTCTTGAAATATTTCAGATGGACAAATTTATATAAAGAGTTGTCACCCTCTTCTGCAAGATGTAGAGTCAGAGCATTCCAAAAAGATGTGTACTTTCACCTATTATTCAGAAGAGTTCTTATATTCTTTAACTGAAAAGCAAGATAATATTTGTAGAAATCTGGTGTTGCGATTCCCCCCCTCCCACCCCCCCACTCTTTTTTTTTACATAACTTTTTCCAAGCTATCCTTATTCCCTTAGGTACCAATATAAATGCAGATAGATCCCCCTGTAATTGTTTAAACCAACGTGCTTTAAATTCCAATGGAATAGCATTGAATAAAGAGGTGAATTTTGGGAGGATTATCATCTTTAAAATATTAGATTTACCAATTAAAGAAAGGGGAGAGCCGCCCATGTCTTAAGGAGTTTTTTAGTTTTCAGAATAAGCCCCATCAAAATTAACTTTTGCCACTTCGCTGAGGTTGGCCATAGTCCAGGTATCTTATCTCTTGCTTGACTAACGGGCAATTATAAACCATATTCCAACACATAATCTCGGTCTTCTTGGAATTTACAGAGTAGCCTGACACCCTACCTAAGTCTTCCATTAGCATATTAATGGTAGGAAGGGAAGCGATTACATCTCTGATTTTTGCTTGATTGTGCTCGGAAATCTTGAACTTCTCTCTAATCTCCTTTGTTAAGGAGATCAGAAGGTCCTGTACTGCCAGGGCATGAGGCTGCATGGGGGCAACCGAGGGACTAAATTCCGGAGAGACAGAAGCTGATAGGAGTGAAGCCTCCATCAACTCTAAGGAGAGCGCTTGAGGCGAGTTCTTATCGCCGTTTTCCAACTCTTACATCTTCAAACCAAACCCCACTAGGACCAAGGAGGTACCAATTACCTCTTGTGGGGGCAGCACCGCCTTCAATGCCCCTGGAGAAAATTTGAAAAAGGACAAAAATGGTGCAGCCCTCCTGTTATCCTCCAATGGATGTTTTGAGGTAGAATGCCTTTTTTCAGAGTGTGTGAAGATCCTACTTTGCAAGGCAATTCCTTTTGAACCTTTGTACTGAAATGCTGAACCTCCGTGGGATTGCCGATTTCCAGGGCAGTACTTTTCCCCCCCACACCTCAACCTCTCTGCCCCCTTTCTACCACCCTTCACACTATTTTCTCCCCCTTTCTTCCTTTTGGGGATTAGTAGAAGGGGAGTGCTGAGGTCTAAATCCAAAGAGCCAGGCTTACCTTTCGATGATATGCCCCCGGTACATTAAGTGCAGCCTGGGGGCCTCTGGGGCCAACTCGGGAGCAGCATTTGACTGGCGTCATACACGATGTATCATCTGCGCTTTCACTAAGCCCTGCTCCTCAACTCCAAAAGAACTTCCCCTCTGGGAGAAGCCCTACTCCCGCGCCGGCCGTTCCGCAGAAGCTGCAGCAAAATGAGCAGTGTCTCCTACGACGCACGCTCCTTGCAGCCTCTGCTCACATGCCATCTCTGCCACTGGTTTTCTACCATCTCGCCTGTCAAGACCAACGACGGCTTTGCCCCCGAGCCCCAAGAATACCAACTGCGAAGCGGAAACACACAACTCCAGGTTAGTACCTATTCCCTACAACATAACCAGAGTTACCAGGCATAACCCTGCAAGCTCCTTCTGTCCAGAACCAGTATAGCTCGTGACCACGCCCCTCGGCTGGCCGCCATGTTCCCCCCTCCTCCTCACTGGTTCTCCCTGCCTCGTCTCCATCTGCAAATGTTGCTTTGTGCTTGATTATGTGATGAGTAACTTTAAAAGATGTTTCATTCGCCACAGTGACTTTCTTTGTTGGTTTGTAAAAACAAGATTGCTGTGCCTGAAATGCAGATTCCACTTCATTGACGTTTTGTGACCTCACACTGCCTCACACTCCTTCCTCTATCCTCCCAAAATGCATGTGCATTGTTGAAAAATGCCTCTCAACATTTCCCTTTTTCCCACTGCAACTTTTGCTCCACATATTAAATATAAACAGTTGTCTATAATCTGTGTAAATAAAAATAAATTTTCCTACTCTTGATGGAAGTAGTATGTTTGGTCTTTTTTGAGGGACCTGGCACTTCATCCATGATTATAGTTGTTAAAGCTGTAAGTAAGAATAGAAACATCCAATCCATAACAGGCAGGAGTACAATGCGGTCACCTTTAATGATATTGTATTTTAGGACATTTGTGATTAGCAGCCATGCTGGTAAATTAAACCGCACTGTTGGAAAGTAAAATACCTAATTCACCTTAGTTATGTTTAATTATGAACACAGGATGACTGCTTCTCACAAACGTCATGAGATTTGATTCAGTATGACCTAAAGAGAGCCAAACACTATAGGCCGTGTGGAGTTTAGCCAACTTCAGGAAATTGGAAGAGGACTGCAATTTGTACCATACAAAGCACCCAATTCTCAAAGGAGAAGGTTTTGCTGTTAATTTCTATTGTGTACTCCTACATTTGTAGCAAACATTGGGCTTTTTTTTTTTTTTTTCAATTAGGACAAGCTTTCAAAACTACTCCAGATAATGATATTCCATTACAGCTTCAGTTTTGGTGACATAATCCTGTGACCTCTGACTTATGGCAACTGGGATCACCCACATTTCAAACCAATATCACCATCTTAAAGCATATTCATTTTATAGGCCCTTTTCTAAGGATCACCCTCTTAAATGCCTGCTTTCAACTGCATTTTTGAGACATGAAATTCACAGGTACGCAAGACAATAACAAAATCAGAAAAATCACAGAAAGAAGTATATGCTCTTTTTTATATGTAACATGAAAGCAACAATTACAAGATACCAGAAGATGTCCTGGACCCAAAACCTAACTGAATTTTAAACCAAACATTGTTTTATTGGATGGTGTGTGACATATGCATACTTCATATCACACAAAGCTGACTATGACAGGGAATAATAATGTTATCCGATTATACCATTATTCTTGGGACTGAAATGTCAAGTATCAGGATGACCAGTTATTCTTTGTCTGGTCCTGTTGTGAAGAGCCAGGACGTTTAGCACGGCTGCTCTGAACTGCCCATGTGTTCTGCTTGTGGCTTATCTTATAAGTGCACATTATAAGTGACTTTCCTTTCATCAAGGATTGAGGGGGCCCATGATGTTCAAAAACTACTATCGCTTCTAAAAATGCCCCTCAAAGCAGGGATATTATTGGATGTTCTACATGTCACAGAAATACACTCTGTATTTTAATTAAAAGCTCATACTTTTGTTTGTATATATTGTCAATGTTTTCACTTAGCGATGCAACCTGAGCGGTTTTCAACTGGCACCACTAGTAATCCAGTACAGAAAAAAAGTGAAATCATCTAAAGCCTGTATTTTTAGCAAGCCCTTTGTTCATACTTGAAACAGCAAATATAAAGAGAAAGCACTTTTACATGTGTTAAGTTCTGCATTAATGATGTCCTACTAAAATTAAATTAAAGTAAAATAACCAAAGGGAGAAAAGTTATGTTACAAATTAATATATACAATTTTATTCAGTATCCGGACCTTTGCAGACTATTAAAACAACAAATGGCTGGTATGCGTGCATTATTTATTTGTAATGACAATTAATGCTCATGCAAAGAGGTCATGGAACTATCCCTGACCCTTGATTCATCTGTATGTTAATGTAAGCCACATTTACAACAGAACCAATACATACATACACAAATACTTTTTAATTGGATAGATGTAAAGTCAAGTGTTAAGCATTATGCTATTGTGGTATAAAGTTCATTTAACATTTCTCACATAATCTCAAAATTTTTATCAACACCTCTGTTTTTAAGAAAAGTTGTCCATAGGCACAAACCTGAACCAGGAACTTCATTTTATATTTCTGCCATTATTAGAAAGTTCCAGGGTCTAGTTTACAAGTTTACAGCTCACTCACATAAATGCTGCCAATTATTTTATTTTTTTAAATAAATGAAACACTGTTTTATTTCAATGATTAAATGTAATCAATAAAAAAATAGAAGAGTTTCAATCTTTTTGGTTTAATTTGTTTTGTGTGTCCTGGACTTTTTCTGAGCTCAGATAAGTGATGTTATTTATTTGAAAAAAAATTAAATCCTGCTTTATTTCAATTATTAAATGAAATCATTAAACTACGGGCCAGTTTCACTGCGTTTTTTTAGTCTGATGTGCCCTGGACCTCCACTGAGTGCAGACAGATGAAAAAAATTGATGATTACATTTAATCATTGAAACAAAGCAGAGTGTCAATTTTTTTAAATAAATAGCAGCTGCACCTCAGTTCAGTAGAAGTTAAGGGCACATAAAATGTTTTCTTTTTTTTTTCTTAAACAGACTGAAGCTCTGCCTTATTTTAATTATTAAAATAAGGCAGAGTTTCATGTCATCCGTAATGTCATCAATCATCATTTGCCATGTCAGCAGTGATGTACTCAGTGATATCATCAATGGTGTAATCTGAGATATCACCAGTGATGTCAAATGATGTCATAGAGCATCTCTTGAGTGATGTCATATGTGTATTTGTTCATTTCTTGTAACTCCCATATGGATAAATGATACAAGCAATCTATTTTTAAGGTGCCATTACCCTCACAAGAGCCTCTAAACTATTAACTAAAACAGCTCTTTACAGAGCTACAGTCTAGTTTTATCACACATGTAGTTTGTACTGTTTCCCTTGCTTTGTTTTCTTCTTAAATTCACTTGTGAGACTCTCACGAGAGCCATAAAAGCCCATCATAATCAGCATCTCTTGCAATCCTCTCGCAATAGTTCACAAGAGCCAGGAAGGCAGTCCCTTGTGTGCTGTCTGAGAGCGGCATTGCTTCCTGGTTTGCTCTTGCTAGAGGCTAATACTTTTCATATCGGAATTTGCATTTACACTAAATATATCCTGATATAGTATTTATAATTTATATACATCAGAATAGTAACAGTGTGTTTAGTTAAAGGGAATGGTATCCGTTATAAATTGTGCAGAAAAATAAATCATTTAGATTTATGAAAAAAAAATACTTGTGTATGGCCAGAAACTGGCCTCTCTGAACAGACCTCTCTCTCAGATGACAGGTATACAGGCCTTGAAACATGTACTCGACCACTCGCTATGGTGGGTCATATTTCATCAGGTCGAGATATTTTTAGTACTGACTCGCCCCTTCTGGCGATTTGACAAAAATAGGTGTTCTGTTCAATCAGAAGGTGAGGAGCAATAAAGACGCATTTAAATTTTGTTCTTGACACATTTTCTCTTCCAGGGTGAGCACGCCGACGGGTAGGTGTCTCAAATTGAAGACGCCGATAGCAAAAAGCTATAGGCTGGACCGTGCTACTCCCTAAGGGGCCCCCTACACGAAGAGGGCGGGGTGACCTTTTTTGTTTCAGACTACTGACGAGACAGTTCACATGAATGTAAGTGACTGCTATGTACCTTCCATACACATAATTAGATAGTGTTTCTTTCTTTTTTTGGTATATAGCCAGGAGAAGTCTAGTTTGATGTAGGTCCTGATGAAGCGTTAGAGGATCTTTCACGACCAATATTACGCGAAACATGTTGACCAGATCCTAGGGGGAGGTGACAATTTCCCAGTACTCTAGGCTTTTCTTAAGTGGTCGAGCATTATTCTCAGATTCCACTTAATAGTGTTTTAAATCTTGATCGTAACCCCTCTGGATAGATATTAAACAGAATAAGTTTAGGGGTTTCTAATCAATCTTAAATTCCGTTCACTCTCCTGCCAGTTATAGTGTCTGACCTCCACAACTTCAACGGCAGCCACCACATACCATAAAAGATCTCCGGCAAAGAGCCCCCGAAAGGGGAGCCCGTCAGACATTGCACCGGCCGGTCTGACGAGGAGCTTCCCGATGATGAAGCATGACACCCTCTTGGGTGTGTGAGGGTTCTAGCTCCTAAACTTTAATTGTTCACCCTACAGTCAGGAACAGTGTACCTTTTGTTGTTGATTACATGTATAGGGAGCATGTACACTGGACCTTTAATTCTCCCGATCCCTCTCTTTGTTGATACATTTTCTCTGTGTTCAGAGACAGAAGTCAAAAGTCAGTTTGTCTTACAATTAATTTTCCTTCTGACTGCAGAGTTCCAGGATTTTGTCAGGTTTCTCCTAACACACACTTAAGTAGCTTAGTCAAATGTACAAACATTTCAAAATATATTTCAGTAGTTGTGAAAGTCTATTGTTTGTACTTCTGTGTGATGAAAAAAATATTTTAATAGAGTGAAAGCAAATCGGAACACTTTGCCTGATGATGTACGAAGAATAAATATGTTTTCAGAAAACAGATTTTCGGAGATTGTTAATCCGTTATATAGTTTTATCAGTAAAGCTGCAAGTTAGTGGGAAGGTTTTGGGACATTTCTTGGAAATGTTTTGTCTGTAAATGACAGTGTGCAACCGCATCATGCTTTTGTAATATATTTATTAAAAGTGAGTGTTTAAACATAAACCTAGAAACACTCCTGCCCTGGTAGCAACACTATTAGTACACTAAGAGGCAAGTCGTGGATCATGTGTTCCCTACATGGGGGCTAGATACTTTTTATACAAGGAAGAAATGTTTTGTCTCTTTAATCAAGCAAAGACATTTTTTTGTATAGCAGAAATGCTGAGCTCACATATTTGAAAGTACACTTATAAATGAGTATGAAGAAAAAGGTAACTCTGTAAAGTAAAATATTTGCATAGGAACTCACAATTTGAGACCCTTATACAGGACAAGTACATTACAATTCTGATCGAGTAGATTATCTAAGTGACTTGACCTGTAGGTAGGTCTAGTAACATTTTTATAATGTTTCAAGGCCTGGGTGTACATATTAAGGTGTGTACATTGACTGGCCTCTCCTGTCAGCCCTGTCTCTCAGATGAGGGGTTAGCATAGTTGGCTGTGTGGAGGAAACTGGCCTCTCCGCTGAGACAAATCTCTTGGATGACAGGTGCGCATAGTATGCCTCGCCCAGGGTCAGTCCTCCCTGCTAATACCCCTCTCTCTGATAATGGGTGTCCGTAGTAGGATGTGGGAAGACACTGTACTCTACTCACAACTCTTTCCAAGCCAATGGGCATAAATAGTAGACTATGATAAACATCATCTCCAGTAACACAGTTCCTACAGTAGCAAGTGTGAATACTACAGTATAGTCAAAGATCACATTATTTTTTCTACTTTTCACGATCCCGCGAGAGCCACGCAAGATCATACATTTATTTGAAAATAAGAACTAACCATCTTCTGATCACAGTTATTATCTCCTACATACTTCATCTCAAACACAAGGAGCACAATATTCATCCCTACTAGTGGAGTGTATTAGTGTATTAAAAACTCATTTATTCGCGATCCTACCAGAGTCCTGTGAGATCGTAAAAATTAGATAAAACAATATAAATGTATTTTCTTCACAGTTGCTATCCTTTAAACATTCTCTAACACCTAGGGGGCAGCATGCCTTTCTGCTGCACCCTTATATAGCTTTTTTTTATTTTATTTCCATAACACCTCCAATTTTTCACAGTAAAATGTAATGGTGTCCATTTAATTTCTAACAGTCGAACAGCAAGCCAATCAGAGCGCTTGCTCTCACAAGACTCTTGGGAACCTCTCACTCCCACAAGAGCAAGAAGGCTCATAGTGAAAACAGGCCTTTTGACCAATCACATGCCTCTATTTTTTAATTTGCACTCTTCCTGACCTGAGCCCAACTGTCCAAATATACAACTATATTTTGCCCTTAATTTTGCAAAAACTTTTCAACCAATTTACACCAAATCACAATACGCACAATCTGCAGCCCAAGACATAGCTTCCTGCTGAATTTGGTGTAATTCAGTTCAGCAAATGTTGCTGTAGCCGTGTCTAAAGAAGCCTATGGAAAATGTGTGGAGATTTTATGTTTTGGGACCCCACTCCCCTTTTTTTTCTCAGCCTTCACTTGATGGATCACTCTGAAATTTTCCTGGAAGAAGCAGAGGTGGATGAACTTTTTTAAAAGTTTTATGAAGATTCATCAAAAAGGGCTAAAGTTAGTAGCAAAAGAAAAAAGCTCAGTCTTTGGAAAAGCAGACCTAACTATAGCGACCTAATGGCAACCACCAGTAGGCAGGTATAGTTAGGACCTAGTTTTTATAGAAACAGCTGTTTTTTGCTTGCCTATAGCTGTGGTGCCATTTGACGAATCTTCACAACATTTCCCCAGAAAACTTGACAGTCATGCTGCCGGGAAAGTTTCGGGGTGATCTGTCAAGTAGGCACCTAGATAATGGTGGAGCAAAATTTTGAGTGTTTCCAATGTTAATTTTCATAGGAAAAATTGAACAGCGATAGCAGACATAATACTTGAGGGAATTACACCAAATTTGGCAGAAAGTTAGCGCTTTTTAGGTGAAGCGTGCAAGTGCTCTGGCCTATTGTAATCACTCTGTGGGCTTTTAACCACGCCCACAGCACGCCCATCACTATCACTTGTTCATGGGCTTGCCTTTCAAAACTCCTTTATCATCATTGGTAAATGATTTACATTTGTTCCTCCTTGGGGCGGTTTTGTTACTGCCTTAAACACTGACCCTGTTGCATGGATAATTGCACGTTAGATGACACGGTTGACTGCAAGCAAACTTCTTTTTACTTTAGTGTCTCTCCTTCGCACTCATGCTCATGGTGGCCATGGCACTTTGAATCAGCTCGCTTATGTCAACTGTTTTACTTTTCATTTTCAATTTTTGTGGCAAGAAAAGTTCAATTGCGAATTTACAATACCAATAGCTCTATCAAATGAGAGACCCATTGCATTGCAAATGCTTGTTATTTGGTCTAAATCTGTTCATTAGTTTTTTCTGAAATTTAAGCAAATCCAAATTTGTATATCTAGGGACAGAAAGAATTTGCAACCCCTCCTGATCTTGTGCAGCTACGGGGATCACCGCCTCCCAGAGGCTATAATTATAAACAATGTAGGGGGGCTGCATGCTGACCCCGCAGCCTTGGGGACCACCACTTCCCCAGGCTACAATAAAACAGTTAAGGGGGTCTATTTCAGACCCTCGCAGCTCCGGGAACCACCACCTCCCAAAGGCCATACTCATTGGAAAGTGGGGTGGCCCCCCTCAAGGAGTCATTAATGGCCCTAGGGACTGCCATCACCCAGGGCCGACTCCTGCTATGTCTTGGGGTGCCCGCCCCCAGGTTATAGCTGTTTGCTTTTGTTCGGTGGGAGATGACAGCTCCCACTGAGAAGAAGCAAAGTTCCCTTTCTGACAGGGAGCTCTGTCAAACAGTTCCAGCTGTCAGAAAGGAGAGCTTTCATCTGTCTTCCCTGCAGGCATATATGCGTGTGGGGAAGACAGATGAAAACATTGCTTCCATAAGCGGGGAGCTGCTATTAAAAGAGGCTCCCTGCTTGTGGGAGCAATGCAGCTAGGTCGC
Source organism: Pleurodeles waltl (assembly GCF_031143425.1). Lineage (NCBI taxonomy): Eukaryota > Metazoa > Chordata > Amphibia > Caudata > Salamandridae > Pleurodeles > Pleurodeles waltl. Next base: position 431,948,136 of record NC_090449.1, read on the forward strand.
AAGGACCTTGAGGCTCCCACAACAGTCCTGTCTCCATCTCTCTTCCTTCTCATAATGGGATGGACGAGAGAGATATAGATATTGTCACTGCATGGTTTCTCCTTGCAATGACTTCAAAGAGTAAGACCAGCAAGATGTGTAGTTTGAATGTTATAGTTATGTTTTGATGGAAAGCAGAACAGGGTTATTCTGGCCTACTGGTAAAGCTCTTGGACTGTTACTCACTAGGTTGATGGTTCAAAGCCTGGTATCTCAAGGCAGTGGGCTTGTTTATTTACTAATGTTTAGACTGTTGAATCTTCCTAGTAAGGGAACACTCATGTCTCTTTCCTCTAGAAGTGTGTGAACTGAATGTAATTGTTATGTCTGAACAAAGGACAATAAGGAGGTGAGTCACCTATGGCCTAGTAGTTAAAATTGTAGACCCTCAAATTAACAGTTGAAGGTTCTAGTCTACGTATGTCTGAGGTCAATTCCCTGCTTTGATACCTTTTCAACTTTAGATGTCTAAGGTTCACTTGTTTTTATTGACAAATACACTTTTCTTTTCAATTTGCCCTAAAAAAAAATCTAAATCTACTTAAATCATTCATTAATGCCTAAAAGCTCTCTCTCTCTCTCTCGGGCTCTCTCTATCTATCACTTTATCTTCATTTCTCTCTATGTCTCTTAATCTCTTACTTTCTGTCTCTCTCTCTATTGCATCCCTTAATGGGATCGAAGAGAGAGAGAAAGAGTCATTGCAATGGTCTCTCCATGCAATGACTTCACAGAAAAAGACAGCCCAGGAAGAAGTCACCTGTGGCATATTGGTTAAGGTGTCAGACCTTCACACTAAAAGTTGAGGGTTCTAGTACAGGTGTGTCTGTAGTCATGTCCCTGCATTAATTTATTTTAAAATGTAACTGTTTAAGGTTCATAATAAAAGGTGATCTAACTCTTTAACTGACAAATACATTTTTACATTCATTATGTCCAAAAATAATTCATTCTAAGTATATAATTCACCAAATCCTGCAAATCTCTCTCTCTCTCTCTCAATTTATCTTTTTCAATCTCTTTCTCCCACCCTTGTGCACCCGCTCACAGACCCATTCAGACATGCATGCAACTGCTCACAGGCCCACATGCACACTCACACACCCACTCACAGACCCACCGAAACCCTCACGCACCCACTCATGCATTAAGGCAATGATACACCCACTCTCACACCCAGACAGACACTCATTCATCTACTCACAGACCCACTTACTCTCCAACACCCACTCCCAGACCAAATGAAACCCTCACACCCACTCACAGACCCAGACAGACACTGACACACCCAGACAGACACTGAAGCACCAACTCTCACACCCAGACAGACACTCTCACAGCCACTCTCAATCACAGATACACCCTCTCACACCTATATTCACGCCTAGAGAGATGGGTCATGGCCAATTCCTGCCACACACGGCCAAAGGTCTGTGTGCAGTGTGGGGTTTGGTGGTTAGGGGAGTTAACCGCAGCTTTTGGCCGCAGGCCAGGCCCTGCTGACAACTGCCTCAGTGCACCACTGCAGGCCGTGGGCAGTGGTGTTTGGATTGATGTATACTAATGAAAATTATTTTTCTTTTTAGAAAAACCATAGAAATTCACTGAAAAAACAAAGGTTACATGGATGTTATAGTTAGGGAATAGAATTTTTAAAAAACATAGAAATTCATGTCATAGTTTGGATCACATTTTCAACGTACGAAACCATAGAAATTCGCCAGTTATAGTTATAGGTATCACCGAGAGATATGCATTTTTAAAGAATAAATGTTTTTTTAGTGCACAGAAACTGAAACACTAATCTGGACATCTGATCGCTCTCGACTGTAACAAAGTCAAAATTTGAGGCTGACCGGGATGAAGCCCTGCTGGCTACAGATAGCAGGAGGCCTTGGTCAAAGTTTTACCTTCTGACTTTTTCTTAAAGATTTTCTTCACCGGGATGAAGTTGCAAGTTGGATCCGACCTCCCATGAGCCCTCTTTAGATATGCGTCGCAGAAGACCTTGGTGAAGAATTCTACCTTCTGACTTAGATGATTTTTCGTGATGGAATTCTTCGGCTGGGCCAAACTTGAAATTGAATCCGAACACCCTGGAGCCCTCCTCGGATACATTGTGCGGGAAGCCTGGTAAACCTTTTACGTTCTGACTTTTTTGGAGCTTTTTCTCTTCGACATCGGACAACTCTCCAAATCAAGACAATTTCCAGTCTACGTCGTTGGATTGTCTTTCCACATGCCGCCAGTGGATTCTTGGAAGTATGGGGCTCTGGAGCTTTTCAGCGAGACAAACCTGCAAGTCAGGGCGGGTCGCAGCCATCGTAAGCCAGCTTGACTCACAAAAGTTCTCTAATCTTCTCCAAACTTATGGATCTTCTCCCAGAAGGTCTTTGAAGGTCCTTCAGGAGTCCACAACTCACCTCACGGTTCCAGAAGCTCTGAATTGCTCCTTGAGGGTAAGGACTCCAACTCCCAGAATGTACCTGGATCACAGCCAAAAATGACCTCTAGCCACTGGTCAGTTTCTTCAGGGCTTGATGCAGGGGACTCTGGTCAACTATTTTCTACCTGTAGCAAACTGGGAGTCCCTTTTTGAACCAGTTGAAGACAGCCAAAGTCCTTTTTGTGGTAAAGCCCAAGTGTGCAGCCGTTGCAGTCCTTTAGAGTGCAGTGTCCAGGTGTATGTCAGGGGTCCAGCAGGGCAGTCCTTTTTTTCTTCTTGTCCTGTTCCTAGTAGGGATCTGAGGTGGGGGTGCAGCTCTGCCAATTGTATCCTTGCTTCTGGGGTGGAAAGCAGAAGGGGCCTCTTGATCAATCATGTGCAGGCCATTACCCTCTCGAGGGACCACTTCCTGGGAAGTGTGGCAAAAATCAATCCCAGGGAGCAACATTCTCCAAAGATCCAAGATGGCAACATTTTAATCTCAGAGGTTAGGTCTTGCTGAGCCCAGCCACTGGTGTGACTAAGTTTCCCTTAACACACCCCTTTCCAGTCCTCTCTTAATCTAATCAGGGGGCACCTGGCTGTCTTGTTTTGCAGGAAAAGGGGGCCGTCCACTTGCTGGCCCAAATGTCCTTCCCTCTTTTGAAGTACAGTTTGGCTGCTCCCTCCCTCATCCTGTTTCACCATCTACTTCACACCTCATCAAGGCAGCCTGGCCAGGCTGCCAGAAGCTGGCCAATCAGAGAAGGGCACTACGGGCTGAAGTTGCCAACTTTCAGGTAGAGTTCTAAAACTCTTTCCCTGAGTTAGTTATATTAAATTCAACAATGGAAACTTGAAATATTGAGCTCCTTCTGAGACTTTATTATTTTAAAATAAAGTCTCCCCTTGTTAGCCTATGCAGCCCATTCACTAAAATGGGGGAAATGAATTTATCTATTTTTCCAAAACCAGGGCTTATAAAACATCTTTTATATGGACCCTGCTTATAGTTACACTGCACCCCACCCAGGGACACCCAGGGCACACCTTAGTGGTGACATATGTAAAAATAAGGTAGCTTAGGGCTTTGGAAGCACCTTTAATTCCAAAGTCGAATTTGGGGTTAATTTTAACTTAAAAGCAGCCAGCAGGGCAGGCCTGCCTTTAAAATAACACTGGGCACCAAACAGTGCACCTATGAGTGTACTACCAATGCTGGGGTTCCTAACCCTACATGTCCTACCGTATATTAGGGACTGATAGGTAGGTTGACACAGCCAATTATAATTAACCTAATTTACATAATTATTTTAATCAGAGCAATGGCCCTGGGACTGGTTAGCAGTGCCCAGGGCACCATCAGAGTTAGAAAAACACCTGCATAAGTGAGAAATGGGGGCAAAAAGTAGGGGGCTTCTGCAATCTGCCCAGTTTTCCCACAATCAGCAATTATGTAAACACTGTCAATAATTAAGGTGCACAATACGTTCCAGAATTCCATTATATTAACTCCTCTACTTCTATGATTTTTATAGCTTGATATGCATCCACATATAACAGTTTAAAGTTTGTAATGTGTTAGATGGATATAAACAGGCCATAAAAATACATGATGATCACATAAACATATTCAACTCTGTATGTATATCAGCATTCTTGAGACGTAGTAATACATGATGTGATCAGTCATGATCTGTCCATTTGTGGTACAACCTCTCATTAAATACTCACAAGTTTACAAAAAAATGTAAAAGATGATAGGAACTCAGGACAGGAAGGTATTGTGTGCTTAGATAAATTACCATCTGTCTTTATCCTAATACTTCCCATATCCATGCAAGAAGGTAAAGTGCTATGCATAATGATCAATTATATCCATAGTAATTCAACCTATCTAAATTGTGCTTATTAAAAAACAATAGGAGTATGCTACAGATTCTCATCATTCATAATCAATCCCAGGGAATAATGAAATACCCTACTTTCTAAGACGCTCTCGTCTGTCCCCAGTTACTCATAATTCAATATATATTTGAAGATCTAAAATGCTCATCATTTCCAAATAACCCAAGGGCTGAGAAATAAAATCTTTGTAAAATGCTCTGATTTCACTCTAATAAGTCAAATTTATCACATCCCTAAAAATCAATTACACCCCAATCAAAGAAAGGGGGGGAAGCAGGAGGGGGGAAGGGTGAAGGTGAGAAGGGAGGGAAGAATGGAAAAAGGCACATCTTCCATATTCATCAATACACAGCCCAACCAACCCTCATACAGGGAATCTAAAACCTAATGGCACTCAATCCACGAAGGCCACCCATTAAAGATGAACATATAATTCAGCATCTGAGTTGTGGACCCAAGGAGCTTCTGTCCCCATAGATAAATTAAGTCATGATTACTGTCTCCGTAGCTCCTTTTCTTTGCTGCACCTCTTATGTGAGCTCTAATATGTTTAATACCATAATACGGGAAAGTTGCCAATGAGCATTCATGATGTTGTTCGAAGATTCATACCATAGAGTACCTCTTATCTCCATGATGGCCCTCAAATGCCACAAAATTCTTATTTTCAACTGTTGTGACCATTTGACCCTCAAAAGTTCGGTAGTTTCTACAATTCAGACCGTACTGACAAGCTTTGCAGGAGTTGCATTTAGCAAAGCCTTTCAAAATGTTGGACAACCAATACTGCTTATATATCTCACTTTCAAAATGACTGGATGTCAACAAATCTCCCACTTTTTTTCGATGTTATCGGAGGTGCTCTCAACCCGCACAATGTCTCTCAGATGCTCATTCTTGGTTAGCAAATGCCAATTTCTTTGTAATTTTCTTGGTCCTGGATTGTGCCATACTGTATTCTAAAAAAGTCTCTTTACTTTGTTATCCTTTTCTCTCGTCTAAGTGCTTTGTGAATATAGGAGCTGTTCTTGTCTTTTCTCACTGGCCCTTCTCTTCCCATTTTCCAATACACTTTTGGGATAACCCCTCCCATTACATTGTTTGAGTATTCCATCCACCTCCTTATGTTCATCAGTCAAGCAAATCTTCCTGTACCTAACTAAATAGAATGCTTTATTGGAGGGCATTTGGATGGCCACTATTTGCATATACTAGAGCATTCACAGCAGTTGGTTTTCTGTGTATCTTCGTCCTTAATTGATTATGAACTACACTTAGCTTGATGTCTAAGAACTCACTATGGGACCAGCTGTAAGCACTTGTGAATTGTAGACTGCAATCATCGTAATTCAACCGCGCCAAAAAGGAGATCAAATCAGTGTCCTTGCCTTCCCATAAAGTGAAAAGGTCATCTTTAAACCTAACCGGTAATGCAATCTTACAAAGTGCTTTCTCATTTTCTTCAGCCCATGCCACCTCCTATCACCACCCCATGAACAGGTAGGCATAGGTGGGGGCTAAGGAGGTCCCCATTGCTGTACTCTGTTGCTGTAAATAGTACTTATTATTGAAGATGAAAACATTATGCGAGAGGCAATAGCTCATCATCTCAGACAGCATTTGAGTATGGTCATACAGTTCAACAGGTCAAGCCCTCAGAAAATATTCACATCCCCATATTATGATCTATTGAGGTATATATTGTTGCTATGTCCTGTGTGACCATTATATATTTTTATTTCCATGGGATATGATATAACTATCTCAGGAGATCTGTTGAGTCCTTTAAATATGTGAGCAAATTGGTAACATACTCCTGTAAGAAGAAATCTAAAAATCGGGAACTATTTTCTAAAAGAGAACCAATGGGTTTTTTACACACTTATGTATCTTTGGAAGAAAATAAAAGGTGGCAATTCTTGCATTTTCTACCTGCAAATATTGGTACTCCTCCCACTTCAAGAGGTTCTGATCCAGCCATGTTTTTAATTTCAAATTATATTCTTTTCCATTTCCTTCATGTAATTTGCTGGAAGACACATTTAGGCCCTCATTATGACATTGACGGTAAATCCCACTTACCGCCACGCTGACTGCTGCCAATATACCACCGCCGTGGCGGATATCTGTTCACCATATTATGACACACACACCAATCCATCACTATTCTGCCACAGACACAAGTCCGCCACACCAAAGGTCAGTGATCAACTGGCGGTATCAAAACCCATACTGTTACGTCAACAGAACTACACCCATCAGATTATGACCCACGAATCATCATGGCAGACATTCAACTGCGGTAAACCATTGGCGGTACATACCGCCGTGCTCAAAATACACACACACACATACAAAACAACACCACATTAGAAAATTCAAACAACACACACCTGACACCCATACACACACCACACCCATACACACACCACTATAAAACACACACCCACATTACCCACAACCCTTTACTATTACAAACCATTGGCATGAGACAGACACCACGACTACAGACAAAACCAGAGCCACACACTACCTACACCTACACACCACCCACGCACCCCACATCACACACCCCAACACATCACCATACACACCCTCACTAACACACCTCATACAACAACCATGGCACCACAAAGACACCCCAGATTCTCAGAGGAGGAGCTAAGGATCATGGTGGAGGAAATCATCAGGGTAGAGCTACAGCTATTTGGAGCACAGGTACAGCAGATATCTATTGCTAGGAAGATGGAGCTATGGCGGAGAATCATGGACAGGGTCAACGCCGTGGGACAGCACCCCAGAACAAAGGATGTCATCAGGAAGAGGTGGAACGACCTACGGGGAAGGTGCGTTCCATAGCAGCAAGACACCAGCTAGCTGTACACAGGACTGGTGGTGGACCCCCACCTCATCCCCAACAACTAACAACACGGGAGGAGCAAGCCTTGGCAATCATGCACCCTGAGGGCCTGGCCAGAGTAGCTGGAGGACTGGATTCTGGTAAGTCTACTCTATACTACTACTACCCCTCTACCTGCATGCCATCACATACCTCCACCCTCACCCCCACTCCAACACGTCCCACACACCCCGCAATCTCATCCCACCCATCCCAATTGCAAGCCCTACATGCACCACCAATGCATGGACATCACTCACAGCCCTGCATGGACACCGATCACCAAAGCATGCACACTAGAGAGAATCATCTAGCCCACCATATGCCAACTTACACAAGATAAAGCTGCCAGGGCAAATACAACCAAATAGGGAAACCCACTGATGCACAATATGTCACAAACAATAACACAGCATTTACATCCCCACAGGTACCCTAGCCAATGTCAGCGGAGAAGAGGTGCCAGCACTATCCAGTCCCCCAACTGAAGAGGCCCACAGTCATGACAGCAACTCTGGTCGCCTGGATCTAGAGGACCAACCTGGCCCATCAGGGACCTCTGGACAGTCGGTTACTCAGGCCCAGTCACACACCACCACAGAGCCTCCTCCACCTGGAAACACCACCACAGCACCCACCCAGCGTACCCATACCTCTGTCCCAAGGATACGTCAATCAGCAGTGTGTCCACCACTACAGGGATCCCAGGGCAAACCTCATTCCCAAGACAATCAGGGACCTGGGGTCAGTGGCACTGGGCACACGGTTCAGGGTACAGAGGCACAGGGAAACTGGGAGGAGTGCTGTGCGCCAGGGGGAGGACAGGACCAGGTAACCGACTCTTCAGGAGGCACTGACTGAGATCCTGGGAGCCTACCAACATTCCCAGGATACGCTTGGCCAGATCCTTTACAATGTGCAGTAGAACAGGTGGCTGCAGGAGGGGCAGGACCATGGGATCAGGTAGGACTTGCAGGCCATCAACACCACACTGGTCTCCATAGCAAGGGTGCTGGCAGACATGGCCAACATCATGAGGGAGGCAGTCTCACAACAGCGGGCCCCTGCCAGTAGCCAGACATCTGAACTGCCTTCCACCTCTGCTGCCGCTAGTGGACAGGAGGCCCTGCCACAGGACTCACAGGCCACCAGCACCCCTCCCCCTGCAGAAGGAGAACCACCCTGCGATCCAGGCAGAAGCCAGAGTCTATTGCCAAGACTCCCGGCAGGAAATGTGACTCTCCTGATTGTCACCCTTGTGTACCACTCTGTCACCCTGTCCACCTTGAACTGCCATTACTCCCCTTCCTATGTCCCCTTTGACTATGCCCCTATGCTACAAACGTACTGGAACTATACCCTGGACTTTCCTCCATCATCACCCAATCCCCTTGCACGTGCCCCTCAATATCTTAGCACCTCAATAAACACCTCTGGAAAAAATACACATGTGGAGTATAAAAGATTTTTTAAGTATGTATTTGTTTAACCAGGTTCAAACATTGCAATTCAACTGTACAGTAATGTTCACATAGGAAAGACCTGTAGTGTCCTTCAGTGATCACACTAGAAGCGATAGTGGGGCACCAACATCTGCAAAATGAATTGCCAGAAGGTATGGAGTGGGCATAGAAGTGAGAAATAATAGCATGCCAGTGTCAAAGATAATCTAAATAATAATCTGTCATTGGAAATATTGTCGTATCACTGCTGTTCTGTTGTCATTATCCTCATCCTCTGCCTCCACATCCTCACTGTCCACAGGGTCCACTGCTGCCACACGGGCATCTCCAGCCTCCCCCTCCTGCAGAAAAAGCACATGGCAATTCGAGGCAAGGTTGTGCAACATGCAGCATGCCACAATTATCTGGCAGACCTTCTTCGGTGAGTAGCACAGGGATCCACCAGTTTGATGGCGGCAATGAAACCTGGCCTCCAGGAGGCCAAAGGTACGTTTGATTATCCTTGTTGTTCACCTATGTGGCTCATTATAACGTTCTTATGCCCTTGTCATGGCATTCCTCACAGGGGCAGTAGCCAAGATAGGTTGGGGTACCTTGAGTCACCTGCAAATATCGAGGGACAACATTTAGTCACACACTATCCTATATGGCCCACACCATACCCATATACCAACATATGCTGGGTGGGGACCAGGGCTCACCTATTAGCCACACCCGGTGCCTCTGTAGTTGGGCCATCACATTTGGGATGCTGCTATTCCTCAGGATAAAGGCATCATGCACAGACCCAGGATACTTTGCACTGACATGGGAGATGTACTGGTCCACCAAGCACACCATCTGTACATTCATGGAGTGAAAACTCTTACGATTTCTGTACCTTTTCATTTTGCTGGGGAGGAGGGGGGGCACATGCACTATGATTTCTATCAATCGCCCCAATAATTTTGGGGATATGTCCGATTGCATAGAAGTCAGCTTTCACTGTGGCCAAATCCTCCACTTGGGGGAAAACAATGTAGCTGCACATGTGTTTAATCAGAGCAAACAACACTTTGGTCAGCACTATTGAGAACATTGGCTGTGACATTCCTGCTGCCAAGCCCACTGTCACTTGGAAAGAACCCGTTGCCAAGAAATGGAGCACAGATAGGACTTGCACAAGAGGGGAGATCCCAGTGGGCTGACGGATAGAAGATATCAGGTCAGGCTCCAGTTGGGCATACAGCTCTGGGATTGTGTCCAGTCTATACATGGGGATAATGTGCCTTTCCTCCATTGTTGACAAGTCCACCAGGGGTCTGTACATGGGGATTTGTCTACATCTCCTATTCATCCACAGCGGTTGCAGTCTAAAAGAGTGAGGATCCGGTCACAAACTGAATATTGGAGACACAACAGTACAATGCATGAATATAACTAATGGCTAAGTGGGATTTGTTCTGTTATCTAATTTTTAACTGTGATGCAGATATTATCCAGGGCCTGTCCCCTGCCAAGTGGCGTCTGCCTGTCCTGTGTGGAGGGACAGGTGAAAGTGTGGTAATTACTCTGATGTTGTGCGCCGCTGCGGTAGGTAGTCGTGAACCACTGTGCAACTCCTCATTGGCTAATATTGGACCCTATGGGGTACAGTGGCCAATGGTGATGTACGCCGGCGGTGACCGTATGCACCGCCGTGGACGTGACCACCATTTTTTATCTGATTCCTCACTTGCTACCTGACCTTCAACAGGAGACGACCTAGACTGCATGTGTTGCTGTGACCTGTGTCTGGAACCTACCATGGCCCATGTGACTGTGGAAAGGGCCCCTGCCTTCACCTTGGAGGAGTTGGAGAGACTGGTGGATGGGGTCCTACCCTAGTACGGACTGCTGTATGGGCCTCCAGACCAACAGGTGAGTACACTGTGGGTACACTGCATGCGTCATGATTGCATGGAGTGGTGTGTGTGTGAAGTCGTCGTGTAGGGGGGGTTGGGTGGATTTCCCCTGGGCGGCGTACAGCTTGTGTGCTGGTCCGTGTGTGTGTAAATGGTAAGGGAAACAGGTATGGTGAACCATAAGTGTAACAGGCCGGACTGTCTGACTGATACCATTTCATGTGTGTATTTCCTCTGCAGGTCATCGCCCATCACAAGAAGGGTATATGGCATGCCATTGCCAAGGAGGTGGGGACTCTGGGGGTCTATGGTATGTGAAGCATCAACTGTCGGAACCAGCGGCAGGACCGGAGACGCTGGGCACGGAAGACAGCGGAGGCCCAGCCCGTCGAATCCTGACCCCCCCGATGGCCCACATACTGGCAATGGCCTATTCGGAGCTGGATGGGTGCTTGGGGGACATCACAGCAGCCACAAGGGGGTGAGTATAGTGCCCATCATCACAACTCACGCATGGTAGGGTGGTATCCGGTGGGATGTGTCAGTGGGTGCCCCTAGGCCAGGCCAGACATTGCAGAGTAGACCCCATGTTGGCCAGGGTTCTGAAGTGATAATTCTGCTACCTAGCTCGTAGGCATCCACAACTGGTCAGGGCTGTCTGGGTCCCAGGTGTGCTGCATTTGGCGCTGTGTGCCCCTCCCCATGCCTTGGTGGCTAGCATTATAACTGGTAGTGCAATGCATAGTGCGTAGGGATGTTCCGTGTGTGAGTGTGCTGTGTACGCCAATGGTGGTGTGGGTGCAGTCATTGGCCCAGTGTATCCTTTGTCTCTCCACCCCCCCTTTTTGTTTTGTCACCCTGTCCTTATGTGCATTAGCATAATCTGGCAGAGGAGCAGAGGCACCGGCGACGGAGGGAGCTGCATCCCACAGGACCCAGGAGGCAGAGTCCACCGACAGGGAGGGCACCAGTGGGATAGGGGGTGATGGAAGCACCACGGCAGAGACAGGAGGGGACAATTTGGACACAGATACCTCCTCCGATGGAAGCTCCCTGGTGGTGGCAGACACCTCTGTAACCACCCCCAACTACAGGTACAGACCCCACCTCCGTACCAGCACTGCCCTCCCAGCAGCCCCTCATCGAGTTGGCCGCGCCCGCTCACCCAGGAGGGTGGGCATCGCCTTTGCCCCAGGCACCTAAGGCCCTGTCCCAGTTAGCCCTGCTGCCCTGAGTGACGAGGCTATTGACTTTCTGAGATCCATCTCTATAGGGCAGTCAACCATTGTGAATGTCATCCAGGGGCTGGCAGCCCAGATGCAACAGACTAATGCATGCCTGGAGGGCATTCACACTGGCTAGGCGGCCCAACAGAGATCAATCCAGGCTCTGGCCTCCTCTCTGATGGCAACCATTGTCCCTAAGTCCACCCCCCTCCAATTTCTTCTTCCCAATCCCATTCCCCTCAACCCCAGTCTATCCCAAGCACACAGGCAGACGAGCATGCACACAAGACAACACACAAGAGTGGCGCAGGCAAACACAAGCACCACACATCATCCCACAATCACACAAACACCATCCAGATGCAAACATACCACCATCCACTATTTCTACTGGGTCCCCCTCCTCCTCCTCCTTCACCTCCCTCCCAGTTGCATCTACACTCACACTTGCATGCACTACATCCTCATCCACTACCAGCATCACCACCACACCTAGTAGAACACACACCTCACTGGCAGACACCTCACAACAGCCATGCACATGTCCCCTGTGTCTTCTCTCACTGTGTCTGTTCTTCCCCTCCCAAGCTACACAAGCACTCAGACACCCAACAGCCGTCCACCTCACAACAGCATCCAGCCCATACACTTGCACCCAAACACAGCAGAAAGACACCACCTATAACCACTCCCTCTAACCCCACTCCCAAACCTTCCCCCTCTTCCGACCCAATTGTCACTAAAGCTTTTCCTCTCCACCATTGACCTCTTCCCTACCACTCCCCCCCACCATCCTTCACGTCTGGCCAGCATGGCAATAACCCAGGCAAGCACCTCAGTGACCCAGTCCACGGGCCCAGTAGTCTCCACACCCACTCATGGTGGGAAAGGATCCAGGGCACCTGTGCAGAGTTTGAAGGAGCCTCCACCAGGAAGCCTCAAGGAAAGGGTGCCGGTTCCAGCTGCCGGCCAGAAGACCAAGGAGCCAGCTCCAGCTGCTGCCAGGAGGGGCAAGGAGCTAGCCCCAGCTACTGCCAGGAAAGGCAAGGAGCCAGCACCAGCTGCTGCTAGGAAGGGCATGGAGCCAGCACCAGCTGGCATGAAGGACAAGGGGCCTGGTGCAGGGACTCAGGTGGAACCCCCACCACCAACCATGGTAGTGCAGCCATCCAAGGCTGCAGGGGAATGGCTGCAGCTCCCCCCCTACCACCACCAGCAGCACGACCACCACCAGTGGGCAGCCGTCCGAAGCTGCAGGGAATGGGCTAGAGCCTCCCCTCCACCAGCAGCACCGGTAGTGGGCAGCGGTCCGAGGCTGCAGGGGATGGGCTGGAACTACCCCCCCCCCCACAAGAAGCAGCAGCACCACTACCACCACTGAGCAGCCGTCACCGCCGGCGGACAATATGTAGTCCTGTCTCTATGGGCTGCTGTGCGGCTTGCCCCCTGCAAATCTAGTGGGTATGACACCCACCTGTGAGACTGTGACCTTGCACTCCCCAGGATCAAGAGCACAGGGCAAGATGCCCCCTCCACAACCAGTGGGTCAGACACCCACCAACCCCAGCCTCACCAGGATGAAAAGCACAGGGCACAATGCCCCCTCCAGAACCAGTGGGTCAGACACCCACCAACCCCAGCCTCCCCAGGATGAGGAGCACAGGGCACAATGCCCCCTCCAGAACCAGTGGGTCAGACACTCACCAACCCCAGCCTCCCCAGGATGAAGAGCACAGGGCACAATACGCCCTCCAGAACCAGTGGGGAAGACACCTACCAACCCCAGCCTCCCCACGATGAAGAGCACAGGGCACAATGCCCCCTCCAGAACCAGTGGGGAAGACACCTACCAACCCCAGCCTCCTTAGGATGAAGAGCACGATGCCCCCTCCAGAGCCAGTGGGCAAGTCACCCACTTGAGAGACTGTGGCCTTGCACTCCCCTGGACCAAGCAGTGGGCAAATCATCCACTTGTGAGACTGTGGCCTTACACTCCCCAGGACCAAGCAGTAGGTAAGTCACCCACTTGATAGACTGTGGCCTTCTACTCCCCAGGATCAAGCACAGGGCATGGTGCCCCCTCCAGAACTAGTGGTCTTCTGTCATCTGCCAGCTGAGGTGCACCCCGTTCCCTGTCCCCCTGAGGTGCCTGCCTATTTTCCAACTGATGCCCCTGCAGTGTTCTCTCCCTGTTGATGCAGGTGACAAGTGGGGCCTTGGACTTTGGCATTTGGCCCACGCACAATGAGGACTGGGCAGTGTCCCTTGAACTGTACATATGTATATATCAGTTACATAGCATTTTCATTTTTCTACTGTGTTGATCTTATTACACTCACTTTATCACATTCCTGTAGTCCTTGCATTATTCCTCAGGGGTACAGGGTAAATATGTTTTATTATTGCAGCTGATTGTGTGTATGGTGTTGGGGGTGGGGGGCGGGGGGTGTTGAGTGTGTGTCACTGTCTTTTTCCTTCCCCCCTCCCATGTGTGCTAGGTGGCTGTACTCACCATGGTCATCTTCACCATTGTTGCGGTTTGTGGTGGAGCAGGACGTAGACGATCATTGGAAATATCTGCAGCTCAGGCTCCATGACGGCCTGGCTCTTCCCTAGGTCTCCAAAAGGTGAGTCCTTTACCTTCTGTGCAGTATTTCTGCCAGGTTTTTGATGTCGTTGGTACCGCCCCAGAAAAGGTGGCGGTTTTCAGGGTCATAATATGGTGGTTGGAACATTGATTTCCACCTGGCTGTAGGCGGCTACCTGCGTGGTGGCTTTTTCCGCCCTGACGGTCGGTGTGGTAAAGTGGCTGTCTATCTGAGTTCTCACCGCCATGGTCATAATTTGGCAGTACTTACCGCCAGCCTGTTGGCGGTATTACCACCACTTTATCACGGACCGCAAGGGTTGTAATGAGGGCCATAATGTACAGTGTTGCCAAGTTGTCTTCTCACTTTTGCAAGATATGTATTCTGGTCCATTAAAACAATATTGCCACCCTTGTCTGAAGGTTTAATGATCAATAAAGGATTATTTTTCAACTCCAAGATGTCTTTCCAATCCTTCTTTGAAAGGTTGTTCTCTTTTGGATTTGCATTTTACAACTCCTTTCTTAATCTGTTCAAGTCTTCTACCATCAATTCGGTTTCCTGAGGGTAACTAGGGGCAAAACTTGCTTTTTGGTTTCAAACCACTCCCCATCTGATGGTCTATTTCAAATCGCATATTCATCAAGGCATCACTTTAGGAATCCCTTCCGATGGGTCCTTGTTCACGTGTTCCATCCATATCAATAATAGCTGTTATATCACCCTCTACTATTTGTGCACTATTTTCCATATCTTTTGTGTTTTCCATTGTCAAATCACGAATAGCTACAAGGTCACTGATGTTCGATATCCTAAGTACTGATGGCTTAGATCTCAAGGAGGGGTTTGCAATACTCTTCTACTCTTCATCTGATGAAATTTGAGAAGTTTTAATGTCCTCATATATTTATATAATGTAATCCTACAGTCAATAAAATCAGGTCATGATGTTGGACAGAAGGCCAAGCCTATATTGAGTAATCTCTCCTGGTTCTTATTTAATTTATTTGATGAGATATTCACAATGAGAGATTTTAGATCAGATGACTCTCCTTTGCAAAGCAATTCTATTTGGGACCCTTGTGCTTTCCTTGACCTCTTGCCCCTCCTCATTCTACAGTTTCTTTTTCCGTTATTTTGTTGCATCCTGTCACTCCCTCCTTGGTTCATCATTGTTCACAGGAGTCTGAGTTCCCTGTGGAAATCCACTTTTTCAGCAGGAGCTTCTTCCACATTAGAGCCTGGGCTATAGCTAACCTAGCCACCTGTTTGCAGATTGTAGGAAAGTACCATCTTGCCTGGCATGTTACCCCCATATTTTCACTGTATATATGTTGTTTTAGTTGTATGGGTCACAGGGACCCTGCCAGCCAGGGCCCCAGTGCTCATAAGTGTGCCCTGTATGTGTTACCTGTGTTATGACTAACTGTCTCACTGAGGCTCTGCTATCCAGAACCTCAGTGGTTATGCTCTCTCATTTCTTTCCAAATTGTCACTAACAGGCTAGTGACCAATTTCACCAATTTACATTGGCATACTGGAACACCCTTATAATTCCCTAGTATATGGTACTAAGGTACCCAGGGTATTGGGGTTCCAGGAGATCCCTATGGGCTGCAGCATTTCTTTTGCCACCCATAGGGAGCTCTGACAATTCTTACACAGGCCTGCCCTTGCAGCCTGAGTGAAATAACGTCCACGTTATTTCACAGCCATTTACCACTGCACTTAAGTAACTTATAAGCCAACTATATGTCTAACCTTTACCTGGTAAAGGTTGGGTGCTAAGTTACTTAGTGTGTGGGCACCCTGGCACTAGCCAAGGTGCTCCCACAATGTTCAGGGCAAATTCCCCGGACTTTGTGAGTGCGGGGACACCATTACACGCGTGCACTATACATATGTCACGACATATGTATAGCGCCACAATGGTAACTCCGAACATGGCCATGTAACATGTCTAAGATCATGGAATTGTCACCCCAATGCCATTCTGGCATTGGGGAGACAATTCCATGATCCCCCGAGTCTCTAGCCAAGACCCGGGTACTGCCAAACTACCTTTCCCGGGGTTTCACTGCAGCTGCTGCCAACCCCTCAGACAGGTTTCTGCCCTCCTGGGGTCCATCTAGGCTTGGCTCAGGAAGGCAGAACAAAGGACTTCCTCAGAGAGAGGGTGTTACACCCTCTCCCTTTGGAAAAAGGTGTTAGGGCTGGGGAGGAGTAGCCTCCCCCAGCCTCTGGAAATGCTTTCATGGGCACAGATGGTGCCCATTATTGCATAAGCCAGTCTACACCGGTTCAGGGATCCCCCCAGCCCTGCTCTGGCGTGAAACTGGACAAAGGAAAGGGGAGTGACCACTCCCCTGACCTGCACCTCCCCTGGGAGGTGCCCAGAGCTCCTCCAGTGTGCTCCAGACCTCTGCCATCTTGGAAACAGAGGTGCTGCTGGCACACTGGACTGCTCTGAGTGGCCAGTGCCAGCAGGTGAGGTCAGAGACTCCTTCTGATAGGCTCCTCCAGGTGTTGCTAGCCTATCCTCTCTCCTAAGTAGCCATACCTCCTTTTCTGGCTATTTAGGGTCTCTGCTTTGGGGAATTCTTTAGATAACGAATGCAAGAGCTCATCAGAGTTCCTCTGCATCTCTCTCTTCACCTTCTGCCAAGGAATCGACCGCTGACTGCTCTGGAAGCCTGCAAAACTGCAACAAAGTAGCAAAGACGACTACTGCGACCTTGTAACGCTGATCCGGCCGCCTTCTCGACTGTTTTCCTGGTGGTGCATGCTGTGGGGGTAGTCTGCCTCCTCTCTGCACTAGAAGCTCCGAAGAAATCTCCCGTGGGTCAACGGAATCTTCCCCCTGCAACCGCAGGCACCAAAAGACTGCATCACCGGTCCTCTGGGTCTCCTCGCAGCACGGCGAGCGAGGTCCCTTGAACTCAGCAACTCTGTCCAAGTGACTCCCACAGTCCAGTGACTCTTCAGTCCAAGTTTGGTGGAGGTAAGTCCTTGCCTCCCCACGCTAGACTGCATTGCTGGGTACCGCGTGATTTGCAGCTGCTCCGGCTCCTGTGCACTCTTCCAGGATTTCCTTTGTGCACAGCCAAGCCTGGGTCCCCGACACTCTAACCTGCAGTGCACGACCTCCTGAGTAGTCCTCTGGCGTCGTGGGACCTTCCTTTGTGACTTCGGGTGAGCTCCGGTTCACTCCACTTCGTAGTGTCTATTCCGGCACTTCTGCGGGTGCCGCTTGCTTCTGAGTGGGCTCTTTGTCTTGCTGGATGCCCCCTCTGTCTCCTCACGCAATTGGCGACATCCTGGTCCCTCCTGGGCCACAGCAGCATCCAAAAACCCTAACCGCGACCCTTGCAGCTAGCAAGGCTTGTTTGCGGTCTTTCTGCACGGAAACACCTCTGCAAGCTTCTTCACGACGTGGGACATCCATCTTCTAAAGGGGAAGTTCCTAGTCCTTTTCGTTCTTGCAGAATCCACAGCTTCTACCGTCCGGTGGCAGCTTCTTTGCACCCACAGCTGGCATTTCCTGGGCATCTGCCCACTCCCGACTTGATCGTGACTTTTGGACTTGGTCCCCTTGTTCCACAGGTACTCTCGTCTGGAAATCCATTGTTGTTGCATTGCTGGTGTTGGTCTTCCTTGCAGAATTCCCCTATCACAACTTCTGTGCTCTCTGGGGAACTTAGGTGCACTTTGCACCCACTTTTCAGGGTCTTGGGGTGGGCTATTTTTCTAACCCTCACTGTTTTCTTACAGTCCCAGCGACCCTCTACAAGGTCACATAGGTTTGGGGTCCATTCGTGGTTCGCATTCCACTTCTAGAGTATATGGTTTGTGTTGCCCCTGTACCTATGTGCTCTCATTGCAATCCATTGTGACTATACATTGCTTGCACTGTTTTCTATTGCTATTACTGCATATTTTGGTATTGTGTACATATATCTTGTGTATATTTGCTATCCTCATACTGAGGGTACTCACTGAGATACTTTTGGCATATTGTCATAAAAATAAAGTACCTTTATTTTTAGTATATCTGTGTATTGTGTTTTCTTATGATATTGTGCATATGACACCAGTGGTATAGTAGGAGCTTCACACGTCTCCTAGTTCAGCCTAAGCTGCTCTGCTAAGCTACCTTTTCTATCAGCCTAAGCTGCTAGACACCCCTCTACACTAATAAGGGATACCTGGACCTGGTGCAAGGTGTAAGTACCCCTTGGTACTCACTACAAACCAGGCCAGCCTCCTACACAGATCACTCCAGTTTTTCTTTGCTCTCAAATGATCAAACGTATTTGCAAAAGAATAAGCACAGCCATATTGATAGTCCAATCTATCCCTGGTGAGCGTTTTTGTTTTTCTCTCTTATCTCCTCATCGCATATCTGCAGGCATTTCTATATTCTTGCCAATTGCTCTTTCACTGTGTTATCATTCTCATATTTCTCTAACTCCTTCATGATCGATTCTATCTTTACGACTGCAACGCCATCTTTTTATTGGCATGTTTAATCAAAGACTGTGTTAATCTCATACAACACTGGTCTGTGTTTTCACACCACTCGTTTAATAAATCTTCTTCCATATCTTCATAAGATGGCAAAAACATTATCTGTAAACCCTTTGGTATTCTTTTACATTCCAAATATGTCATTAATTAGGTAATTTCCCGCCACTGCTTAGCTTCTGTCCTTTTTGCTTTTTCCAATTCCTTGATCAATTGGGTTGATATCTTATTCTGAATATTCATAGTATTTCCCGTTTCCATTTCCTCAGACTAATTCATTAAATGGACATTCTGCTGCCTGTTTCCACTTGGCCTGTTTTGCCTCCATTGTTATCAAAGAGAGGAATTTAAATATTCTTCATATATTTTCCTATCCTACCTGGTTGCAGTGTTCACAGGTACAACTTCAAGTACTCAACTGTAGAACCATCTTTTCAATTCATCCATTGTTCCAATTTCTCATTCAATCGATGTTCCGCACTCTGTTATTTTCAACAAACTGAGTTAATCACCAAGTCCTTCCACTTGTTCACCTAAAGTATTCCATTCCATTCCATCAATAATTTTTCCTGACAGCCGAAGTCCCATACTTTTTAAATCACAGTCAGAATCAGTGGCTCCTTTAGGGAATTCCGTTGCCTATTACGTTGTGGGATTACAACTTTAAGGCTCTTATCATTATTCTGCCCCACGGAATCAAACCGCACTCCCCTGGCAGGTGAAGGTAAATACCTACGCACCCTCCGGTATACACACCGGTCACCTCTCCATACTTAGAGGAAGTCCGTCCATTCCGGAGGTCACTTCTCTACATTTTCAGCCTTCGCTGGAGGGCTTCAGCGTTTTCACCAAATCCGTCCTCGTTCGCTGTGGTCCTCACATCCCAGTGCTTCGCCGTTACCGCGCGAGGATCCAGTGCGTTAAAATTGCTTCTACACACTGCACTCCACAGAACCACCAGGGCGGCACAATACAGGACTCTTCAAATCGAGTATTTATATAGCTGTAATTTATTAGGTGAACGTTCCGCAATACCCAGAGTGCAAAACAAGTGAATAATCACACATTTGGTCTGTATACCTTCTACTGGGCATCATACACGAACATAATGGACACCATTTTATCATATCGTCCTTCTTTCATTACAATGGCCCCAAAACACTAGAACAGAGCATGCAGAGTTCTTTATGGCCAAAGGTTACCGCCGTTTTCCTTTTATCATCGTATTCGTGTTTTAAATTAAATGGACTTTTTCCTTTCCTCTTTCTATGTTTATAGATCGTCAAGCTCCTCCACACACATTTTTTCTTTGTTTTTTTAGCTTTTTTATTTAGAGAAAAGCATATATCCAATTTTACAATGTAGCAGTCATGAAACAGAAGTCAACATCTTTTCACGAAGGATGTTTCTCAAATTCCTCTCCTAATGACAGTACCTCTCTAATACATATATACATGTAAACAATAATCAAAAGTGCATAATTCTCCAATAAATTCCGATGAGATCAGATTGACAAGAACATTTCATATATACCCCTGAGAAACATTCACATAATTCATTTAAATCATGCATACATTTATACCTGCTAATCTTTCACCTAATGGACCGACATCAATATCAACATTAGTAAACCATTGTTAAAGCACATACAGTGTTTGCAAATTTCAGTCAAATACATTTTCATTACTCTTTAAACATTGCCTGCCCCTCTATTCTAATGAAAGTGCAACTGCCCTGTGCAAACATTTCAACCGTTAAAGTGCATAATGCAGTTTTAAACCATGACACTGTTAAAATGTTTGAGGCATAACACCATTGTAAACAATAACATTAAAGTCCCTACAGATGTAAACACTAACTGACAATGAGAGTGCGTCATGCATGTGTAAACATCAAAAAGACATTAAAGTGCATAACAACTCCCTAGGCACCTCATAGATCAGCAATGATGTAAACACTGTAAATTATTAAAATGCATAATATGTTCCCGAGTTCCATTCAATTAAGTCCTCTATGCCTCTGATTGTTATTGATCAATACACATCTATATATAGTAATTTAAAGTTTGTAATGCGTTATATGGACATAAGCAGGCCATATAAATAAATTATGATCACATAAGCATATTCAACTGTGTATGTATATCACCGTTCTTGAGACATAGTAATACATTATGTGATCAGTTAAGATCTTTCCACTTGTGATACAACTTCTCATAAAAAAAACAACACTTTACAAAAAAATTATAGGAGCTCAGGACAGGGAGGTGCTGTGTGCTTAGATAAATTACCATCTGTCATTATCCTAATACTTCCCATAGCCATGCAAGAAGGTAAAGTGCTATCTATCATGATCAATTATATCCATAGTAATTCAACATATCCAAATGTTGCTTATTAAAACACAAAAGGAGTATCCTACCAATTTTTATCATCATAATCAATCCCAGGGAATAATGCAGTACCCTCCTTTCTAAGATGCTCTCGTCTGTCTCCAGTTACTCATAATTCCACAATATATTTCAAGATCTCAAATGCTCATCATTTCCGAATACCCCAAGGGAGGAGGTACAAACTATTTGTAAAATGCTCTGATTTCACCCTAATAAGTCAAATTTATCACATCCACAAGAATCAATTACAACCCAATCAAGAAAGGGGGGACATGGTGAGGTGGGAAGGGTGAGGGTGAGAAGGGAGGGAAGAATGGAAAAAGGCACATCTTCAATATTTCTCAAGATACAGCCCAACTAACCCTCATACAGGGAGCTGAAACCCAATAGCACTCACTCCATCAAGGCCACCCATTAAAGATGAACATATAATTCAGTGTCTGAGTTGTGGCCCCAAGGAGCTTCGGTCCCCAAAGACAAAATAAGTCACAAGTCCTTTCTCCGCAACTCTTTTTCTCTGTCGCCACCTCTTATGTGAGCTCTAATATGTTTAATACCATAATACAAAAAAGTTGCCAAGGAGCGTGCATGATGTTTTTCAAAATGGCATACCATGGGATAGCTCCATTAATGATGGCCCTCGTATGCTGTAAAATTCTTATTTTCAATTTCTCAATTGTGCTTCCCACATAAAGCTTGTTGCATCCATATTTTAAGACCTATATCACGTGGTCTGTGTTATGGGTAAATCCGTCATTCATTTTGACCCTTTGACCATCAAAAGTTCCGTTGTTGCAGTGACAGAGAATGATGCTAAAGGAACCCCAAGGGCCATCAAAACTGGAACAGACAATATTCTTTGCAGAAATAATGCAGAATATCGAAAAAGGACAGGGCCAAATCAGTAATTAGCATTTTGTAAAGCCTTTCTACCTTCTTGATTCCACAGATCCAAGAGAATGGTAAATAATCATTACTTAAGCAGCACCTTTGGCTTAGCAGAAAAACCCCATTGATAGTATTTAAAATAAAAATGTATATTTGGACATTAAGCATGGTAACCATCGCAAACTTTGTATCCATAAGGAACCAACACGCAGTTGCATGTCACCTGGGATTTAGTAGCAATCAGAAAATGGCAGTAGTTGAATAGAAGCTTCTTTTTGGAGTTCTTTTCTGCAATAACACTCGTGAAATCAGTAGAGGGTGGCTACAGATAATATAGTCCAGAGCGACTTTTGTCAGCAGATGTGTCTCCCATGATTGCTTTAGGTATTTAGGAACGGAACCCACTCTAAGAGAACGATTTCTAAACGTTGATTACTGGCAAAGACTCCACAGAGCATTCATTTTCTATATTGAAAGGGTGAAACTCCTAGCCCCATTAAGGGCCATATTTATACTTTTTGACGCAAAACTGCGCTAACGCAGTTTTGCGCCAAACAAATTAGCGCCGGCTAACGCCATTCTGAAGCGCCATGCGGGCGCCGTATTTATTCAATGACGTTAGCCGGCGTTAGCCACCGGCGCAGTCTGGTGTGCGTTAAAAAAAACGACGTACACCAGGCAGCGCCGGCTTGGGGAAAATGGCGTATGGGCGTCCACAAATGGTGCAAGTCAGGCTGAGGCAAAAAAATCGCCACAACCCGATTTGCGCCATTTTTTTACGACGCCCATCCCCCATTGAAATGACTCCTGTCTTAGCAAAGACAGGAGTCATGCCCCCTTGCCCAATGGCCATGCCCAGGGGACAGAAGTCCCCTGGGCATGGTCATTGGGCATAGTGGCATGTAGGGGGGCACAAATCAGGCCCCCAAATGCCACAAAAAAAAATATAAAAAAATACTTACCTGGACTTACCTTAATGTCCCTGGGGTGGGTCCCTGCGTCCTTGGGTGTCCTCCTGGGGTGGGCAAGGGTGGCAGGGGGTGTCCCTGGGGGCAGGGGAGGGCACCTCTGGGCTCATTCTGAGCCCACAGGTCCCTTTAATGCCTGCCCTGACCCAGGCGCTAAAATCCGGCGCAAATGCGGGTTTTTTAGACCCGCCCACTCCCGGGCGTCATTTTTGCCCGGGAGTATAAATACGACGCATATGCATCGGAGTAATTTTTTAAGACTGGAACACCTACCTTGCATATCATTAACGCAAGGAAGGTGTTCACGCCAAAAAATGACGCTAACTCCATGAACTTTGGCGCTAGACGCGTCTAACGCCAAAGTATAAATATGGAGTTAGTTTTGCGTCGAATTTGCGTAAAAAAAAAAACGATGCAAATTCGGCGCAAACGGAGTATAAATATGCCCCTAAGTGTTTTTAGTTGAAAAACGAATAGCTTACTGCATGTTGGTTTGGTACTACTGGAAATTTACTAGACTACTAGCAATGGGGAGGCACTACTATTAGTATGTTTCTTCTTCGCATAATTATTCCTCTACATCATTGACTTTCACACGAGCAAAAGCTCTGCAACCTACTGTACCGGTTGAAACACTGGTCTGTTCACAATATGAAAGATATTTTTAAAAAATAGTTTTGAAGGAGTTTTCTGCCATTTCAGTACATTTTAGTGAATGGTGTTGTGCATAGTAGAGCATACTGGAACACTCTTGTAATTACTTGCTTAAGTGCAAAAATGCCTCCCGTTGGTGGAACTATTGACTGTGCTGTATTCAACCAGAATATTGTTTTCTTTTCAGTACAGCTCTCCAAAAATGTAGCCAAATATTGACTACCACAGTATCATGAATTTAGGTATATATAGTTATGAATAGACTATTCTGAACCTCACATAGAAATAGCAAACATACATATAACCAAACCTAAAATACACAAACATTACACATATTTAAGTTATAGTTAAACCTTACATTTTTTATTTAAGCATATCTTCAAAATTAATATAACTTTATTTATTCTTAATCTACCAACAAAACTTAAACTACACCAAAAATACGATCTCTAAACTTATATATAAAATACCTTTAACTTCTAATTCATGCTACATCTTCAAATTATAATAATTTGCACACCTCCATACACAGTGTATTAAACTTGGTAGCCACACTACATTAACAATAACTTGTGCCTTCTCCATGCACTGTTTATACCATTTTATATTATCTTACTTATACCACCTAACATCTAACATATTAGTGTTTTAGCTTTACTACATTGGTGAATTATACAACGTTTTGTGGTAATTGGTCAAGGGGCTGCAAAGGGAAAGGGCAGTCCCAAAACGTGCTTTTCCCCCAAGGCAATTTTCAAAGACTTTATATTCATGCATAGTGGCCAAACGGTCAGTAAGATTTTCATGAATATTGGCAGGATTATAGAATGTTGTGCAGATGATCTTTGTTGATAGTACAGGTAATTAGGGCAAGTATTCTTGTCTGATGCAGTTTCATGAAGTTTTGCAAAACTACTGCAGTACATGGCGATGATAAGTCATTATGGGCCAGATGTAGCAAGATATGCTTTTGCGAGTCTGAAATTGCGAGTCGGTGCGACTCGCAATTTCAGACTCGCAAAAGCATATGCAGAATGGTGTCTCAGACACCTTCTGCGACTCGCTATAGGGTCGCAAAGACCCACCTCATTAATATTAATGAGGTGGATCGCTTTTTGCGACCCCATAGAGAGTCCCTGCACTCACAGGGATGGTGGCCTGCTGAAGTCAGCAGACCTCCATGTCTGTGACTGCTTTTTAAATAAAGCAGTTTTTTTTTTCATTTTGCAGCCCGTTTTCCTTAAAGGAAAACGAGTTGCAAAATGAAAAAAATACCGAAACCATTTGGTTTCGTTTTTTCAGAGTAGGCAATGGTCCATAGGACCACTGCCTGCTCTGAAAAAATATTTTTGTCGACATCACAAAGGGGAAGGGGTCCCATGGGGACCCCTTCCTTTTGCGAATGAGTTACCACCAGTGTGACACTGGTGGAAACTGCGAGTTGCTTTGCGACCGCATTCGCGGTCACAAAGCAAGTCTGAATTGCGATGCGAGTCGCAAATAGGAAGGGAACACCCCTTCCTATTTGCAAGTCGCATTCCCAAATTGCGAGTCGGTACCGACTCGCAATTTGGGAATGAGCATCGCGGGAGGCCGTTTGCATGGCGCAAACTGCGTTTTTCGCAGTTTGCTACATGCAAACGGCTTGCTACATCTGGCCCTATGTAACTAATGACTGCAGCTATGATGTTTTAAGGCCACTTTCCATGTGTTCTGGGTTAGGGACTTAGATATAGGTATTAGGTTTTATATTTTTCCCTACCTATTACCACTTATCTACAGTGGTAACAAGTAGGGGAAAATTATGTATGCTTTCTCTATAGTTTTCAAATTTTCACAGAGTACAGCTGCAGTATCTAGGAAGTACCATGGTACTTACAAAATATGTAAAAAAAAAAAAAAGAAAAACTACATTTAACAAATATAGGTTGTCATTATGGCCCCGGCGGTTGGTGATAATGTGGCGACACATTATGACATGGCCAGCGTACAGCCACGAAAACCATGGCGGTAGGTACTATCAGTGCCAGGGAATTCTTTCCCTGGCACTGATAGGGGTCTTCCCCGCTCCCCTTCCCCAGAGTCTTCCCCCACCCTTCCCCTCCCTCTCCTGCCCCCGCACATTTACACACCCACATGCGCACATATATACACACATATGCACACACATACCCACATCCACCCACGCATGCACACATACATACCCACACACCCTGCAACACACACCAACTTACTTTGTCACACACACGCATTCACAACACACAACATACACGTACACTCACATTCAGTCATTCACACAGTCATTCAACGAGACTCACACCTGCATGCACGCATACAAAAACAGAGCCACAACCTCCAACACACACACACAACACCCCCACACACGCACATAACACCCCCCACCCCCTCTCCTGTCGGAGAACCCAACTTACCTGCTTGCAGGGAGTCCTCCGGCTTGAGACCGGACACGGCGCGACTGTCAGCAGTAGCATCCACCAGCAAAACACTGCCAGGCCGTATCATTGCTCATGATACAGTAGGCGGTGTTTTGCTGGTGTGGCATTGCTGCTGACAGTAGTGGCACCTTTCCACCGTCCGCCGCCATGACCGTCGACGGAAATTCCGCCAGCCTTCTGGCGGAATTCCGTCGACGGTCATAATGTGGGTGGGCGGCTGGTAGCCATGGTGACGGTATGTTGGCGCCCGTTGCCGTGGCGGTAGGCGGCAGTTACCACCAAAGTTGAAATGAGGGCCTCTATGCCACTCCAGTCTATACCACTCCACTCTACCAAATGCCACTTCACGCCATCCCTCTGTACTCTGACACACTACTCCACTGTATGCCACTACACTATATGTTATTTACTGGTACGCCACTCCACTGTACGCCACTTCAGTCTACGCCACTCCATTCTAAGGTATTCCACAGTACGTTACTCCATACCACTACACTCCACACCACTCACTATACTACACTCTATGCTATTCCACTGTGCGCAACTCCAGCCAATGGCACTCTACTCTGACATTTCAATGCATGCACCTTCACTCCAGGCCTATTCTACTCTATGCCACTCCACTCTACACCACTCCACTCTTTGCTATTCCACTCTACAGCACTCCACTCTACTCTACAAAACAGTAATCAACTCTATGCCACTCCAATATACACCACTCCACTGTACACTTATCCAATTCACTCTACAACATGCCACTCCACAACTCTCCTCTGTACTCTGACATGCCACTCCACTGTATGCGACAACACTATACATTATTCACCTGTACACCACTCCACTGTACGCCACTCCGCACCACTCTATGCTATTCCAAAGTATGCAACCAACTCCGGTCTATGCCACTCCACTCTACGAGATTCTGCTGGATATACCTCCACTCTACACCACTACACTAAACACCACTCTACTGTACACTATTCTACTTCACACCAGTCCTCTCTAAGCCGCACCACAGTGTACCACTCCTCCACATCACTCCACTCTATGCCACCACAGTCTACACAATTCCACTGTGTGACACTCCAATATACACCACTCGACTATATGCCAAGATACCATATGCCGCAACACAAAATGAAACAAAACTCTACTCCACTCGACTGTACACCACAATACTATGGTCCTCATTACAACCCTGGCTGTCGGTGATAAAGCGGCAGTAATACCGCCAACAGGCCAGCGGTAAAAAAAATGAAATTATGACCATGGCGGAAACGCTCATACAGACAGCAACTTTAACACACACCATGGCGGTAGCAACAAGCACCACGGCGGTAACCGCCAACAACCAGGCGGAAGACAATGTACCGCCCATTGAATTATGACACACCAATCCGACAACTTTTCCGGGGCGGTACCAACGTCATCAAAAGCACGGTGGAAACAGAACACAGAAGTCAAAGGACTCACCTCTGGAGACTCAGGGAACAACCAGGACGCCATGGAGCCCAAGTTGCACATCTTCCCCATGCTTGTATACCTCTTCCTGCATTACAAACATTAACGCTGGTGAAGACGACCACAGTGAGTACTGCCGCCTGGCACACAAGGCGGGGGGAAGAGTGACACACACAAGCAACACCCCCACCCCCAACACCATACACACAAACAGATGCAGTAACATTACATATACACCTGTACCCCTCAGGAATAATGCAAGGACAAAAGGAATTGATTAAAGTGAGTGTAATAAGACAAAATAGTATAAATACGTTCTTCAAATACAAAATGTATATACGTATTTACAAATGGAGGGACACTGCCCAGTCCTCAATGTCCGTGGGCAACAGGGCCACTACATATAGGCCAAGGACCCACTTCACTCCTGCAACAACACGGAGAGAACACTGCAGGGGCATCAGGTCAAAAATCCACAGGCACCTCAGGGGAATGGGGAAGGGGGGCACCTCAGCCGGAAGATGGTACAACACCACTGGTCCTGGAGGGGCCAATGTGCCCATTACTCTGCCCTGGGGAGTGCAAGGCCACAGACTCTCAAGTGGGTGGTTTGCCCATTGCTTGGTCCTGGGGAGTACAAGGCCACAGTCTCTCTAGTGGGTAGTTTGCCCACTACTTGGTCCTGGGGAGTGCAAGGCAACAGTCTCTCCAGTGGGTGGTTTGCCCACTGCTTGGTCTTGAGGAGTGCAAGGCCACAGTCTCTCTAGTGGGTGGTTTGCCCACTGCTTGGTCCTGGGGAGTGCAAGACCACAGTTTCTCTAGTGGATGGCTTCTCCACTGGTTCTGCAGGGGGCCTTCTGCCTATTGTGCTTCATCCTGGCAAGGATGGGGTGAGTGGATGGCTTCTTCCACTGGTTCTGGAGGGGGCCTTGTGCCCAGTGTGCTCCATCCTGGCAAGGATGGGGTGAGTGGATGGCTTCTTCCACTGGTTCTGGAGGGGGCCTTGTGCCCTATGATGCACTTGGGGAGTGCAAGGTCCCAGTCTCACCTGGGTGCCACACCTACAGGATTTGCAGGGTCCAGGACGCACTACAGCCCTTGGAGGCAGGACTACACACTGCCCGCCGGCGGTGATGGCTGCTCAGTGGTGGCAGTGGCGGGGCTGGTGTCAGGGCTGGCAGTGGTGGGGGGAGGTTCCGGCTTATCCCCTGCAGCCCCGGAGGGCTGCCCACTGGGGCTGCTGCTGCTGGTGGCAGTGCTGGTGGCGGTGCTGGTTGTGGCGCTGGCAGTGGTGGGGGGAGGCTCCAGCCCATCCCCTGCATTCTTGGATGGCTGCCCACTGGGGCTGCTGCTGCTGGCAGTGGTGCTGGTGGCGGTGCAGGCAGTAGTGGGGGAGGCTCCAGCCCATCCCCTGCAGCCTCGGATGGCTGCCCACTGGGGCTGCTGCTGGCAGTGGTACTGGTGGCGGTGCTGGCAGTGGTAGAGGCTCAGAATCAGTCTCAGCACCAGGACTCCTGACCTTCCTGCGTGCTGGTGCAAGCTCCTTGCCCTTCCCTTTGGCAGCTGGTGGTGCCACCTTGCCCTTCCCTTTGGCAGCTGGTGGTGCCTCCTTGCCCTTCCTTTTGGCAGCTGGTAGTGCCTCCTTGCCCTTCCGTTTGGCAGCTGGTGGTGCCTCCTTGCCCTTCCTTGACGCAGATGGTGCAGGCACACTTTCAGTGCTGTTGCCTGGTTACCTGGAGCCTCTCCCACCTGCAGTAGCTGTCAACACTACTGTGGCCAAGGACTCAGCGGCTGAGGTGCTAGTCTGGGTTCTGACCACCCTGGCCCGACGCAAAGGACAGGGGGAGTGGTAGGGAAGAGGTCAACGGTGGAGAGGAAAAGCTTCTTAGGGACATAGGGGTGGGAAGAAAGTGAAGGTTTGGGAGTGGTTGTAGGAGGTGTATGTCTGCTGATTTTGGGTGCATGTGCCTGGGCTGGAAGCTGTTGTGAGGGGGATGGCTGTTGGGTGTCTGAGTGCTTTGGGAGGAGGGGGCACAGACACAGTGGGAGAGGACACAGGGGACGTGTGCATGGATGTGGGGGTGGTGATTGCCAGTGAGGGGTGTGTAGTGATAGGCGTGATGGTGATGGAGGTTGTGGCTGAGGATGTAGTGCATGCAGGAATGAGCGGAGATGCTACTGGTAGGGAGGTGGAGGACGAGGAGGAGTGGGACACAGTGGAGACAGTGGATGTTGGTGTGTCTGCATCTGGATGGTGTTTGTGCGAGTGCCTGTGGGTTGATGTGTGGTGCTTGCGTTTGCCTGAGCCACTCCTGCATGCTGTCTTGTGTGCATGCTGGTCTGCCCGTATGCTTGGGATAGGTTGGGGTTGAGGGGAATGGGACTGGGTAGAGGAGGTTGTAGGGGGAAGGATGGAAACAGGGACAATGGCTGCCATCAGAGAGGAGGCCAGAGCCTGGATTGATCTCTGTTGGGCCGCCATGCCAGAGTGAATGCCCTCCAGGAATGCATTAGTTTGTTGCAAATGGGCTGACAGCCCCTGGATGGCATTCACTAGGGTTGACTGCCCAACAAAGATGGATCGCACGAGGTCAATAGCCTCCTCACTCAGGGCAGCAGGGCTGACTGGAGCAGGGCCTGTGGTGCCTGGGGTGAAGGAGATGCCCACCATCCTGGGTGAGCGGGAACGGGAATCACGCTGAGGGGCTGCTGGGAGGGCGATGCTGGTACGGGGAGTAGCAGCTGTACCTGTAGTTGGGGTGGCCACAGAGGTGTCCACCACCACCAGGGAGCTTCCATCGGAGGAGGTATCACTGTTAGAACAGTACCCTCCTGTCTCCGCTATGGTGCTCCCTTCGCCCTCCGTCCCACTGGTGCCCTCAACGTCGGTGGATTCGGCCTCATGGGCCCTGTGTGATGCAGCTCCCTCTGTCGCCGGTGCCTCTGCTCCTCCGCCAGATGATGCTAATGCACACAAGGACAGGGTGGCAAAACAAAAAGTGGGGTGAAGAGACAAAGGATATACTTGTGCCAACACCACCATTGGTGTACACGACACACACACACAGGGAACAGCCCTACGCACTAGGCAATGTACAACCAGTCACAATGCTAGTCACCAGGCCATGGACAGGAATACCTAATGCCAATAGCAGCATACTTGAGACCCACATACCCCTGCCCAGTAGTGGATGCCTACTAGCTTGGAAGGAGGTGGTGTTCATCAGACACTGACCAACATGAGACCTACCATGCAGTGTCCAGTCTGGCCTACGAACTCCCACAGGCCCACATCCCCCACCTGGAGACCACCCCACCACGCGCAAGTATATATTGGTAAACTGTACTCACCCCTTTGTGGCTGCTGTGATGCCCTCAGGCACCCATCCAGCTCCTGATAGGCCACTGCCAGTATGCAGGCCATCAGGGGGGTCAGGGTTCGACGGGCACCCCTTCCTCATTGGGAGGCCATCCCCAGCTGGGCCTCTGCCATCTTCCTTGCCCAGCGTCTCAGGTCCTACCACCGTTTGCAACAGTGCATGCTCCGCCTGCCATACACCCCAAGGGTCCGCATGTCCTTGGTGATGGCACGCCATATACCCTTTTTCTGACGGGCGCTGACCTGCAGAAAAAAACCCATAGAAAAAGATATCAGTCAGACAGTCCAGCCTGTTACACTCATGTCCCATCATAGCCCTCACATCCCCTTACTCACAGACATTGCCCACCATACATGCAGCACGCTGCCCAGGACCCTTTAACCAACCCCCCCACATGAGGCCCTCACACACGGCACTCCATGCCCCATGCATCGTGCTCACAGTATACTCACCTGTTGGTTTGGAGGCCCATACAGCATTCGGTACTGGGGTAGGACCCCATCCACCAGTCTCTCCAACTCCGCAACGGTGAAGGCAGGGGCCCTTTCCCTAGTGACACGAGCCATGGTACAGGTCACAGCAGCACTTGCAGTGCAGGTCCTCTCCTGTTGAAGGTCAGGTAGCAAATGAGTGAACAGATAGAAAATGGCGGTCACGTCGGGGCGGTGCGTACCGTCACCGCCAGCGTACATCACCATTGGCCACTGTAACCCATAGGGCCCAATGACAACCAATGAGGAGTTGCATGGCGGTACTCGACCGCCTCCCGCAACGGCGCACAACGTCAGCGGCATTACCTCATTTCCACATGCCCATCTACACAGGACATGTGGGCGCCATTTTAAGGGTGGGGGCAGGCCATGGCACCTAACTGCGTCACAGTACACATAGGTACCATTTGGGCCTATCCAACAATATACTGTTACAGTCACAACATGCAATGCAGGGTAGTGTTTGGAAATGTGGAATACTGACCAACTGCTCTCCGTTTTGCCCCCTAGATTACAACCGCTGCAGATTAATAGGAGATCCCCCGTGTACAGCCCCCTGGTGGACTTGGCAACAATGGAAGAAAGGCACATTATCCTCACCTATAGACTGGACAGGTCCACAATCACAGAGCTGTGTGCCCAACTGGAGCCTGACCAGATATCTGCTATCCGTCAGCCCACTGGGATCCCCCCTCTTGTGCAAGTCCTATCTGTGCTCCATTTCTTGGCAACTGCCTCCTTCCAAGTGACAGTGGGCTTGGCAGCAGGAATGTCACAGCCAATGTTCTCAATAGTGCTGACCAGAGTGTTCTCTGTCCTGATTAAACGCATGCACAGCTACATCGTTTTCCCCCAGGTGCAGGATATGGCCACAGTGAAAGCTGACTTCTATGCAATGGGACATATCCCTAACATCAATGGGGCAATCAATGGAACACATATTGCATTTCTCCCCCCCCCACCGGAGAAATTAACAGGTGTTCAAAAATCAAAAGAGCTTTTACTCCATGAATGTGCAGATAGTGTGCCTGGCGGACCAGTACATCTCCCATGTCAATGCAAAGTATCCTGGGTCAGTGCATAATGCCTTTAGCCTGAGGAATGGCAGCATCCCATTTGTGATGGCACAACTCCAGAGGCACCGGGTGTG
The DNA here is from genome assembly GCF_031143425.1 of Pleurodeles waltl. NCBI lineage: Eukaryota > Metazoa > Chordata > Amphibia > Caudata > Salamandridae > Pleurodeles > Pleurodeles waltl. Next base: position 431,980,931 of record NC_090449.1, read on the forward strand.
GCTAATAGGTGAGCCCTGGTTCCCACCCAGTGGATGTTTGTGTATGGGTATGGTGTTGGCCATAAGGGTTGGTGTGTGTCTAACAGGTATCCCTCAATATTTGCAGGTGACTCTGGTTACCGCAGCCTCTCATGGCTACTGACCCCAGTGAGGAATGCCAGGACAAGGGCAGAGGAATGTTACATTGAGGCACATGGGCAGACAAGAAGGATTATCGAGGGGACCTTTGGCCTCCTGAAGGCCAGGTTTCATTGCCTCCATCTAACTGGTGGAACCCTGTACTACTCAACCAAGAAGGTCTGCCAGATCATCGTGGCATGCTGCATGTTGCAGAACCTTGCCTTGAGACGCTAGGTGCCTTTTCTGCAGGGGGATGAGGCTGGAGATAGGCATGTGGCAGCAGTGGACCCTGTGGAAAGTGAAGATGAGGAGGCAGAGGGTGAGGATGAGGGCAACATAACAGCAATAATACAACAGGTACTTCCAGTGACACACAGGTAAGACACTGTAACTTCAATTTACTTTGACAGTTTTGTGTTTGACATTGTACATGGCAGACAGATTCTCCTATTTCCATGGCCACTTACTGTACCCTTTGACATCTCTATTTTCAGATATCTGTGCCCCACTCTGGCACCTGTTGTGTTGACTGCAGCCTACTACAGGTCATTCCTATGTATACATTCCTGTACAGTTGTATTGCAGTGTTTAAAGCTTGTTAAACAAATACATAGTTCAATCATTTGACAGACTCCACACTTGTATTTTTTTAAATGGTGTTTATTTAAGTGCTAAGAAGTAGAGGGGGTAGTGGAATGGGCAGGGTTGATGGTGGAGGAAATTCCAGGATAGAGTCCAGTCTATTTGTATCACAGGTGCATGGTCCAAGGGGGCATAGGAAGTGGAGCAAAGGCAGTTCAAGGTGGAAAGGGTGACAGAGTGGGACACAAAGGTGACAATCAGGGGAGTCCTATTTCCTGGCAGGGGTCTTGGCAATGTTCTCTGGCTTCTGCCTGGATCGCAGGGACCGTTTGCAGGGTGGTTCTCATTCTGCATGGGGAGGGGTGCTGGTGGCCTGTTGTTCCTGTGGCTTGGCCTCCTGTCCACTAGGGGCAGCAGAGGTGGAGGGCTGTTCATCGGTGTGGATAGTGTCAGGGACCAGGTGATGTGCCACTACCTCCCTCATGGTGTTGGCCATGTCTGCCAGCACCCCTGCAATGGTGACCAGGGTGGTGTGAATGTCCTTCAGGTCCTCCCTGATCCCCAGGTACTGTCCCTTCTGCAGCCGCTGGGTCTCCTGCAACTTGACCAGTATCTGGCCCATCGTCTCCTGGGAATGGTGATATGCTCCCAGGATGTTGGTGAGTGCTTCCTGGAGAGTCGGTTCCCTGGTCCTGTCCTCCCCCTAGCACACAGCAGTCTTCCCAGCTTCCCTGTTGTCATATGCCTCTGTCCCCTGAACCGTGTGCCCACTGCCACTGCCCCCAGGTCCCTGATTGTCCTGTGTTTGTGGGAGTCCTGGGTTCCCTGTAGTGGTGGACACACTGCTGATTGATGTGTCCTGTGAACAGAAGTATGGGCCCACTGGGTAGGTGCTGTGCTGGTGTTTCCTGAAGGGGGAGGCTCTGTGGTGGTATGGGACTGCGCCTGGGTAACCAACTGTCCGGCGATCCTTGGTGGGCCAGGTTGGTCATCCAGATCCAGATGTCCAGAGCTGCTGTCATCATTGTGGGCCTCTTCTGTGGGGGGACTGGATGTTGCTGGCACCTCCTCTCTGGTGACATTGGGTGAAGGATCTGTGGGGATGTAAATGCAGTGTTATTGTTTCTGTGTGTGACATCTTGTGCATGAGTGTGTTGCCCTCTATGGCTGTGATTGCCCTGTCAGCTTTGCCTTGTATGAGTAGTGATTTTGTGGGCTAAGTGATTCTCTCTAATGTGCATGCTTTAGTGATGTGTGTCCATGCAGGTCTGTGATGGGGGTCCGTGCATTGGTGTTACGTGCATGGCTTGGTATTGGGATGGGTGGGTTGTGATGGTAGGGTTTATGTGAGGTAGTGGAATGATGGGGTGAGGGTAGGGGTGGGGATATGTGATGGCATGGAGGTAGGGGGGATGAAAGTAGTAAAGAGTTGACTTACCAGAGTCCAGTCCTCCTGCTACTCCTGCCAGGCTCTCATGATGCATGATTGCCAAAACTTGTTCCTCCCATGTTGTTAGTTGTGGGGTAGGAGGTGGGGGTCTACTGCCAGTCCCCTGTACTGCTATCTGGTGTCTTGCTACCACGGAACACACCTTCCCGTAGGTTGTTCCACCTCTTCCTGATGTCATCCCTTGTTCTTGGGTGCTGTCCCACGGCGTTGACCCTATCCACGATTCTCCACCATAGCTCCATCTTCCTAGCAGTGGATGTCTGCCGCACCTGTAATCCGAATAGCTGTGGCTCTGCCCGGATGATTTCCTCCACCATGACCCTTAGCTCCTCCTATGAGAACCTGGGGTGTCTTTGTGGTGCCATGGGTGTAGTGTGTGTGGTATGTGTGAGGGTGTGTGGGGTAATGTGTTGGGGTGTGTGCTGTAAGGTGTGTGGATGGTGTATGGGTGATGGTGTTCTGTGGCTCTGGTTCTGTGGGTGCTCTTGGTGTCTCTTTCTCTCTTTTGTCAATTTGTTTTAGTCTTAAAGGGATGTGGGTAGTGTGGGTGTGTGTTTTATATTGGTGTGGGTGTGGTGTGTGTATTTGTGTCAGGTGTGTGTAGTTTGAATTGTCCAAAGTAGTGTTGTTTTGTATGTGTGTGTGTATTTTGAGCGTGACGGCATGTACCGCCAATGGTTTATCACGGTTGAATGTTTGCCAAGGTGATTCGTGGGTCATAATGCTGTGGGCTTAGTTCTGTTGTCGGAACGGTGTGGGTTTTGGTACCGCCAGTTTATCACTGACCTTTGGGCTGGCGGACTTGTGTGTGTGGCTGAATAGTGACGGATTGCTCTGTGTGTGTCATAATATGGGTAGCGGTAATCCGCCATGCTGGCGGTATGTTGGCGGCAATCAGCATGGCGGTAAGCAGGACTTAACGCCAATGTCATAATGAGGGCCTGTATGCCACAACGCTCTGCCCCATGACACTGTGCCACAATACTCTATGATGTGACACTTTATGACAAGACACTGTATGACGCTGTACTCTACGCCACTCCTGTCTATGCTACTGCAGTCTACTCTACTCTACCACATTGTACTCCATTTTACGACAAGCTACGCACCTCAAGTCTACCAAACTCTACTCCACTTTATACAAGTTTCTTTATAACACTGTACTGCAGTCTATGTGACTACCCAACACTCTAGTACAGTCTATGCCACTGTTCAATACTCTACTCCACTTTACAACACTCTATGCAACTCCCTCTATGCCACTCCATTCCAATTTACTCCATTGTACTATATGACATACTACTCCAGTCATCTTTACTCTACTCTACTAGTCCACTCTACCCTACTTCACTCAAAGCCGCTGTATGCTACTCGACCCTACAGCAATCTATGCCACTCCAATCTACCACACTCTAGCATACTCTTCATCAGTCCACTCTACAACAATGTACTCTGTTATGCCACTCCATTCTGCTCCAGTCTACGATAGGTTCTGACATGCTACAACACACCACACCACACCACTCTACTGTATGACACTTTACTCCACTCTATGCTACGCCACACTACTATACTCCACTCCATGGCACTCTCCTGTATGAAACAGCCCTTCACTCTTTGACACTTTACTTCACTCTAAGCTACCCCACTCCACTTGATTCCATTGTATGACACTTTACCCCACTCTATGCCACTCTATGACACTCCACTCTATGCCGCTCCTCTGTATGACACTCTACTCTACCCCTAAGACATCCACTATGCAATACGTTACTACACTCTATGCAACTGTACAACACACTATTACACTGTATACCCATGCATTCCACTGTACAACACTCTACTCCATTGTATGCCACTCAACAACACTTTACTCTAAGACACACTATGCAACTCCCTCTATGACACTACACCCCACTTTACTCTACTCTACTCTAAGACACACTACTTCACTCTACTGCACTCTACTCTACTACTCCACAGTATGCCACTTCACTCCACTCTATGCCTCTCAACTCCACAAAGCTATGTACCCCTCCACTCCACCACATTCTACAGCAGTGTACTTTGCACCACTCTACTCTGCAACACTCTACTCAACTCTATGCCTCTCTACTCTACTCCACTCTACAATACTTTCCAACACTCTGCAACACACCACTCCACGGCACTCCAGTCTACGATATACCACTGTATATCGCTACACTCTACACCCCTCCACTCTATGCCAAGCTACTATACATCACTACACTCAACACCCCAACACTTCACCACACCAATGTGCACCACAACACTCTACCCCATGATACTCAACAATGTGACACTCTACGACATGGCACTGCACGATACTGCACTCTACGTTACTTCAGTTTACTCTGCTCAGTAACACTGAACTCCACTCTATAACACTCTATGTCCCTCCAGTCTACCAAACTCTACTCCTCTGAACACCACTCCACAACACTTTAATCCACTCTGCAGCAGTACAATCTACTCCACTGTATAACACTTTCCAAGATTCAACACAACAGACCACTCCACTGTATGGCACACCACTCTACTCTGACACTTTACTCCACTGTATGCTACACCAGGCACTTCTACTCCTCTCAATGTCACTCTACTATACAATATACCACTCCACTCTATGAGACTTTACTCCACTCTATTACTCTACTCCACTATACAATACTTTACTGCACTCAACGCCACTGTTTAACACTACACTGTACACTGTTTCAGTCTAAGACACTCTTCCACTCTATGCAAATCAACTGCATAAAACTCAACTACACTCTACGCCTCTCTACGAGGTTCTACTCCACTCTCTCCCTGTATAATCCACTGTACAGCTGCATACTCTACTGTATCCCAGTAAACTCCACTGTACAACATTCTACTCCACTCTACAAGACTTTCCAACACTTATTGACACAGCACTCTACTATCCTCTATGAGATGTCACTCCAATTATGGCGCTTTACTCATCTGTACGCTATGACACTCCACTATACTGCACTCCACGCCACTCTAAAAGGTGCCACTTCACTTTATGGCACTTAACTCCACTATATGCTCCGCCACTCCACTATACTCCACTCTGAAACAACACAATGTACAACACTCTCCTCCAATGTAAGGTATGACACTCTACATTATGACTCTCCACTCAAAACTGGACTCTACAATTTGAAACACTTTTAAAGAAAACAATGTTAAAAATGAAATTCAATGAAAAAACAATGGTTAAACGTAGCTATTGTTGTGAAAATTTTATTCATTTTTCTATACAAACCAATTTCCTAAATCCTAACTATAACTACGTTTTAACCTTTATGATATAAATGTATATATAAAACTAGTTTGCCACTCACTCCAGCCACTGTCTGGAAAGTTTTGAGGTGTTTTATCAAGCGGGGGCAGAGAAAAAGTGAGAGTTACAAACCGCGTTTTCCCCATGCAATTTCCCATAGGGATTTTAGATACAACTACAGCCTGAACTGGAATGGAATTACATCAAATTTGGCAGAAGGCTAGATCTTGAAAAAAAGAATTATGTATGTCTAGAGATGCAGATCCACTGCTGCTCTACCGTGGTGGATCCATGGGTGCACATGGCAACAGCAATGCTTTGATTGGGTGGCTGCAACCTGAGAGAAAAATTGCATCCACCATTTTGGGTACTGGGACTCAGTTCCAGGAGGGAAAAATACAACTTAAGTGAGAGAAAGGGTCAGAAATTGCCCCAAAATGTTTTCTGGGGGTGTGCAAGGATCCACTGCAGTGCTCAGCAAGGCCCCCAATGTGAATCGGTGATGGATCTGTGGATCTAGATTCCAATTTAAAAAAACATTCTCCCATTGACAGACCCACACTGCCACTCACACACCCATACAGCCACTCACACACCCACTCATAGACCCACAAAACCAGTCACATCCACTCACAGACCTACACAGACACTCACACATGCACTCACACACCCAGTCATGCATTTACACACCCACACAACCACTCACATACCTATACAGTGACACACACACCCGCTCAGACCCACAAAACCACTCACACACCCATTCACAGACCCACATAGCCACTCACCCACCTACCCATCCACTCACACACTTACATGCCCACACAACCAATCACACACACACTGGCACACCAATACAGCCACTCCAACTCCCACTGGCAGACCAACAAAACCACTCACACACCCACCCAGTCACTCACAGATGCACTCACACACACCCATACACTCGCACACCCACTCACAAACCCACAGCATGGGGTTGGCTGCATGCTGGGAGTTGACTGTAGGCCCTGTGGCAAACCCCCTGCCGTGCACAGCCAAATGCCGTATGTAGCATTAGGTTGCCTGCATTCAGGGAATAGGCAGCAGGGCTTAGCAATAGGCCAGGCCCCGTGGCCCCCCTGTGTTTTTTTTGTTCAAAAAGTGTCATGCTGTCACTGTCACATTTACCTAACGATAACATTACTTTAAAATTAGTTTTTTTTCAGGGAATTTCTAAGTTTTTTTAAAATAAGAAACAAAAACTAATCTTTTTTATCGCACCTAACTGTAATGTTACTTTAACCTTTGTTTTTTTGTGAAGAAACCAACGGTTCAAGGGCTGTTATAGTTAGGTTCGGAATTCACTCATACAAAATCGTAGAAAGTCAGCAATTATCATTATGGCTAACCCAAGGAACCATAACTTGTGTCTCGCAATGCACGGTTTTCTCACCAATAATTGTACAAAAATTGTTGCAGTGATAATATCAATGATGCCATGGAAGGTCTCATCAGTGATGTAATATGTGAAGCAATTAGCTGTGCATTTCGCCGGCACGAGTCATAGTTACCTTAAGGCATGAGTTATAGCTATTTGAGTTAACCATAACTATAACTGCTGAATTTCTATGGTTTGTGCGAGTAAATTCAGAACCTAACTATAACGTCCCTGTAACCTTTGTTTTTTTCAGTGAATTTCTCTGTTTATTTTTAGCATGCACATCCGCAAATATAACCAGCGTCGCTCACGGCTAAAGGCTGTGCACATCGGGGGCAGCCAACGCTCCTGCATGCACCCAAACCCAAGCTGTACAAGGCCTTTGGCATGAGGTTGGATGCAATGGGTGTTTTTTGTTTTTCAATTTTTCTCTGGATCCACAGATCCGCGGATCGGCCCAAAAAAACATTGGGCAATTTGTTCCCCATGAGAGGTCCTTAAGAGACTCCTCTATGTGTACTATGAGTTCAGGATACCTGTACCCTGACCCCTTATGTGTTTTCGCACACTTTATTTCCCACCACCCCCCGCCGATGTGACAAACAAAATAGCAGCCGCAACTTTGCTGTCCGGTTGGGGCCAGACAATCAGGGTCTTGCTTTTCCCTGCTGATCCTCTATATCCCTATTGATCTATATTTTCGAACGTTAAATAACTCTGAATCTACGGAACAGATTTACACCAAATCACGAAAATCAAAATCTGCGTACCAAGATCTAGCCTCCTGGCAAATTTGGTGTAATTCTGTTCAGCCGTTCGGGCTGTAGGCGTGTATTAAGACCCTTTGGGAAAATGAATGGGAAAAATGTGCTTTAGGACACCCCCCACCCTTTTTCTTGGCCCCTGCTTTACAGATTGCCACAAACCTTTTAAGACAAAAGCTAAACCGACTGTAGCATAAGTTTTGAAAAATTAATGAAGATTCGTCAAGCGGCGCAAAAAATATTGGTAAAATAAAAAAAACTCTCTTCCTAAGGAACCTAGGGCCATACTATAACTACCTACTGGCAACTACCAGTGGGTTTTATATATATATATATATATATATATATATATATATATATATATATATATATATATATATATATTTATTTGAGAAAGGTCGAGTCCAGGGCTAAAACACATTGGGGGTCATTCTGACCCCGGCGGGGGGCGGGAGCCGCCCGCCTGGAGGGAACCGCCAGAATACTGCTGCGCAGTCAAAAGACCGCCGCGGGTATTCTGGGTTTCCCACTGGGCTGGCGGGCGACCGCCAAAAGGCCGCCCGCCAGCCCAGTGGGAAACACCCCTCCATGAGGAGGCCGGCTCCGAATGGAGCCGGCGGAGTGGAGGATGTGCGACGGGTGCAGTGGCACCCGTCGCGTATTTCAAAGTGGGGCCCTCTTATGGGGACCCCTGCAGTGCCCATGCCATTGGCATGGGCACTGCAGGGGCCCCCAGGGGCCCCACGACACCCCTCACCGCCATCCTGTTCCTGGCGGGCGGAACCGCCAGTATCAGGATGGCGGTGAGGGGGTCGGAATCCCCATGGCGGCGCAGCAAGCTGCGCCGCCATGGCGGATTCCCATGGGCAGCGGAAAGTCGGCGGTACACCGCTGACTTTCCGTTTCTGGCCGCGGCTGTACCGCCGTGGTCAGAATGCCCGGCGGAGCACCGCCAGCTTGTTGGCGGTGCTACCGCCGACCCCGGCCCCGGTGGTCAGAATGACCCCCATTATCTGTTCATGGAGCCACAGGACTGAAAAATGCTCCTCCACCAGATATCTGAGGTTTTCTCTAGCACCACAGACTGTGATTTTTTCTTAGGTGGTGAAAATTTCCATTCTGTTTGAAATTAGATCACAAACCATGCCTGGTCTTTCAACCAGTGATGACATTTGCACCCCTTTAGGCAATGTGTCAAGTAATACAGTTAGGATACATTGAATTTGAGGGGAGCCACAGATGTCCCACTGAGAATTAGGCCTTTGTTAAGATAGTTGAACTGAACGCTCTGTACAATCTGTTGTGGAAAAGATATACTATGTACAAACGTGTACTGATATAACTGTTGACACCCTTGATGAGGAGGTGTGCCTTAGCAGTCTGTCTTCACTTTGAAAATTCAATCATCTGTGCTGGCCATTAATACTGGAAAAAATAAACTGCACTGACATTTACAGATCAAGTTTCAGAGCTTGGTGTGTGGTAATCCTCATAGTGTTTCAGTAGAGAGGGCTTGCCTGCCTAGTTCTTCAGGTTTTTCATAAAGTTCACTTCACAATTATAGAAATATTTACTTTTTACCCCCCTCAGTGTGGGTAACTCTTTTCAAACTTCCCTCATGGCCAATACATCTTTTACATGACCAGACATTCTGCCTCCTGTTGAGTAGACTATCACCACAGAAAAGGGACTAGACTATTCCACTAATCTAGATATATATGCTAAAAGTCAATCAACAATGTGGCCATTTTTGTGGGCAGACTAAATTAACCCTTTTTCTTTTGCCAGAGCCTTAAAAGGGGTTGTTTTCCGAATATGAGAACTGTATTGACCTGTTGACACCTCGCCCATTTGTTTCACTGGGTCAGGTTATGTCGTCTTTGATATACCACAGGAGAATAAATTGACACTTCTACGAATCTGCGATGTGCCGTGGTCTTTCTTCTTTCTACAGTGCAAATACCACAAAAGTACTCCACATCAGTTTAGAAAAAAAGCCAATATTTATCTGAGTGAAGCAAAACCAAAATGACAAAACTCCAACATAAACAGGTAAAGATACAAATTTTCAAAGATTAAATGTTGTAGCACTTAGAAGCACTAAAGCTCCAACTGGGACTATTACAATGGCTTGACGGAGTTGCTTCCGCAAGTCTGGCGCCAAAAGGGAGCGCGGGCCAGCTACCATGTTGTATAAACACTGGTTACAGTACCTTGGAAAATGATGAAGAAACAAAGACTTTGCACGGTGTCTGGGAGGTGAGGCGTTGCTGGAACTGGTGAGGCATCAGTTCCTTACTGCCACTGGGGAGGTGAGGCATTGGTTCCTTACTGCTAGGCAGGTGAGGTGAGGCATTAGTTCATTGTAGTTGCAAGGAAGGTGATGCAGTACTGGCGGCGAGGCTTCACTTACAGCAAGGTGTGGTCGATGAATCCAGCAGGTCATGACACAAGGAGTCGACTTAGCGGTATGGCAATCACACCACTGGGCCACAGGAGCTGTGGTGGATGCCAGGGACGTCGGTGACATGACACTGTGGACTCACACTGTGGTGGGACTTCAGAGGCAGTGCGGTGGCATCGGGCCTGTATTGATGGTCGCAGTTGTTTCACTCAGCGGGGACTCACTCCCAAGGCCCCAGGAACTGGATTTGACACCACTTGGCAAGTCAGGACTCTCAGCAGGAGAGCCCAGGTGCTTGCCGATGAAGCCTTTGATGGCCCTGATACTTCTTAACAGGAAGCAAGCTCAGTTCAAGCCCTTGGACAGCAGAATGTAGAAAGCAAAGTCCAGTCCTTTTACTCCCAAGACAGAAGTAGCAGGCTAGCACAGCAAAGCAACTGGCAGAGTGGCAGTCCCTCCTACAGCATCCAGCTCTTCTTCCTGGTAGAATGTCCTCAGTCTAGAAGTGTTCTAACTATGTGGTGTCAGAGGTCCTGTACTTATACCCATTTCTGTCTTTGAAGTAAGCAAACTTCAAAGAGAAGTCTTTGTAGTGCACAATATACCTTTCCCTGCCCCGGCCCCAGACACACTACAGGGGGTTAAGTGTCAGCTCCTCCTACCACTCTAGCTCAGAAAGACCCATCAGCCTGGTGATGGACATCAGGATATGCAGGACACACCACAGCTACCTTTGTGTGACTTTCTAGAGTGAATACACAAACAGCCCAACTGTCATGCTGACCCAGACATGAATTCAGCAGACATGCATAGGCACAGAATTGTTAAGCAAGAAAATGTCCACTCATTAAAAGTGCTATTTTAAAACACTCAGTTCAAAAACCTACTGCACCAAAATATGTATTTGTAAATTGTGAGTTCAGAGGCCCCAAACTTCAGCCCTCAATCTGCTCCCAATGGGAAATTACTCTTAAAAGATATTTCAAGGCAATCCCCATGTCACCCTGTGAGAGAGATAGGTCTTGCAATAGTGAAAATTAAAATTAGTAGTATTTCACTATCAGAACATGTAAAATGCACCAGTAAATCAAACAGGTCAAACATGGATAAACCTGTACTATTTAGGCAGGGAACATTTACACTCTAGTCCTTGTCAGCAGCGATAGAGTGCCCAGATTCCTAAAACAAGTAAAAATGGGTCAGATAAAATAGGAGGAAGAAGGCAAAAGTTTGGGGATAACCCTGTAAAAAAGACCAAGTCCAACACCCAGTCAACAACTAAACTTTTAAATACAACTCCTTAAAAGTTCCCCTCATTGTATAATTTGCCATTGATGCTCTCACTTTACTGCTCTGCCTGCCTACACCAGTAACAGGATGCCTTTCATTCCAACTTTTGTGCTTCTCAATAGCCACACTCTCTACATGTCCTCCTATCCTAACCTTCTACTCTCTCTCCCCCGCCTTTTCCTGAACTCTCTCTTTCAGCCTGTTTCCAGTGACTACACACCTATATTTCCTCTTTTGTGTAGAACTTCTTGCTTGCTCTGACTGCTTCCAAAGTGAACCGAACATGCCTGTATGAGGAAGGGTGGTGGGCCTTGCATTGCAGAGACTGGATAATTAAAATCCCATAGCATATACAACCCAGTCGCTGATGAGGGGGCCCCACGGCCACCAACATCACCCACTCCTTGCATCCTCCTTGGCCCCTCCCAAACTCCTCACAAAAACAGGGTGTCAAATACCATCCGCGCAGAGCCTTATTTGGAGAGGAACCACTCCTGACCCAGTTTTATATTCAAAAGAATGCGTAATTGCTAGAATTGAAACAAGCAGAGCTCACCTTTTGTTTAACTACACACTCTAAATGGCCTTTCATTGTAACATTAGTCAATGACTTTCTCACTTTTCTTCACCAACCTGCCTATACTAGGCCCAGGCTGCACTGTATTTTCATTTTCTATCATGATTTCCAATCTTGCCTCTCTCCACAGTCCTCCGATTCTAACCTTCCCCTCTCTTTCTTACCTTATCCTGAGCTCTTTCTTTATGAAGACAGAAAAGCCCTCCACAGGTGTTCTTTCTGTGCCCCCATACTGTCCCTATGGCCTATCCCACCACTTCTCCAGCACCTCTGTCAACTTTATGCAGAAAGTGCAATTTCCCAGCAGGGACAAATGCACCCTGTCCGGCCTTAATAGCATGGGTGAATTAAATGGAATGTACACATGACTAGAGATCCCCATACCTCGAACCTTGCAACATCCAGGTACCTGCCTTCTCACCTCTTTCTTCATTTAAATTAATGGCTGCTGACTTCTTGTCTTACTCTTAACCCCCCTGGGTAGGAACTGAGTCCACATGACCTTTGTCCTGTCCCATCTGCCCTATGTTGATATCAAGTTTTTTCATTATTTTTAGCAACTCTCAACTGGTTAGTTGCACCAGGTGATTTGCCCCAGACATATTACAATCAGATCAGGTCTCTGCCTGGTTAGCCTAAGATCCCACAGCGTGGGAAGCAGCTCATGCCATCTCATCTCACCCTTTGTGCCATAGCACTGACAGCATTCCTTTCTCCAGTCCCAGTTGATGGCCATGACATTGCCTCTTTATGTGTACCTTTCCCGCTTCACTATGCAGTGGCAGTGTGTCCACACATGTTTTCTCCTTCTTGCTGGCTACCTGGTGAAGGAAGTATGGAGGTGAGGGGAAAGAACAAAGCCAAAGAGTGTCTTCCCCATTTTTCTGGCCTCACCCTATCCTTCCCAATTGTAACAAAGTTGTGGCCCTCCTTTCCCAGGGCCCTACCTGCCTTTTTTTCCTTCCTTTGTATTTTTGTTCCCTAGAGCAACAGCTGTCACTGGGACCCCCAAATCTTGCTTCCAAGGGGAGGCCCACAGACTGCCAACGTCATCCTCTTTTCACATCCTTTTTGGCTCCTCCCAAACTCCCTGCGTGGAGAAAGAGGCACCGTCCCACCTAAGAGGCCTTATTGCCACTGCTGTTGCTTTTATAGTCCTATCTGGGTTGTTTACTGCTGCTGTAAAAAGGTAGTGTTATTTTTATTGGGATGATTATGTAGTGTTAGCTTTAAACTAATAAACATAAACTAGAAAACATACAGATGAACCATAAAGGTTGAGGAACTATAAATCACTGCTCCAGCTTTCCATATATTCTTTCGTCAGCCAAGGTGAGTTGTTTTGTTCAATCCTAGGACTAGCTAGTTGTGCTGATTTCAACAGTCCTTGTATGAAGAAATAAGATCAAGCAGGCCTGTGCTTACTTGGTTGGAAATATGTATGACTGATGGGGAACCATACCATAGCCAAGGATGAATAAGGATATTACCCAGAAACATCCCACAAATTTAACTGAAATCGCACCAGATATCATGATATATTTATACAAAATACTGGATTGAAACTGACTATACTAAAACCACAAACAACAGGAAATGTAGACCTAGTGTGAGGCTGAATGTTGGTTACAATGAAAAATAAATCTATCTAAAGATAATGGACAAAAAAGCTTTTAACAAGATTATTCCGAACTAAAAATGGAAACACTCCAGGATTTGATACTTTTTGTTGGACTAACAAATATTGCATGTTCATGTATCCTTCTATAATAACCTAATTGACTCTAACAACAAGAAAACTTTACCAAGAATCAATCAGAGTTGAGTCACGTTTTCAGTGACCACAAGGATGCTATGTTGATGAAACTTTAGGAAACAACACTAATGCATAACCAGTATAATGGTAAACAAAAAACAGAAAAAAATGGGTTACCACTTCAAACAAGAGATACACAAGCCAGGACGAGGACTCACCATTATCTACAAGGAATACATCAAATGCGTAACATCCACAGAAAATGCCACCCCTTTCAAGGAAAGCCTGCATTTCAAGCCGCAAATCTCTGAAAAATTCACTCTGAAGAGTGAAAGGGTCCCTGAGGTACCTCTACCAACCTCATCATTGACTTTGTTGCTCTGATCACCATCGACTCCAGAGCCTACATTCTTCTCGCTGACTTCAATTTTCACCTTGAACACTGAAACAACCTCTGCTCCACAGCACTCCTGGAAAGCTTGAGCAACAACAGACTCACAGAGCTCATCACAGAACCACACCCACCGCAGGACACATAGTGGGCCCCATCTTCACCACAAATGACAGCATAAAATACAACTTCACCACACAGTTCGCATGGACTGGCTATTCCATCATCCTGTTGCACCACAGGCTGCTGCAGCCGAGGCAGGAAAGCCAGCTTGGGACGCGGTTGGGGCCGCGGTTCATTTTCCCAGCTGCAGGGCTCGCCGCGGCTCCTTTTTTCAGCCTAATGTCGTTCAAAGCCCTAGATTGGGCAAAGGGCCTCAGCGAGTTCGGGGCACGGCACTCCCTCGGAGTTAGGAGTAGGTGCCCCCCCACCCCTCACTTACCAGGTAACTGGCTTTTCTTTTTGTACTTCTTTTCCTCTATCTTTTTTCCTATTTCTTTTTTCTTTCTTCTTTCCTTTTTTCCAAGTAGGGGCCATATTCTTTCTCCCAGCATGCCTTTCTTTCTATCTCCTTCCCTGCATGCATTAGGTTCCCTTTCTAAAATGGCGTCCTCATCTATTTCCTTCTATAGTCTTTTCAACATGGCCTCCTTGGTTTTCCTGTATGTCACTTCCTGTTTATGGGTACTTAAGGAGTTGGATTTTTGCTCTCCTTGCGCAGCAATACTTCCTTTGGTGGTGATCATGCTCCGATTGTTTTTCTTCTGATTCCAGCCTTTTTTTCTTGCTCGTTCCAGTCTCCTTCCAGTTAATTTTCTTGATTGGAAGTCTGACAATTTTTCTTGTTTTTTTCTTCTGTTCCAGGGAGTTCCAGTCATAGAGGTTTTTTCCCATTCGGTGTTTTTCCTCTGGGACTCCTTCTGGAAGGCACGGACTGCCTTTTAACGTACCATTGTCAGCAGCACCATGGCGACCAGAAAGAGCCGCCCTTACCTTGGCCAGAGCAGGACCTACAAGAATCGAGATTATCCTTCAGTTCCAGTTGGCCGAAACCGTAAGCGACGAGTAAACTGTGACAGATTGCAGCACCAAGAGAACCAGTTTTTGTCAAGCATTATGGAGAATACTTTGATGGCTGCAGCAGAAACAAACCAGTCCCTACTCATAACCATCCAACAACAAGCTCAGGAACTGCAACAATTATGAACTGAAAATGCGGCTTTACGACAAGCCTTGGTTTCCTGAACAACAGATGTTCCACTCTTTCTGGTACCACGCCACGCTTTTTAGGGGATCCCAACAAATTGTGTGAATTCCTTGATGCCCTGACAGTCTATTTTGCATTTCGACCTTCACAATTTGCGCAAGATAAAACTAAAGAAGGATACTTCATTAGTGCCCTGTCTAGTCCTGCTTTAGCTTGGGCGACTCCTTTGGTAGCCTCCAATGATTCCATGCTGTCTGACCATTCAGCTTTTATTGCTGCCCTTAAGAAAATGTTTGAACGCCCTGGACTTGAGCCTTCTGCAGAAGAAGCCTTATGTGACATTCATCAGGGTACCCAGGATGTCCTACAATATATTACATGTTTCAGACAGCTGGCAGCAGAAACTACTTGGGTAGAACGTACTCTTGTAACCCTCTTTTGTAGAGGTCTTTGAGAGGAGATAAAGGACAAACTTGTACATTCAGCTAGAGTAGCAGATTTGAAAGGTTTAATGGACTTAGCACTCTCCATAGAGTATTGTTTACATGAATGCAAGTTGGAGAAGAAAAAGAATCGTGGCCCATCTCATTCAGGGAACCCACGTACCATCATCCATCGGTCCAAAGAGTCTCGACCTGAATTGAGAGACGCTGCTGAGGAGGAACCTATGCAAATAGACACAGCTCATAGTCCCTTAACTGCTAGTGAGCATGAAAATAGACTAAGAAAAGGATTGTGTCTTTATTGTAGTGCTTCTGGTCATTTGCTTCGTACCTGCCCAGTCCGTCCTGTGAAGTCTCTAGGAAACGTCAATTCCCATCCTCTGTGAGAAGGGAGGGGACGGGATTCTCTGAGATACCTTATATTTGTTCTTCTAAAGAAGATGCAACTTCCCTCTTTCTTTTACCTATTACACTACAGTTACCGGATGGTTGGGAAGAAAGGGCGTTGGCATTATTAGATTGTGGAGCCAGTGGAATATATCTGGATGAGACATGGGCTATGGAACAAAACATTCCTACAGTATCTAAGGACATTCCAGAGCAAGTTCATACAGTTGATGGATCTTTTTTAGCTTCCGGTCCTGTCATCAATACTACTCCTACCTTATGTCTACGCTTTGGGAAACATCAGGAACATGTCTCTTTTGATCTCCTCACCCAATCATACAATCACCCTATGAATACTCTGGTTTACTTGGCATAATCCTTATATCAATTGGGAAACCAGAAATATTTCTCCCTCTTCTCAATTTTGTCAAAACCATTGTTATTCCTCAGGAACATACTGGCCATCAAAGAAAATGTTATCAACAGCACAAGAAGTAGGTTCTTCAATTAACTCCATCCAAAGGGTACCTAGTGATTATCTGGACTATGCAGATGTGTTCTAAAAACCCATGAAACCAGTACTACTTCCACATAGAGAATATGATTGTACCATTCCCTTGGAACATGGTGTCGCACCCTTTGGTAGAATGTACTCTCTTACTGAAGCTGAAAAGAAAATACTCACAGAATATCTGCAAGAAAATTTACAGAGTGGTCTGATTGCACCTTCTTCTTCCCCCGCTGGGGCTCCCCTCGTTTTTGTACCTAAAAAGACGATGGATTTACGTCTCTGTATAGACGTTCATGGACTGATTAGGATTACCATAAAAGACAGGTATCCACTACCTCTTATAAAGGATATTTTGGAAGCAGTCAGAGGGGCACAGATATTTAATAAGTTAGATCTCAGGGGAGCCTACCATCTTCTAAGAATAAAGGAAGGTGATGAATGGAAAACCGCATTTCGCACACCCTTTGGTCATTACGAATATCGGGTAATGCCCTTTGGTTTAACCAATGCCTCCTGTTTTTCAGAGATTCATGGATTCAGTGTTTTCCGGCCTTTTAAATCAAATTGTAGTTATATACCTAGATGACATCCTAATATATTTAAGACATCCAGAACATCACAACATGCATGTACTTCAAGTTCTAGACAGACTCCGGCAACACCAACTCTTCTGTGAACCAGAAAAATGTGAATTCGACAAGACTGAAGTAAAATATTTAGGGCATCAGATTAGTCAAGTGGGTATTTCTATGGACCCAGAGAAGGTTCAGGCCATCCTAGACTGCCCGTCCCCCTCTTCTATCGAAGGAAACCAGTGTTTTTTAGGACTGGCCAACTTCTATCACCAATTTATCGCAGATTTCGCTCAACAAACCGGCCAAATCACACAAACTCTTAAAAAGAAAATTTATGGAACGGTTTTGTCAGCACAGAAGTTGCTGAAATCGCATCTCAAAACCTAAAACATGCTTTCACACAAGCTCCTATATTACGGTATCCTGATACCATCAAGCAATTTATAGTAGTCACTGATGCTTCAGAAAGAGCTATAGGAGCCGCATTGTTACAAAGACAAAACAACGATGGATTAGAACATCCGATTTTCTATTCGTCCTATGTGTTATCTGATTCAGAGCGCAATTACTCAGTTTTGGAAGGAGAACTTCTTGCTCTAAAAACAGCATGTAATGAGTAAGACAATTCCTTATGGGATCAAGGGAACCATTTGAAGTCAGAACAGACCATTGAAATTTACAGTGTCTGAGAAACTTTTAATGTCGAAACAGTCGCCAAGCCCACTGGGCTTTCTTCTTTAGTCAATTTCATTTCTATATAACCTATGTACTGGGTTCTCAAAATATTCTGGCAGACGCTTTGACACAACGCTATCCTGAAAGTATCAATCCTCCTTCACAACACCTCATTGAACCAGTTAAAACTATTGGACTAGTACAGTCTTTTCTTGATAAAGTACAGTCTGAGTATTCAATCCTCTCTGAACGTGAAATGAAAGCCCTACGTCCAAAATTACGCAAGGTTAAAGGTATTACTACCATAAAAATGTGTTGTTCCTTCCTTCTAAGACAGTTCAAATGAAAGCACTACAAATGTGTCATGACCCCCGTGTGGCATATCATCGTGGTATCTAAGCCACACAGGAACTACTCTTTTGTTCCTTTTGGTGGCCTACACTGAAGAAAGATACTGAGAGTTATGTGGCGTCTTGTACCATCTGTGCTCAAACTAAAATACCCCATACCAAGCCAGCAGGACTGCTTTAAGCTTTACTCGTTCCACCAGCCCCTTGGCATACTGTATCAACCAATTTCATGTGTTCCTTACCTCCCTCAGCAGGAAATTGAGTTATAATGGTGACCGTGGATTCATTTACTAAGATTGCTCATTTTACTGCACTAAAGAAACTACCCACAGTCAAAGAATTAAGTCAAATTTTTAAACAGGAGATCTTTCTTCTTCATAGTCTCCCTCAAGTCATTATTTTAGACCGTGGGCCGCAATACATTTCACGCTTTTGGAAAGATTTTTGTGAAACCCTACACATCGAGGTGGCCTTATCATCTGGTTATCATCCACAGACAAATAGGCAAACGGAACACCTGAACCAAGGACAAGAAACAATATTTACACTGTTTTTGCAATACTGCTCAGAGTAACTGGTCCATGTATTTACCCATTGCTGAGTTTCCCACATAATAATACAGTACATAGGCCCGTATTTATACTCCGTTTGCGCCGAATTTGCGTCGTTTTTTTCGACGCAAATTCGACGCTAAACTAACGCCAACTAACGCCATATTTATACTATGGCGTTAGAGGCGTCTAGCGCCAAAGTTCCTGGAATGTGCGTCATTTTTTAGCGTGAACCCCTTCCTTGCGTTAATGATATGCAAGGGAGGCGTTCCCGTCTTAAAAAATGACTCCCAGGCCTTTACGTGGTATTTATACTCCTGGGCAAAAGAGACGCCCGGGAGTGGGCGTGGCTAAAAACGGCGCATTTGCGCCGCTTTTTAACGCCTGGGTCAGGCATGGCGTTAAGGGACAAGTGGGCTCAAAATGAGCCCAGAGTGCCCTCCCCTGCCCCCAGGGACCCCCCCTGCCACCCTTGCCCACCCCAGGAGGACACCCAAGGACGGAGGGACCCATCCCATGGACATTAAGGTAAGTTCAGGTAAGTATTTTTTTTTTTATTTTTTGTGGCATAGGGGGGCCTGATTTGTGCCCCCCTACATGCCACTATGCCCAATGACCATGCCCAGGGGACAGAAGTCCCCTGGGCATGGCCATTGGGCAAGGGGGCATGACTCCTATCTTTACAATGATAGGAGTCATGTTGATGGGGGATGGGCGTCGAAAAAAAATGGCGCAAGTCGGGTTACGACGATTTTTTCGACGTAACCTGACTTGCCCCATTTTAAGACGCCCATACGCCATTTTCCCCCTACGCCGGCGCTGTCTGGTCTACGTGGTTTTTTCCCACGCAAACCAGGCAGCGCCGGTCTGATTGCGCCGTCTAACGCCATTCCATAAATACGGCGCCCGCATGGCGCTTCAGAATGGCGTTAGACGGCGCAAAATTTTTTGACGCTAAACTGCGTTAGCGCAGTTTAGCGTCAAAAAGTATAAATATGGGCCATAGTGCCTCAAAAGTCACTCCTTTTTTCTGCTCATATGGTTTTCATCCCAAGTCCTTTCCTGCTATTATAAATGAATTCTCTACACTTCCTGCAATCACCTCATTTACTCAGAGGCTATGTAAAATTAAACGTATTATACATTCCAATCTTCTATCTACCAAACAACAGATAAAAAGGATGGGTGATAAGAGACCATGTGATGCCTGATCTTATGAAGTCAGAGACAAGGTCTGGCTTTTTTCCAGATTTTTACCCCTTAGTCATTCACAAAACAAGTTCAAACCCCGCTATTACAGACCCTTCTTGATTCTTCAAAAAATCAATCCGGTATCATTTGTCTTATTTTAACTCTAACTTGGAAGATACATCCTGTATTTCACGTGTCACACCTGAAGCCCTATAAGCCTGATCCTTTCCATAGACAATTCACCTATCCTCCTCCTCTGTTGGTAGATGATGTTCCCGAGTATGAGGTTCAAGAAATATGTGATTCCCGCATATTCCGAAACCGTCTCCAATATCTCATTCATCAGAAGGGTTATCCTCTTAGCGAACGTTCTAAGGAAGATGCCTCTTTTGTTCACGCTCCTCTTCTAGTCCGTCATTTTTTGCGTCTTTATCCAGACAAACCTAGGGCTCTGGGAGGGGGGACCTACTGTTGCGCTGTGTGCTGCCGTGGCCCAGGCGGGAAAGCCAGCTCAGAACGCGGTTGGGGCCGCGGTCTGTTTTCACAGTCGCAGTCCTCGCCGCAGCCCATTTTTTTAGGCTTTAATGTCGCCCAAGGCCCTAGATTGGGCATAGGGCCTCAGCAAGTTTGGGGCACGGCGTGCGCTTGGACTGAGGAGTGGGTGCCCACCCCGCACTTACCTGGTGACTGGCTTTTCTTTTTGGACTTCTTTTCCTCTGTCTGCTTTGCTCTTTCTTTTTTCTTTTCTTCTTTCCTTTTTTCCAGGTAGGGGCCATATTTATATTTCTCCCATGATGCCTTTCTTTCTATCTCCTTCCCTGCATGCATTAGGTTCCCTTTCCAAAATGGCGTCCTCATCTATTTCCTTCTATAGTCTTTTCACAATCCAACATGGTGTCTTTGCTTTTCTGGTATGTCACTTCCTGTTTAGGGGTATTTAAGGAGTTGGGTTTTTGCTCCCCTTGTGCTGTAACACTTCCTTTGGTGGTGATCACGCTCCAGTTGTTTTTCTTCTGATTCCAGCCTTTTTCCTAGCTCGTTCCAGTTTCCTTCCAGTTATTTTTCTTGATTGGAAGTCTGACATTTCTTCTTGTGTTTTTTCTTCTGTTCCAGGGAGTTCCAGTCATAGAGGTTTTTTCCCTTCAGTGTTTTTCCTCTGGGACTCCTTCTGGAGGGCACGGACTGCCTTTTGACTTACTATTGTCAGCAGCACAGTGGCTACTAGAAAGAGCCACCCTTAACTTGGCCAGAGCAGGACCTACAAGAATCGAGATCATCCTTCAGTTCCAGTTGGCCAAAACCATAAGTGACGAGTAAACCATGACACATCCACTTCCAAATTAACACACCTCAGTCAACAATCCTACCAGGTTCAGCACAATCAAAGCTGCAGCTGGAGCAAAATCAAAGAAGCAGACTGGCTCAGCGACCTCATCACTGATCAGCCTAGCCGCACACTCAATCTTGAGAAGGCCATCAACAAATTCAACAACTGGATCAAGAACTGTGCAGACTCCCCCACACCCATCAAACCCAACAAGCATAGTAGATCAAACAACAAGCCAGATGGTATACAGAAGACCTCCAAGACACGAAGCAACAGTGTAAGAAAGGAAATGGAGAGGTAGTAACACTACCACCCATAGAACTACTGTTAGAAATTGGGTCTCTGGTTGGCAGAGGTATGCACCCTGCCCAAGTAGGGACCACAATCCAAGTCAAGGTAAGTCACAACACAGCCTAAATTATCCTGTGCTCACCCTCTAGTAGCTTGGCACAGAACAGGCAGGCTTAACGTAGAAGGCAATGAGTAAAGTATTTGTGCAACAACTCATACAGTAGCACAGTGAAAACAACACAAAAAGTACTCCACACCAATTTAGGAAAATAGATAATATTTATGTGAATACAATAAGAACAAAATGAAAAAATCCAATATGCAAAAGTCAAGATAACACTCTTTAAAGGTTTAAATGAGTCTTAATCCACAAGAATCAGTGGTTGTATTCTTTTAAAACACAGTACCTGGGATGTGTCAAAAATAACAATTTAGAGGGGCTGCAGAGGAGGAAATGTGTCGGACAATAAAGTGATGCATCAATTTTTGAGGCGCAGCAAACACAATGCGTCATTTATTTCCACACAGCAAGGTGATGCGTCGATTTCTGGAAGCACAGCCTTGGTACATCTCTGTGATGCAGGGGTATTTTGATGGCCTCGGATGATGTGTGGAAAATCCAAAATGTGCTGGTAGGATGGAGCAAGCTGCGTCAATCCGATAAGTGATGTAGCAATTTTTCAGCCACTAGGCAGGCACTGCGTCGATTTTTGCAGGCTTTGCAACGATTTTCCAATGCATTGGATTTTCTCTCTTTGATGAAGTCATTGATGGCCTTGAGACTTCAGAATAGGAAGCAAGCTCAGTCCAAGCCCTTGGAGAGCACATGAATGAGAAAGGAGCGTCCTTCCAGCAGAGTCAGGGGCACGCAAACTGCAGGGCAATAAAAGGGAAGGTTTGCCTGGCAAGTGGGCGCACTTACCAAGTCGACATGCCAGTTTAAAACTACACAAACAGACACTGCAATGACAGCCCTGAGACATGTTTGCAGGGCTACTCAATCAAGTGCTGTAGGCTGCCCACTAGTAGCATTTGATTTACATGCCTGAATATTGCATGTTCATGTATTCTTCTATAATAACCCCATTGACCTAAACAACCCATATCCAAGGAAACCTTACCAAAAATCAATCGGTGTTGAATAACGGTGTTCAATGACCACAAGGATGATATGTTGAAGAAACTTTACAAAACAACACTAATGCATAACCAGTATATTGGTAAACAAAAAACAGAAAAATGGGTTATCACTTCAAACAAGAGATACACAAACCAGGAGGAGGACTTACTATTATCTACAAGGAATACATCAAATGCATAACATCCACAGAAAATTCCACCCCTTTCATGGAACACCTGCACTTCAAGCTGCAAATCTCTGAAAAATTGACTCTGAAGAGAACCCTCACCTACCAACCACCAGGACCGCGAGCTACCTCTACCAAACTTATCACTGACTTTGTTGCTCTGCTTACCATCAACTCCAAAGCCTACATTCTTCTCGGTGACCTCAACTTTGACCTTGAACACCAAAACGACCCCTGCTCCACAACACTCCTGGAAAGCTTGAGCAACATTAGACTCACACAGCTCTTTATAGAACCAACACACACCACAGAACACATACTGGACCCTGTCTTCACCACAAATGACAGCATAAAATACAACTCCACCACATACTTCACATGGACTGACCAATCCATCATCCACTTCCAAATTAACACACCTCAGTCAACAACCCTACCAGATTCAGCACTCCAAGCTGCAGCTGGAGAAAAATCAAAGAAACAGACATGCTCAGCGACCTCATCACTGATCAGCCTGTTGTATAGCTATTTTAGCCATGTTTTAGACATGCTGTGCACTTTAACCTTGTTACATGTTATTCAGCATTGCTTTATTTTTCTAGCAATAGCCACATTTGTGGTGCTGTTTTATTTTTTTATCTCATTGTACTTTCGCCTAGGAAAGCATCACGTTCTTAGTAGGACATTTATTTCACTTTGTGCTTTGTCCAAGGCTACAATCAGATAGGGTTGCCGACAAATCTGGTATGCTGTGTCTCCAACATTCACAGAAAACACACACTCATACATGGGGACTATTTCTTAGCATGTCAGCTGGTTTATTATAAAAACACTCCTAGACACGTTAGAGGGAGATTCCAGCCAGATGACCACAACGGTATGCTGATTGCTTCACTGCAGCTACTTGGTTAGACAGCCGGACCCCTGATCCACATGGGTACGGTGTCTCTCTAGACTACAGGCTTCTTTCTCCAGGTATGAGGGATGATGTTCCCAGAGAGGGGAAACCCGAAGGGCAGATTAGGCTTATTACGCTGTGCTCATACATAGTGTAGGTAGGATAAATATATATATATATATATATGTATATCATTCTTAGTGACAGTTTGGTAGGACTATTCTTGTGTTTTTCTCTGTTAGACTCTTGCTGGCTTTTGTTGTGTTTTATCATCTTAGTTATTGCAATACATGCATTTTTATCAAAGATGTAGTTACTTCAACTAATCCTTATTGAACTATATTCTGCTTCTGTTGTCTTTCTTGTATGAGACTTTTTAGTAACTGAGAGAAAGGGATGGGATCTGATCGACCACAATTCGCCTGATGAGGCTTCTTGTCATGCGCCCGGTTTCCACAATCATCTCGGCCAGAGATGAGGTGCTGCTAGTTAGCCGGAGAACCCTGATTAGGCTGGCAGGCGTTGTATGATGTGGAATCATGCTTAGTAGCCCCAATTCATATGATCTTGTCTCCCAAATCCAGTAGCCTCATTAGCATAATGAGAACCTATGTGACATGGCACCACCAACATTTGGTCAGATCCTCCTCAGTATCTCTGTCTCATTTAAGGGTAAAAGACACTTTGATACTATATATGGAGACGTCCGTCGTATCGAGGATTTCCTCCTCAGCTAGATAGGTAGTACCTATCTGGAGCTGTCGGTTGTTCAAGCTTGAACCTTAAAAGGACCAATCTCCACTAGGTGTCCTTCTCTCTGAACATACATCTACCATTAAATTGGCGAACCCACAACAGGTTGCAATTGCAGTAAATATGAGACCACCCCTTACTGCACATTTATTGGCAAATGGCCTAACGCCCCAGGGGGGTCCAGTTACATTTGTTGTTGAGGCGTATCCAGCCTATAGAACAGATTTTTTTTACTCATGGGTCACTTTTCCAGCAGCAGATGGGAACACAAATACATTTCACCACTGTACACCTGCAAACGTACCTGCACAATATGCAAATTTAGAAATACCTTTATTTTATCAAGACCATAATAACTGGCTTGATGAGGCCTTACTACATACAATATTACATGTTAGGTTAGGTCTTCCGAGCAATGATGGCCCGACTTGGCCTTTATTGGCCACATATACACCACACCCTGATGCAGCAACCTAAGCGGTGCCTGAGGTTCACTGCCTATATATAGAGTTTATGACAATATACAGGCTATTAGTACAGTTTGTCATGCAAACATTAAATACTAACCCAGCACATGCTAACCAGTACAACAACATGCAGTCACGCCAGGCATTAATCCTCAAACTGTACATTCGATTATCGGTAAGGTACCCACCAAGCGGGATTAAATTCCGTTTTGGTTAGCTCAAAAAATAAATGCACTGGAAGCAGTTTTTCCTCATACAAGACCTCAGGATAAACATAGAATTCTCACTATATGCTTGCCGTTCGGGATGGTGCCCACTGTTGATAATTGAAATACATGGGGCACGGTATTTGCAACGCTTTATATTATCGCACACTTGCCAACTTACCGGACCTTTTGAAACAAATTCAAGACGAATACAGGGCTGCCCCAGCCCTGGACTTGGGGATGCAACTAATGGGCAACTTTGCCACGGTATCCTCAATTATATTAAGTAACCTTAAAGGGTAAGCAGTTGCACTAGCAGTGCGCATGCGGCTCCGGGACGTTCCTGTACAGGATCAAGAACGGGAGCTACCAAAGATTATTGCAGAAACCTATTCTAGTATTGGTTGAGATAGTCTGGGAGCAGGACCTATAAAGCCACAATTTCAAGGCAGATCTAATAAAGATACTACCAAGGAAGCGCCTGAGGGTACCAAAAAATGCTGGGATAAAAAACAACAAACACCTAAAAAAGAAAGGGGAGACTCTCCGTATGTGGAGACCCCACAAGATAGGCATATCCTTAGAAATAGGGATAATATAAAAACGGCTGATAGATCTTAATATACTGATACACACCAATCTCGTTCTTTTCAGGACTCACCAGAAAAACGCAGTGAGAGAGGTGGGTGGTCAGAGCAGCGAACTGAGTATGTTAAACCGAGAAAGGACTCACAGCGCCCGTCTGAAGTTTCAGTTAAAAAATAAGAGAAACTTCCCCAACAAAAACCCCAATTTAAAAAGAAAAAGTGGCAGCAATTACCATTCGAGATGCCAGTCAAGAAGAGGACTTTACTGAAGAACAGGAAATGGGCACTGGCACTGCTCGACAGTGCAGCAGAGGTCACAATAGTTCGCTAAGATCTTCAAGAGCATCTGGAGGTGAAAGCAACTGATGACTTCCTACAAGTTGAGACTGCGAGCATGAGTGTGTCCCCACCCAACAGAGTAACTATGCAGTTAGAAGGGGACATTGAATGCAAAATTGACACTATCTTTTGGGACCACATAACCTCTAATTATGATATTTTTCTGGCTGAAAAAGATTGGAAGCCAGAATTCATCCGCAATCTCCTTTATGGAGAGGATGTGATTGAAAAATCCTTCTTGCCGCTTGTTCTCAGAAAATTTGTTGAAATGCATGCCATTGATTGGGCAGTGGCACAGGCATCTGCGTTATATCGCAATCACTTAGGATGGGACAAAGATTCCCCCTCCCACGTAATACCAATACAATCCCAACCCCAACCTCAATATCCTATAAAATATGATGCAAAAGCACGACATTCACCCTGAGGCATTGTCATATGTGGATGACATTTATCTCACAGACAATGACCTAATGCAATATTTAAGACGGGTAGCCTGCATTGTTGTAGGATTCACCGAAATCGGCTACAATTTCAATTTCCAAAATAATAAAAAATAGCCTTCGATAGTGTCCTGTTTTTGAGATACGAATCATTGGAGGAAGGCTGGAGTCTGGCATCCCAATTTCTAGAAAAATGTGTGCAACTACAATCTCCAAACACAACAAAAAAGCTCCAGTCAGTATTGGCCTTTTAAAATTTTGACAGAACACATATTCCAGATTGTGCACAACGCATCAAACCATTGTACGACTTAATACGTCCTGATTTTACTAGTAAAGTTTGGACAGTCAGACACACATACATTCGAAAAGCTTTGCAAAAAGACATGCTTGAAGCAAAACACTTGCACAAAAGAAATAACATTTGGCCATCAGAGTAATGGTGCCATTGGTTTCACCTATGTGACATTCAATGAGGGTGAGACCATCCCAATTGCTTACAAATCACACTTTTACTTCACAGCTGAACAACGCTTTGCTCCTGCTGAGAAAATCCTCACTGCTGTCCGGATGGTAGTACTTAAGGAGAGACCTCTTGCCCAGGGGAAGTGCATCAATGTCGTATCCCCAATTCCAGCCCTTGAGGCTGTTACCAAAGCAAGTGTTCCAAACACTAAAGCACTACATCCATGTTGGATCCAATGGGCGACGTCTCTGACAACCACTGATGTTGATTATGGCCCTCATTATGAACACAGCGGTAAATACCCCACCGCTGGCGTCAGCTGTTAAAACCGCCAACAGACGTGTGGTCCGGACTGCCAAATAATGAACCACCTGAAACAGAGGCATCCTGAAAACCACTCACCGCCTGCAGAGGAGTGCTGACAACGACGGCAGAGCCTGCCCACAGGCCGATGGAAAGACCCTACCCACCCATCAAACAATGAACCACTAGACCACCGTCAGTTCCGGGGCGGGAACCACCGCCACGCAAACCCAGGCGTAAACAAACCAAATATAAGGAAACACTCACAGGAGGCTCACACAACACGCCGAAGCAGACATGGATAGAGAGTTGCAGATCATGCCAGCACTGCTCCTTGCCATATACCTCCACGACCGAGACAGACGACGAAGTGCCGCAATCTACTAAACAAGGCAAGAAAGGGCACAGTTACATACCCATCCACTCCACCCACCCTGCAACGCTCCTACAACCCTTCACATTAGCACAAGTCAAACACCCCACAGCAAGAGGTACTTACCCGACACAAGGCAAACCCAACCTGTCCAAAGTACATACATGTGCCCCACACCCACAAACAATGAAACGAGAGACCACGGATCCAGAGTGTTCCTCCAACAACACAGGCCACACATTAACCTTTATTATACTCACTGAGCAATGGACGTGCATATAAGGCCAATGGCCAGTCCTTTATAAAACAAGTCCGATGGGCCACAATGGCCCCAACCTGACTCCCACAAGTGCTACGGTACTCCACTTCATAGGGGCAACAATGGGACATCCAGGCACCTCAGGGAACAGGGGCCGGGGGTGGTGGGGGTGGGGATTTACGATGGGGGTGGGGCTTAGATTTTCGTTTGGAAGGTAGAGGGGGTTTGGGTTTGGCCTTGGAAGGTGGGGGAGTGTGCTTGGACCGGGTGGAGGCAGATGGAACAGGCTCAGCACGGGGCTTCCTCCTTTCTGGGGAAGGGGCACGGGAATGTGAAGGGTGGACAGGGGCGGGCTGTGACGTGGAAGGAGTGGACAGGGCAAGGAGATGTGCATGTTTAGGGAAGAGACGGGGTTGGCCAGTGGGTTGGAAGAGGTCAGCATGGGAGAGGAAAAGTTTCTTTGGTGCAATTGGGTTGGACTTGGAGGAGGGTGTGGGAGTGGTGGTAGAGGGAGTGGTCATAAGTGGTGTAGGTGTGCGTGATGTGGGTGCAGGTGACTGGACAGTATGCTTAGGTGTGGTGGATGTGTGATGGGTGGGTGTGTTTTGGTGCGTTTACGTGTCTTGGGGGGAAGGGGTGGACACAGTGGGACAAGACAGGCTGACAGTGTGAATGTATGTTGTGTGGGTGTCTGCAAGTCTGGTGAGTGTGCTGCATGTGTCAACTAAAGTAGTTGTGGTGAGTGCAGGTGTGGTGTCTGGGGTGCATGTATGGATGCGTGCTATTATGGTGACTGCACGAATAGGCTCAGCAACAGTGAATGAAGGTGCAATGCCTGGGGGTGTGCATGTAGAGGGGACAGACAGGGAGGCGGAAAAGGTGGGCACACTGGGGGAAGTGGATGATGTTGTGTGTGCATGTGTATGTTGGCTGTGTGTATGCTTGTGGTGGGAGGTGTGGTGCTTGTGTTTTGAAGTGTGCTTCTTGTGTTTTGGGGTGTGTGCCTGCATGTCAGAATGTGTGCTGTGGATGGGTGAAGGGAGTGGGGTGCTGGAAGGGGTAGAGGAGGTTGGAGGGGGGAATGGAATGACCAGGGACACTGGCTGCCATCCAGGTGGAGGCCAGAGCCTGAAACAATCTCTCTAGGCCAGACACAGCACCGTGAATGCCATCCAGATAGGCATTGGTCTGCTGCATCTCTGATGCTAGTCCCTGGATGGCATTGACGATGGTTGTCTGCCCTACAGAGATAGTTCTTGGGAGGTCAATAGCCTCCTCTCCGAAGGCAGCAGGGCTGACTGGGGCAGGGTAAGAGGTGCCTGGGGCGAAGGAGACGCCCACCCTTCTGTGTGAGCGGGCACGGGCAACTCAGTGGGGAGCAAATGGGAGGGCAGTGATGGTATGGGGGTGGTGGAAGATGACACAGTAGGTGTGGGTCCACTAGGGTCTGCCACCGCCAGGGAGCTCCCATCGGAGGAGGTATCGGAGTCACTACCTCCAGTATTAGTTGCCTCCCCCGTGGTACTCCCCTCGCCCTCCAACCCACTGGTCCCCTTGGCGTCGGAAGACTCTGACTCTGAGGATCTGTGGGCCGATGATGGGGAGACAGAACTGGAGAGACACTTGTAAATAGCTGAATGGAGGTACAATAGAGGTTCACACATACACCCACCCAGAAGACCCTCCAACAGGCAGTACCTATCGCTATATCCATGGCTATGCCCCTGACTAGTGCCCAGAACCCTGCTCTACAGCCATTCCCCAAATAACTTAAGGACCGGACTTGTAGTAGACCTGACCTAAACACCCCTACTCCCCACGGGGGCCATAATGTAGATGGACATCAGTCATAGTCCCTGCAACTAGGCAGCATAAATCCAAATGCACACACACACACATGCATCAAGGGTCAAAAATATGGTATGTGTACTCACCCCCTTGTGACTGCTGTGCAGCCTTCAAGCGCCCATTCAGGTCCGGGTACGCCACCGCCCGGATGCGTTGCATATGGGGGTCAGTGCCTGACGGGCACCCCTTCCCCGTTGATAGGACTTCCCCAGCTGGGCCTTGCAGATCTTTTGCGCCCAGCGCCGCAGGTCCTCCCACCTCTTCCTGCAGGGGGTGCTTCGCCGGTTATAGACCCCCAGGGTCCACACCTCCCTGGCGCTGGCATGCCAAAGTCCCCTCTTCTGGTGGGCGTTTACCTAAAAGGGACACACAGAAATGTAACACAGAGGTCAGGCACTGGTCAATCATATACAGCTGGCTATACCTCCACTAAGGGAAGGACAGTACAAACCGACTAACAGCACATACACACGCAGCATTTCAGGAACCCTGGCCCATCCAGTGTCAGAGGTGCACACATGTATGCAGCCAACACCAACCATTACACACATCCATGGCCCCCAATTCTCCTACTCACCTGTACCTCTGGCCATCCATAGAGCTTGGCGTACAGGGGCAGGACCCCGTCCACGAGCCTCTCCAATTCGTCTTGGGTGAAGCCCTTTCCCCTGCAACATGTGCCACTTCCATGACCAGAGGCAGGACACAGCAGTACACTCAGTAGAGTACCTGCTTTCACGAGATCAGGGAGTCAAGTGAAGTTGGGGTGACGAGTTTGCATACGCTAGGATTCCCCATTGACATCCATGTTAACCAATTAATTTGCGCACAGCGGTAAACACCGCCTTACGCTGTTACATCATCTGCTAGTGGAATGAGGTCACTTCCACAATGACAGTTCAGGATTTCATGGGGCAGACATTTTGGCTAAAACTACGCATTTGTAAAACTCCCATCTGCACAATGCAGGCTCTATTGTTCGCCAAATAACCATAGGCATGTGACAATTAACATTCCCCCACCTGACCTGGCCAGCCCTGATCTATCATTGTGGTCAAGTTGCTGTTATGTCACACACACTATGCATTAGTGTTGACGTCAATCATGCCAGCAGTGCTGAATGAATAGCAATGTGTTCTGAAGCATGTGTGTTCCTCACACATGTTTTCTACTCCTCCTGGGTACAGACCCTTGTGGCAAGGAAGGGCCCCATCGCTGTACAGACCACTTGTGGATTTGCGGACCATGGTGGAGTGTCACATCATTATCAATTACAGACTCACATGTGCAACTATTCTTGAAATTTGTGCATTACTAGATCCTGCACTGACTCCGGCAAATCGTAATCAGCATGCCACCCCTACTGAAGTGCAGGTGCACTCTGCATTCTATTTGCTGGCCATGGGCTCATTTCAAGTGACAGTGGGCATGGGTGCAGGTTTTTTACAGCCAATGTTTAGCATTAAAATGACAAGATTCCTGAATGCATTTGTACAACACCTGCAGTCCTATGTGAGGTTTCCCCAAAGTGCTGACCTCCCTGCCATCAAGTCGGACATCTATGCCTTTGCCAACATACCCCATGTGATAGGTGCCATCGATGGCACCCACATAGCTATCATCTCCCCAAGAGTCAGTGAACAGGTGTACAGAAACAGGAAGAGCTTTCATTCAATGAACATTCAATTGGTGTGTACTGCAGACCAGTACATCACACATGTGAATGCCATGTTCCCTGGTTCAGTCCATGATTCATTTGTGCTGAGGAACAGTAGTGTGCCACACAATATGGAACAACTACAAGAGGACAGAGGATGGATCATAGGTAGGTGTTTCTGTCACTTATTGCCACCTAGCAGACAGCCAGGTTGTCTGCCTCTGAGGCTTGTCATTTAAAGTTGTGTTGTGTACCTTTTTCTAGGTGATTCTGGCTATCCCAAATTGTGTTGGCTCCTGACACCAGTGAGGAATCCTGGAACAGATGCAGAGATGAATTACAATGAAGCCCATGGACGTACTAGGAGGGTGATAGAGGGCACAATAGGTCTCCTGAAGGCTAGGTTTCGTTGTCTACATATCTCTGGCAGTTACCTGGTCTATGAGCCTGAAAAGGTGTGTAGAATAGCGGTGGCCTACTGAATGCTGCACAACGTGGTTGTGAGAAATTCTATCCCTCTCTTGGAGGAGGAGGGTGCTGTATATCCAGACCAGCTTCCTCAGAGAGTGGATGAGAGTGATGGTAATGATGAGGAAGGGGAAGATGTAAATTCCAGGACCCAACTGATACAACTCTACTTCCAGTAACTATGTGGGGCAATTGTATGAGATTGGTGTCTGCGCATCATACTGTCAGTGTGCCTTGTCATCTAGGGGGTATTGGGTCAATACTAATTGCCACTGTGACCAGGTCTGCATAGGACAGATTACAATTTAGTCTATTATTTCAACACATATTTAGGCACAACAACATGTAAGGCGTGTGGTGCTTTTCATGCTACTCAGATACAAATAAAGGAGTTACCAACCAGTTGCATCCATACTTCACTTTGTTCAAACTTAATGACAGAGGACATTGTAACAGGTGAAAATGTGTTTTATTTGGGGCAGGGATAAAATTGTGCAGATTACATTGATGGGAGTGGGATAATGGTGGTTATCCAAAATGGCACCATGGTGGCAGCATTGTTGGCAGTACTGGTAGGTCCATCCATGCTTACATGAGTCAGTATTATTTCTGGCACTGTTTGGTGGTTGATTGAGTGGGACACTTGGTGGCCAGTATTTTGCAGTCACTTCTTAGGAGGGGCCTTGTTCTTGGCAGGTGTTCCTGTGCCATATCTTGGCCTGAGGGTCAGTTTGGGCACCTGTTGTTGGCCTGTAGGGGTTGAGATGGATGTCCCGCGTGTGTCCTCAGAGGGTAGTACATGTGAAGTTGCTGCTGATGCTCTTGTTGTCCGGTCTGTATCCTGTGCTGTAGTGGGGGCTTTCTGTTCTGTGTGGGCTTCAGGCTGTGTTTGGACAAGCTGCAGCAGCGCATCTGCTATGCAGGCCATTGTGGCATTGTGCAGTTTCCCCTGCATCATGGCCTCTTGGTGGTGTGTTTGCTGCATCCTCTTACTCTGCTCCAGGGTGGATACTATCTTGGCCAATCTGTCCTGGGTATGGTCGTAGACTCCCAGGACCTCAGAAATCACATCCTGGGCTGCGGCATCCATCCTGTGGCCTCCCCCTGGGCCACTGATGCCTTCCACTGGGCCTAGCCCCCTGTGCCTGTGTCCCCTGCACAGGTCTGGGGGTACCACTTGTACTTGGGCCATCATCTTCCTGCCTGTTGGTAGGGGGTGACTGTGGCCTCTGTACTTTTGTTCTACCAGTCTGTGGCCTGGATACACAGGTGTAGGGACGGTTGCCCTGGGCTGATGTTATTGGCTGGGTGGTAGGGGTGTCAGTAGTATCCTGGGTGGTGCTGCTGGATGGTAACAGTCCAGGACTGTATGAGGGGCCAGGCTGATCATCAGTGTCCAGGCTTCCATACCCAGTGTCCTGTGAGGTGCCTCTGTCTCCCTGTGGCGCACAGCCACTCCTTGTCCTGTCCGTCAGGGTGGCGTGGGTGGTGGTGCCTGTTGGGGGAAATGTACATGTCTGTTACATTAGCATGGTCGGATGGGGTGCAGAGGCCTGGGTGGGTTTGTGCAGCTTACACACTTTGGGCCCATGCAGGATGTTTTGGTGAGGTTAGCATTGCTTTTAGCTTAGGATGTGGAGGTGCATTGTGGGTGTTATAAGCCATTGTGTTTCCTTGCAAGGGTGGGTGGCTGTGCACAGGGGGAGGGATGTGGGCCTGTTAGTGGGTTTGTGGGCATGCAAGGGGAGTGGATTAAGTGCTTGTGGGCTGGGTGGGGTAGTGGTCCTGGTGGGTGTTGGAGTGGTGCATGCATTACAGGTGTGATGGATGTGGGGTAATTGTAGATGACTTACTTGAGTCCATTTCTCCAGTGAGTCCAGTGAGGCCCTCAGGGTGCAGGATGGCCAATACCTTTTCCTACCAGTCAGTGTAGTCAAGTGGTGTTGGTGGGGGTCCTCCCCCAGTCTTCTGGACTACAATGTGGTGCCTAGATGCCATGGCCCTGACCTTTCCCTGCAGTTCGTTCCATCTCTTGCGGATGTCGTCCCTGGTGTGTGGATGGTGTCCCACTGCATTGACCCTGTTGACTATTGACTGCCATAGCTCCATCTTCCTGGCGATGGGTGTGTGCTGCACCTGTGCCCCGAATAGTTGTGGCTTGACCTTCAGGATCTCATCCACCATGGTCCTGAGCTCCTTTTCTTTGAAGCGTGGGTGTTTGGGGGGTACCATGGTGAGTGTCGTGAATGGTGTCTTATGTGGATCTAGGTGAGGGTGCTCTTGTGTGGTTGGGTGTACGTATCGAGGATTGTGGCGCTCGGTGTCTGCTTCTGGTGTTCTCTGTCTTCGTTGGCCTACTTTCATTGCAAAGGATTGTGGGGTATGTCTGTGAGTGTTTTATAGTGTTGTGGATGTGTGTCAAGTGTGTGGGTTTCTAACTTATCCAATGTGTGCACTTCTTACTGTTGCGTCCACTTGCTGCCTGTGGTGGTCTGCACCGCCAATGGTCCTTCGCCTTCCACTGACTGCCGCAGTGATTTGTGCATCATTATTTGGAGGACGGGGTGTTGGTGTGCTTGGCGGTGGCGGGTTGGGAGGTCCAGCATTTCTGCCGACAATGTCCTAGCGGTGACTGGTGGAAGGGTGATTTTTTTTGGATTCAGATTTTTGTTTCATTATGTGGCGGGTTTCTGTTCACCGCCTATGGCAGTCTTCTGTTCGCTGTCGCCACGGCGGTCGACAGTGTTTACCGCCAGGTTCATAATGAGGGCCTATGTCTTTGAATCCAAATTAAAGAACCAAGAATTCATAAAATAAGAACTTCGGTACCCAGTTCCATCAAATACATTGCCTATCAAACAATATCATAAAGTTTTGTACACTGATTGTTCAGCCCAACCAGCGATAGGAAGAAAACACCAATACTCCGCTGCTTGGGCAGTCGTGAGTGGTTACATGAATGATGGCAAGTTCCATCCACAAAATACTTACACGCAGACTCTAGGAGATTGCACTGCACAACTTGCAGAGCTCAAGGCTCTGGTGATGGCACTGCAACATACGGATCGTGAGCAGATGACGCTTATTGTCTGTGATTCTTACTATTGTGTCCAGTCCTTCAATGAATATCTGTATTACTGCCACCAAAATGGGTTCAGAGATTTAAAAGGCAACACTGTTAAACACAGACTTTTGTGGGGGAAAGTAGCAAGCTGAAAGAAACATTACCTAATGTCCATGTTGTGCACACACTAGGACATTAGCGTGCTGGAATACACGTTGAGAGCAATACTCTGGCTGAAGCAGCAGCCAAATCAGCAGTAGGCTTGACTTCTGTTGCCACAGTAACTCGTTATAAACTAAAAGTGGATGATGAAACACTAGTAGCCGTGAAAGCTTCGGCTGACAGCACGCCTTTACCTAAGGCGGATCCTGCTAAATATTCCTACCAGATGGCAGGCTTGTTTGATGCACAAGATGCACAAGTAACAATACCAGGTGTGGGGATTCGAGCTATTCCCAACTAAGACCTGAACTAATAAAAGCAGCGCATGAGGGGGTTGCCTTTGCCCATGCTGGTGTGGTGGCTACAATTTCAATATTACAATCACGCTATTGGTGGCCTGGCCTCTGCAAGCAGGCCAAGCAGTATGTCCTTTCTTGTGACATCTGCCAGCAAATAAAAGGGTCCACCGTGAAACACCCACTGCAGACACCCATCCTAATTTCTAACAAACCATTACAATGTGTGTACCTGGACCATTGTGGTCCCTTGACACCAGATAGTACATACAAATAAATTCTAGTCGCTGTTGACTCATGCTCCAGATTTCTGTGGGTTTGACCACAACGCTCGGCTGACGCTCAAACTGTTATCAAAGATTTGCAAGTTTTTATCGGTACATATTCTGTTGCGGCTTTCCACTCAGACCAGGGCCCTGCTTTTGCCTCAAGGGCTTACAGGGACACCATGGCTTCATTAAGGGTCTAAACTGCATTACTCGTCTCCATTTCATCTTGAGGTAAATAGTGTTGTAGAGTCCAGACAGCACTTAACAATCTGCCTAGAGAGGGGCATGGCTTCGGGCGTCAAGATGGCGGTCGCACTCTGAGAGTGCTCTGGACCCCTCCGTCATCCGCCCGTAGTTAGAGTGGCCTGACCGAGCTGAAGACGTCGTCTTGACGATCCTTGCGACCCCTGGACCCCTGGGAATCTCCGGCGGCGAGCACCTTCATGAAAGCGGCCCGTTCCCGAGCCGCGCCCGATCCGTCCCTGAAAACAAAATGGCAGCCAGGGCTGACTCCCGCGGCTGAGTCAGGGCCGGACCGACGATCCCTCCCGATGCGGCCGAACTGGAACGGAGGTGTGGCGGGGTAAGGAAAGAACCCTGGAGGGAGCTGAGGCTGCGCTCCAAGCGTGGTCCTCGCGGCATGCAGGAGCAGTGCTGCTGCATCCAGGGGGAGAGAGCGCTGTGTAGGTGACGCTGCGGCCGTGCGCTGGCTCGAGGACATCGGCCGAGGGGAGCTGAGAGGCTGCGCTGCACCCGGGGGAGACCCCGCTGGCCGGGGCTGGAGCGGCGGAGAGGCGGTTGCAGAGAGGGACTCCCTGGTGTCATGAGTGACGACAAAGGTATGCTGGGAGTGCGGCGGAGACACCGGGACGGGACGAGGCCGTTCTGAAGATACCGACACGACCGAATAACCAGCAATTGAACGGAGAGACTCTGGGCCACCCTCTCCGAGTCCCCGATCTGAATAGGCCCACCGCGGACCGCTGCCGCACCGGGAAACACACCGTGATCCGGCCTAACGGAGGGTGATGGCCTTGAGTGACCTCGTGGCGTCGCTGATGCAGCGTAATCAACACTAAGGCCGGTCGAGGCCCCACTGAAGGTAACGGCACGAAGTGACAACAGGGTGGGGGAGGGGAGAGGAGTTAGGGAAAGAAGATGCCCTACCCCCCCTTAACACTTAATACCTAATGGCAGTTAGCAGCTGGGCCGGGACGGAGCTGGACCCATCGTGGAGTCACCGGATACCAAAGGTGGAGAAGACCACAACCTGGGCCTGAACGCCTCTCCCCACGCCCTCTTTATAACTGTGGTAACTACAAACGTGCAGGGGACCTAGGCTTGACTTGAAAGACTGCAAGAAGTGAGCTACCTGACTCCTGTTTCCGATATTGTGATGGGGAGAGACAAGGCGAACAAACAACCCCCACCCTTCCAGCAAAAGATTGACCAGTTCACGACGCCGGCGGGCCAGCGAGGAGAGGGAGACACAGCTAGCGGAGGCCCCGCACCAGACGGAGTGAGTGCCATCCTTCAAGCCATTCAATCATCACAGTCTGCGGTAGAGACTAAGATCGGGGAAGTACAAGAAGACGTGGGTCTTGTTCGACAGGACCTCAGAAACGCAGTGAACCGGATCACCGAGGTTGAAACTAGAGTCTCCCAGACTGAAAACGACCTAGCCGACCTCAGAAGTAAAGTGGCCCAGCTTCAGACCCGAACCGGCGAGCTGCACCGTCGTGCGGAAGATGCAGAAAACCGGTCAAGACACAATAACCTGCGTTTCATCGGATTTCCGGAGGGCATAGAAGATGGCGGGGCCTCTGAGTTCCTAGAGAAGTGGATTAAAACCTGGATGCCGGAGCAGTCCCTTTCGCCCTGGTTTGCGATCGAAAGAGCCCTCAGGGCACTGGCTCCTCGCCCCCCACCAGGCGGCCCAAAACGGCCAATGATTGCGCGCTTCTTTAACTTCAAAGATAGAGACAATATCCTTAAAGAGGCTAGGAGGTTGGAAGATCTTCAATGGGAGAACCATAAAATCCTAATTTTCCCAGACTACACCCGTGAGGTCCAGACCCGCCGCCGGTCGTACAAACACGTTAAGCAGAAACTTAGAGCGATGCAACTTTCATACATGCTCCTCTTCCCCGCTCGGCTCAAGGTCCTCCTGGCCGGGCGAGCGCACTTTTTTGAAACACCTGAAGAGGCTTGGGACTGGCTGACGGAGGAGGGCGTCAGAGCCCGAGGGGGGCCTTCGGGACACTCGGAGAGGGCCCCTCGGGTTGGTCCCCTCACCCCGGGAGGCCCCCGGAGGAGCCGGAGGCGCACTAGATCCCGGAGAGGGAGACCGAAAGACACAAACACCTTGGCAAATAATGAGGAAATCCGAGACTCTGGCTCACAAACCGAGAGGAAACCCGCAGACCCCTCGGGGCCTCAGACCTCAAGCCAAACAATAGATGACAACAACTTGAGCCAATCCCCGGCCCTCGGTTAATATGACGCATTTGACACCCGCTGATGGGACTCCAAAAGACTTGGGATGTCAGACTTACCTATGCAGACCTTACAAGGGTCACTACAGAAGGCGTCAAGCCTCTCTACTATATGACACCAGAGACTTGGCAGGTTACCACTAATTGTAATTGATACGACTATATGGAGGGGTCCACCACTCCACCCCAAGGACAGTCCTGCTGGCTGTCTGGTTTTGGTTGGGTATTTGGGCGACAGATGCTTCCGGGGTGGGAGTATGGGGAGGGGGTGGTTGGGGGTTGGGTTTTTGAAGTTAATTTAGACAGGAATAGGAATAAGTTGGTTAGGTTTCTTATTATTTCATTGTTATGTTTGGAATGGTCGCCCCTGGGTCCACAGCCTGACACTCAGCCCTATGTAACACCTACGCAACTCATGCCTGGCACTCATTAACTCAGGTCCTTTCCTGGAATGTAAATGGCCTGTTGGACAAGATTAAGAGGTCAGCAGTATTTAACACTCTCCGCAGGTACTCCCCCTCAGTGGTCCTCTTGCAGGAAACTCACCTCCTTGGAACTAAGTGCCCCATGCTCATGCGGGGAGGATATGACAGAGTATACCACGCGGGCTTCTCCAGGGGCTCTAGAGGGGTAGCCATTTTACTTCACCGCTCTCTGCCTGTGGTGATCACAGCCACGCAGGTCGACCCACAGGGCAGATTTGTAGTGGCCACGGGCACTCTTCATGGAACACCGATAAACTTTATATCTGCGTATGCCCCCCCGACGAGACTTGATGCCTTCTTGCACTCGCTCCGCCGAGTGGTTGTGGGACTGCCCCAGGGGACCACCCTGCTGGGAGGGGACTTCAACGCGGTTCTCGATCCCGATTTAGATGTATCCGGCGAGATCACGGCCAGTAGATTAGCCAGGGCCTCGGCTCTGACTGGTTGGACCGAGAGCCTTGGCCTTTGCGAGGTATGGAGAACCTGGCACCCTAGGGATCGTCGGTACACCCACACGTCGGCCGCCCACCGGACGCAATCCAGAATAGATCTGGTATTCATGTCCGCTCTGGACCTCTCGAGCGTCACAGGGACAGAGATACTTCCCTGGGGAGTTTCGGACCACGCACCAGTGCGGGTCCGCCTGGGTGGAGCAGATCCCTCCAGACGCCCGGTATGGCGCCTAAACGCATGGTACTTACAAGACAAAGACTACACCCAGGAGATCAGAAATCAACTAACCCAATATTTTGATCTGAATCTGGGGTCGGTCCGGTCCCCGGGAACATTATGGGCCGCCTGTAAGGCTACCCTCAGAGGGCATGCCAAGCACCTTCTCCGCTCCCGCGAGCGAGACAGGAACTCCCAGATCTCTGACCTGGAGGCTAGGGCCCTGAGACTGGAACGCCAACAAACGACCTCTTCGTCTGCCACTGCCCTGAGGCAGCTGACTATGGTTGGAGAAGAAATTAAACACATAGGGGGTCATTCTGACCCTGGCGGTCGGTGATAAAGCGGCGGCCAACCTGCAAACAGGCCGGCGGTCAAAAAAATGGAATTCTAACCCTGGCGGGAACCGCCAACACTGGCCGCCATTTTAACACTCCGACCGCCACGGCGGGACGACAAACAGCGCGGCTGTCACCGCCAACAGGCAGGCGGCAGACAATGTACCGTCCACCCTATCACAACTCACCAATCCGCCACCTTTTCCGGGGCGGGAGCCCCGCCGATAAAAACACGGCGGAAACAGACTACGAACGGGAAAACGCTCACCTATACACACTCCACGAGGAAGGAGGACAGCATGGAGCCCGAATTACACATCCTACCAGCTATTGTCTACCTGCTCATCTACCAGGAGTAGGAACGCCGGCGCAGATGACAGCGGTGAGTACTGCACCTACGACACAGGCGAGGGGGGAGGAGGAAAGCTTACGGGCACACACATGCGCCATACACCCACCCCCCCACCACAAATACCTACACCCCAATGCCGAGCAACAAGTCAGAGTGACACCACACAAACCCCCCGGAATAATGCAAAGACACAATTTAAATGATCTATAAAATATATGTATAAATAGCTCCATTGAAGGAATGGCAAATATGCCATATAAAAGATACAAAAATAAGGAATGAACATAGTCAACAATATATCCATAGGCAAAAAGTCCTGCACATTCCGTCAAAGTTCCATAGTCTGTGGGCCAATGTGCACAAACACATGGGCAAAGCCCACACAGGAGACCAGATACCATTGGAGAGAACACTGTAGGGGCATCAGATGATAAAACTACAGGCACCTCAGGGGGAAGGGAAGGGGGGGCACCTCAGCCACATAAGTCCACGACGCCAGATCCACGAGGGGCCTCCATGCCCACTGTCCCATCCTGGGGAGTGCAAAGCCACAGTCTCACAAGTCCCTACAGTGGGAGGCTTGCCCACTGTACCATCCTGGGGAGTGCAAAGCCACAGTCTCTCAAGTCTCTACAGTGGGTGGCTTGCCCACTGGACCATCCTGGGAAGTGCCAAGCCACAGTCCATCAGATGGATTACCGACTCCACTGTTATTGGAGGAGGCATGGTGCCCAGAGTGCTTCCTGAAGCCCTGCTCGACACAGAACCGGCACTGTCAATGGGCCAGCGGTGCTTGAGATGAAGGGCCCAGCGGAGCGGTGCTTGAGATGAAGGGCCCAGCGGTGCGGTGCTTGATATGAAGGGCCCAGCGGAGCGGTGCATGAGACGGCGGGGCCCAGCGGAGCGGTGCTTGAGATGAAGGGCCCAGCGGTGCAGTGCTTGAGATGAAGGGCCCAGCGGAGCGGTGCTTGACAGGAAGGGCCCAGCAGAGCGGTGCTTGAGACGGCGGGGCCCAGCGGAGCGGTGCTTGAGATGAAGGGCCCAGAGGTGCGGTGCTTGAGATGAAGGGCCCAGCGGAGCGGTGCTTGACAGGAAGGGCCCAGCGGAGCGGTGCTTGAGACGGCGGGGCCCAGCGGAGCGGTGCTTGACAGGAAGGGCCCATCGGAGCGGTGCTTGAGATGAAGGGCCCAGCGGTGCGATGCTTGACAGGAAGGGCCCAGCGGAGCGGTGCTTGACAGGAAGGGCCCAGCGGAGCGGTTCTTGTCCCGGCGGGGCCCTGTTCAGCGGTGCTCCTCCCGGCGGGGCCCGTTCAGCGGTTCTTGTCCCGGCGGTGCCCTGTTCAGCGGTTCTTGTCCCGGCGGGGCCCTGTTCAGCGGTGCTCCTCCCGGCGGGGCCCTGTTCAGCAGTGCTCCTCCCGGCAGGGCCTGTTCAGCGGTTCTTGTCCCGGCGGGGCCCTGTTCAGCGGTTCTTGTCCCAGCGGGGCCCTGTTCAGCGGTGCTCCTCCCGGCGGGGCCCTGTTCAGCGGTGCTTGTCCTGTGTGTCTAGGGAGCCAGACCTGGGCAAGACTTCCCGCTCATTCACCATCCGAACTTGCGGTCACGGCGCCCTCCTGTGATGGAGTCCTGGGCCCGTGGGTGTCGTCCGTCACACCCGGAATGGGGCTGGTGGGGCCCTCCTGGGCAGCTCGCCTGCTGCCTGACTTCTCCGCCCTGCTGCCCTTGCCCTCCTTCGCTGAAGCTCTGTGGCCCTTGCCTCCCTTGGATGATGTGGCAGGTGACGGGGCAAGGCTACTGTCCTTGGTGGCAGCCGTCTCAGGCTTGTCGCGCCAGGCCTTTTTCTTTTTTTTCTTCTTCCCAGGGGGGGGGGCTGGCTGTCCCCTTGCTGTTGGCCGATGTTCCTGCCCTTGGATCTGGTGGACTCCAATAGCCCTGCACTATGGTCACAGTAGATGCAGGGCTGGTGGTGGCTGAGGTGCTTTTTTTACTCTTACCAGATGGAGGGGGTGGGTCAGTGATTGGAACGAGCTCAAGGTTGGAAAGGAAAAGGACTTTGGAAGGACAGGGACGGGTAGGTGTAGTGGGTTTGGGATTGGAGGAGGAGGATGTGGTTGTAGGAGAGTCAAGTGTGCTGTCTTTGGGTGCAGGTGCTTGTGACGGAGGCTGTCGTGAGGTGGATGGCTGTTGGGTGGGTGGCTGCCTGCGTTTGTGTGCTTTGGAAGAGGGGGTGACAGACACACTGGGAGAGGACACAGGGGACGTGTAAATGGCAGTGGGGGTGGTGACTGCACGTGTGCAGACTGTAATGGAGGGTGTGCTGGTGATGGAAGTACTGGCTGATGGTGGTGTGCATGCAGGTGTGAGTGGAGACGTCACAGGGAGGGAGGAGGGAGATGAGGAGGTGGGGGACACAGAGGTGGTAGTGACTGTTGGCATGTCTGCATCTGGATGTTGCTTGGGTGAATGCTTGTGGGATCTGTGGTGCTTATGTCTGGATGATCTGCCCTTGGGTGTAGAGGTGTGTGCAGGCTGGTCTGATGGTGTGGATGGGATAGGCAGAGGAACAGGAGACTGGGACTGGGTGGAGGGAGTCAGAAGAGGGAGGCTGGAGACAGGGACAATGGCTGCCGTCAGTGCTGAGGCCAGAGCGTTGAACGATCGCTGATGGGCAGCCTGACCCGAATGAATGCCCTCCAGGTATGCATTGCTCCGATGCACCTCCCTTTCTACACCCTGGATGGCATTCAAAAGGGTAGACTGCCCAACAATGAGTGTCCTGAGGAGGTCAATGACCTCCTCACTGAGGGCAGCAGGGATAACTGGGGCAGGGCCTGAGGTGCCTGGGGCGAAGGAGATGCCCGCCTTCCTGGGCGAGCGGGACGTAGCGAAGGCTGAGGGGCTGCTGGGAGGGCGGGGCTGGTGCGCTGGGTGGCGGCTGTACCTGTTGTGGCGGTGGGCACGGATGTTGCCGCCACCGCTAGGGAGCTCCCTTCCGGGGACGTGTCGGTGTCGCTGACGTCTCCAAGGGTCCCCGTTGTGGAGCTCCACTCGCCCTCCGTCTCACTGGTGTACTCGGAGTCTGTTGTATGGCCCTCCGGGGCCATGTGAGATGCAGCTCCCTCGTGCGCCGATGCCACTTCTCCTCCGCCTGATGATGCTAATGCACACATGAACAGGAAGACAAAGAAAATGGGGGGGGGGAGAAATTAAGACAGGTTGAGTGCATGCATTGGCAACACCGTTGTCGGAGAGGACAGACACAGAAGCCCCCTGAACTAGGCCGCGCAATGGGAGTACACTGCTCAGTTATTGTGACTAGGCCTACGGGTCTATGGACGACAAATGCACACATGGGTGAGGCCGGACCATGGATAGCTGTACTTGGCACCCTACAGAGGTGGGGGGCGGGGGCACAGGGCCGTGTCTAACGGAGGGGCTTAGCCTACTGAATGCGCCCTGGCCTGGAGATAGCCACAGCCCTCCTCCCCCACCCAGACACCTTCACTGCGCGCAAAGATAGCAGAATGTGCTGATACTCACCCCCTTGTGTTTGCTGTGATGTCCTCACGCGCCCATCCAAATCGGGGTAGGCCACCGCCAGGATCCGGGACATCAGGGGGGTCAATTGGCGGCTGGCACCCCTCCTACGTTGGGAGGCCATCCCCAGCAGAGACTCGGTGGTCTGTCTGGTCCCGCGGCGGATGTCCTCCCACCTCTTTCAGCAGTGGGTGCCCCGTCTGTTGTGGACCCCCAGGGCCCGGACGTCCTTGGCGATGGCACGCCAAATGTCGATCTTCTGATGGGCGCTGACCTATGTGACATGTACAGGGTGGTAAAGGAAATCGCATCAGTTTTCTGCCTGGTCAATGTGAGTGGCCCCCCCCTCCCCAACCTTGCCATGTGGCACATGCTCTCATCTTTCGTTCGTTGCACTCCTCATTCCCTCCCCTCCCCACCATCTTACATACACCCCACTCAACACAGGCATAGCCCATTCAACGTGCACCCTGTGTACTAACCTGTTGGTCTGGAGGACCGTAGAGTAGCGCATACTGGGGGAGGACCCCATCAACAAGTTTCTCCAATTCTTCGGCAGTGAAGGCAGGGGCCCTTTCCCCAGTCGCAGCAGCCATTGTATCTCCCAGACCGAGGTCACAGCAGCACTTGCAGTATAGGTCCTCTCCTGTGGATGATCAGGTCTCGAGTGATTAATCAGATAGAAAATGGCGGCCACGCCCGCGGCGGTGCGTACCGCGGAGGTGCGTACCGCGACCGCCGGCGCACATCGTCATTGGCTCCTGAGACCCATAAGGTTCAATGTTAACCAATGCTGCTTTGCGCCGCGGTCTTCGACCGCCTACCGCCACGGTGTGCCACGCCAGCGCAGTGACCTCACATCCCACTGTCACACTTCACAGGTCAGGCAGCCGCCATTTCAAGGGCCCACATGGCATGATTTCTACTGCGTCACACAGGCCTAGGCCTTGCATTGCCACTCATACAAGCCGTTCCATGCATAGCGATTCGTGTACTGTGCAAGCTGTGTGAACGAACCTGTGGGTTGCTTGACTCTGTGCTCCATGTTGTCCTTCCTAGGCACCGTCCGCTGGGACTTGCGAGGAGAAGGATGAATCCTCCCGTGTACCGACCGTTGGTGGACCTGTCGACAATGGAAGAACGACATATCATACTTACATACCGGCTTGACAGAGCAACTATACATGAACTATGTGCCCAGCTGGAGCCAGACCTGATGTCCCCCATCCGCCAACCCACAGGGATTCCCCCTCTGGTGTAGGTTCTGTCAGTACTCCATTTTTTGGCAAGTGGGTCTTTTCAGACAACA
Source organism: Pleurodeles waltl (assembly GCF_031143425.1). NCBI lineage: Eukaryota > Metazoa > Chordata > Amphibia > Caudata > Salamandridae > Pleurodeles > Pleurodeles waltl. The sequence goes on from NC_090449.1 coordinate 432,025,852, forward strand.
GTGGCCATATCATCTGGGATGTCTCAGCCTATGTTTTCTAAGGTTTTGTCCAGAGTGTTGTCTGCCCTGATGAAATACATGCGGAGCTACATTATTTTCCCTGAGGTCGGAGAATTGGCTACAGTGAAGGGTGATTTCTATGCCCTTGGACATATCCCCAACATCATTGGTGCCATTGATGGGACCCATGTGGTTTTGGTTCCCCCCAAAGAAAGTGAGCAGGTGTACAGAAACAGAAAAAGTTATCATTCGATGAATGTCCAGGTGGTCTGTTTGGCTGACCAGTACATCTCCCATGTAAATGCCAAGTTCCCTGGGTCAGTGCATGACGCGTATGTCATGCGAAATAGCAGCATCCCTTATGTGATGGAACAGCTACAGAGACACCGTGTGTGGCTAATTGGTGACTCTGGTTACCCCAACCGGTCGTGGCTACTGACCCCAGTGAGGAATCCCCGGACCAGGGCAGAGGAACGGTACAATGAGGCCCATGGGTGATCTAGGAGGATCATAGAAAGGACCTTCGGGGTCCTGAAGGCCAGGTTTAGGTGCCTGCATATGACAGGTGGATCCCTAATGTACTCACCAAAGAAGGTGTGCCATATCATCGTGGCCTGCTGTATGCTTCACAACCTGGCTTTGCGACGCCAGGTGACTTTCCTGCAGGAGGATGGTCCAGATGGTGGTGTTGTAGCAGCTGTGGAGCCTGTGGAGAGTGAAGAGGAGGAAGGGACAGGGACAATGGCTGCCGTCAGTGCTGAGGCCAGAGCGTTGAACGATCGCTGATGGGCAGCCTGACCCGAATGAATGCCCTCCAGGTATGCATTGCTCCGATGCACCTCCCTTTCTACACCCTGGATGGCATTCAAAAGGGTAGACTGCCCAACAATGAGTGTCCTGAGGAGGTCAATGACCTCCTCACTGAGGGCAGCAGGGATAACTGGGGCAGGGCCTGAGGTGCCTGGGGCGAAGGAGATGCCCGCCTTCCTGGGCGAGCGGGACGTAGCGAAGGCTGAGGGGCTGCTGGGAGGGCGGGGCTGGTGCGCTGGGTGGCGGCTGTACCTGTTGTGGCGGTGGGCACGGATGTTGCCGCCACCGCTAGGGAGCTCCCTTCCGGGGACGTGTCGGTGTCGCTGACGTCTCCAAGGGTCCCCGTTGTGGAGCTCCACTCGCCCTCCGTCTCACTGGTGTACTCGGAGTCTGTTGTATGGCCCTCCGGGGCCATGTGAGATGCAGCTCCCTCGTGCGCCGATGCCACTTCTCCTCCGCCTGATGATGCTAATGCACACATGAACAGGAAGACAAAGAAAATGGGGGGGGGAGAAATTAAGACAGGTTGAGTGCATGCATTGGCAACACCGTTGTCGGAGAGGACAGACACAGAAGCCCCCTGAACTAGGCCGCGCAATGGGAGTACACTGCTCAGTTATTGTGACTAGGCCTACGGGTCTATGGACGACAAATGCACACATGGGTGAGGCCGGACCATGGATAGCTGTACTTGGCACCCTACAGAGGTGGGGGGCGGGGGCACAGGGCCGTGTCTAACGGAGGGGCTTAGCCTACTGAATGCGCCCTGGCCTGGAGATAGCCACAGCCCTCCTCCCCCACCCAGACACCTTCACTGCGCGCAAAGATAGCAGAATGTGCTGATACTCACCCCCTTGTGTCTGCTGTGATGTCCTCACGCGCCCATCCAAATCGGGGTAGGCCACCGCCAGGATCCGGGACATCAGGGGGGTCAATTGGCGGCTGGCACCCCTCCTACGTTGGGAGGCCATCCCCAGCAGAGACTCGGTGGTCTGTCTGGTCCCGCGGCGGATGTCCTCCCACCTCTTTCAGCAGTGGGTGCCCCGTCTGTTGTGGACCCCCAGGGCCCGGACGTCCTTGGCGATGGCACGCCAAATGTCGATCTTCTGATGGGCGCTGACCTATGTGACATGTACAGGGTGGTAAAGGAAATCGCATCAGTTTTCTGCCTGGTCAATGTGAGTGGCCCCCCCCTCCCCAACCTTGCCATGTGGCACATGCTCTCATCTTTCGTTCGTTGCACTCCTCATTCCCTCCCCTCCCCACCATCTTACATACACCCCACTCAACACAGGCATAGCCCATTCAACGTGCACCCTGTGTACTAACCTGTTGGTCTGGAGGACCGTAGAGTAGCGCATACTGGGGGAGGACCCCATCAACAAGTTTCTCCAATTCTTCGGCAGTGAAGGCAGGGGCCCTTTCCCCAGTCGCAGCAGCCATTGTATCTCCCAGACCGAGGTCACAGCAGCACTTGCAGTATAGGTCCTCTCCTGTGGATGATCAGGTCTCGAGTGATTAATCAGATAGAAAATGGCGGCCACGCCCGCGGCGGTGCGTACCGCGACCGCCGGCGCACATCGTCATTGGCTCCTGAGACCCATAAGGTTCAATGTTAACCAATGCTGCTTTGCGCCGCGGTCTTCGACCGCCTACCGCCACGGTGTGCCACGCCAGCGCAGTGACCTCACATCCCACTGTCACACTTCACAGGTCAGGCAGCCGCCATTTCAAGGGCCCACATGGCATGATTTCTACTGCGTCACACAGGCCTAGGCCTTGCATTGCCACTCATACAAGCCGTTCCATGCATAGCGATTCGTGTACTGTGCAAGCTGTGTGAACGAACCTGTGGGTTGCTTGACTCTGTGCTCCATGTTGTCCTTCCTAGGCACCGTCCGCTGGGACTTGCGAGGAGAAGGATGAATCCTCCCGTGTACCGACCGTTGGTGGACCTGTCGACAATGGAAGAACGACATATCATACTTACATACCGGCTTGACAGAGCAACTATACATGAACTATGTGCCCAGCTGGAGCCAGACCTGATGTCCCCCATCCGCCAACCCACAGGGATTCCCCCTCTGGTGTAGGTTCTGTCAGTACTCCATTTTTTGGCAAGTGGGTCTTTTCAGACAACAGTGGCCATATCATCTGGGATGTCTCAGCCTATGTTTTCTAAGGTTTTGTCCAGAGTGTTGTCTGCCCTGATGAAATACATGCGGAGCTACATTATTTTCCCTGAGGTCGGAGAATTGGCTACAGTGAAGGGTGATTTCTATGCCCTTGGACATATCCCCAACATCATTGGTGCCATTGATGGGACCCATGTGGTTTTGGTTCCCCCCAAAGAAAGTGAGCAGGTGTACAGAAACAGAAAAAGTTATCATTCGATGAATGTCCAGGTGGTCTGTTTGGCTGACCAGTACATCTCCCATGTAAATGCCAAGTTCCCTGGGTCAGTGCATGACGCGTATGTCATGCGAAATAGCAGCATCCCTTATGTGATGGAACAGCTACAGAGACACCGTGTGTGGCTAATTGGTGACTCTGGTTACCCCAACCGGTCGTGGCTACTGACCCCAGTGAGGAATCCCCGGACCAGGGCAGAGGAACGGTACAATGAGGCCCATGGGTGATCTAGGAGGATCATAGAAAGGACCTTCGGGGTCCTGAAGGCCAGGTTTAGGTGCCTGCATATGACAGGTGGATCCCTAATGTACTCACCAAAGAAGGTGTGCCATATCATCGTGGCCTGCTGTATGCTTCACAACCTGGCTTTGCGACGCCAGGTGACTTTCCTGCAGGAGGATGGTCCAGATGGTGGTGTTGTAGCAGCTGTGGAGCCTGTGGAGAGTGAAGAGGAGGAAGGGACAGGGACAATGGCTGCCGTCAGTGCTGAGGCCAGAGCGTTGAACGATCGCTGATGGGCAGCCTGACCCGAATGAATGCCCTCCAGGTATGCATTGCTCCGATGCACCTCCCTTTCTACACCCTGGATGGCATTCAAAAGGGTAGACTGCCCAACAATGAGTGTCCTGAGGAGGTCAATGACCTCCTCACTGAGGGCAGCAGGGATAACTGGGGCAGGGCCTGAGGTGCCTGGGGCGAAGGAGATGCCCGCCTTCCTGGGCGAGCGGGACGTAGCGAAGGCTGAGGGGCTGCTGGGAGGGCGGGGCTGGTGCGCTGGGTGGCGGCTGTACCTGTTGTGGCGGTGGGCACGGATGTTGCCGCCACCGCTAGGGAGCTCCCTTCCGGGGACGTGTCGGTGTCGCTGACGTCTCCAAGGGTCCCCGTTGTGGAGCTCCACTCGCCCTCCGTCTCACTGGTGTACTCGGAGTCTGTTGTATGGCCCTCCGGGGCCATGTGAGATGCAGCTCCCTCGTGCGCCGATGCCACTTCTCCTCCGCCTGATGATGCTAATGCACACATGAACAGGAAGACAAAGAAAATGGGGGGGGGAGAAATTAAGACAGGTTGAGTGCATGCATTGGCAACACCGTTGTCGGAGAGGACAGACACAGAAGCCCCCTGAACTAGGCCGCGCAATGGGAGTACACTGCTCAGTTATTGTGACTAGGCCTACGGGTCTATGGACGACAAATGCACACATGGGTGAGGCCGGACCATGGATAGCTGTACTTGGCACCCTACAGAGGTGGGGGGCGGGGGCACAGGGCCGTGTCTAACGGAGGGGCTTAGCCTACTGAATGCGCCCTGGCCTGGAGATAGCCACAGCCCTCCTCCCCCACCCAGACACCTTCACTGCGCGCAAAGATAGCAGAATGTGCTGATACTCACCCCCTTGTGTCTGCTGTGATGTCCTCACGCGCCCATCCAAATCGGGGTAGGCCACCGCCAGGATCCGGGACATCAGGGGGGTCAATTGGCGGCTGGCACCCCTCCTACGTTGGGAGGCCATCCCCAGCAGAGACTCGGTGGTCTGTCTGGTCCCGCGGCGGATGTCCTCCCACCTCTTTCAGCAGTGGGTGCCCCGTCTGTTGTGGACCCCCAGGGCCCGGACGTCCTTGGCGATGGCACGCCAAATGTCGATCTTCTGATGGGCGCTGACCTATGTGACATGTACAGGGTGGTAAAGGAAATCGCATCAGTTTTCTGCCTGGTCAATGTGAGTGGCCCCCCCCTCCCCAACCTTGCCATGTGGCACATGCTCTCATCTTTCGTTCGTTGCACTCCTCATTCCCTCCCCTCCCCACCATCTTACATACACCCCACTCAACACAGGCATAGCCCATTCAACGTGCACCCTGTGTACTAACCTGTTGGTCTGGAGGACCGTAGAGTAGCGCATACTGGGGGAGGACCCCATCAACAAGTTTCTCCAATTCTTCGGCAGTGAAGGCAGGGGCCCTTTCCCCAGTCGCAGCAGCCATTGTATCTCCCAGACCGAGGTCACAGCAGCACTTGCAGTATAGGTCCTCTCCTGTGGATGATCAGGTCTCGAGTGATTAATCAGATAGAAAATGGCGGCCACGCCCGCGGCGGTGCGTACCGCGACCGCCGGCGCACATCGTCATTGGCTCCTGAGACCCATAAGGTTCAATGTTAACCAATGCTGCTTTGCGCCGCGGTCTTCGACCGCCTACCGCCACGGTGTGCCACGCCAGCGCAGTGACCTCACATCCCACTGTCACACTTCACAGGTCAGGCAGCCGCCATTTCAAGGGCCCACATGGCATGATTTCTACTGCGTCACACAGGCCTAGGCCTTGCATTGCCACTCATACAAGCCGTTCCATGCATAGCGATTCGTGTACTGTGCAAGCTGTGTGAACGAACCTGTGGGTTGCTTGACTCTGTGCTCCATGTTGTCCTTCCTAGGCACCGTCCGCTGGGACTTGCGAGGAGAAGGATGAATCCTCCCGTGTACCGACCGTTGGTGGACCTGTCGACAATGGAAGAACGACATATCATACTTACATACCGGCTTGACAGAGCAACTATACATGAACTATGTGCCCAGCTGGAGCCAGACCTGATGTCCCCCATCCGCCAACCCACAGGGATTCCCCCTCTGGTGTAGGTTCTGTCAGTACTCCATTTTTTGGCAAGTGGGTCTTTTCAGACAACAGTGGCCATATCATCTGGGATGTCTCAGCCTATGTTTTCTAAGGTTTTGTCCAGAGTGTTGTCTGCCCTGATGAAATACATGCGGAGCTACATTATTTTCCCTGAGGTCGGAGAATTGGCTACAGTGAAGGGTGATTTCTATGCCCTTGGACATATCCCCAACATCATTGGTGCCATTGATGGGACCCATGTGGTTTTGGTTCCCCCCAAAGAAAGTGAGCAGGTGTACAGAAACAGAAAAAGTTATCATTCGATGAATGTCCAGGTGGTCTGTTTGGCTGACCAGTACATCTCCCATGTAAATGCCAAGTTCCCTGGGTCAGTGCATGACGCGTATGTCATGCGAAATAGCAGCATCCCTTATGTGATGGAACAGCTACAGAGACACCGTGTGTGGCTAATTGGTGACTCTGGTTACCCCAACCGGTCGTGGCTACTGACCCCAGTGAGGAATCCCCAGACCAGGGCAGAGGAACGGTACAATGAGGCCCATGGGTGATCTAGGAGGATCATAGAAAGGACCTTCGGGGTCCTGAAGGCCAGGTTTAGGTGCCTGCATATGACAGGGGGATCCCTCATGTACTCACCAAAGAAGATGTGCCAGATCATCGTGGCCTTCTGTATGCTTCACAATCTTGCATTGCGACGCCAGGTGCCTTTTCTGCAGGAGGATGGTCCACATGGTGGTGTTGTTGCAGCTGTGGAGCCTGTGGAGAGTGAAGAGGAGGAAGACGACGGGGACGACACAGACAACCGGGATACAGTCATACAACAATACTTTCAGTAGCACACAGGTAAGAAACAGCCACCCCAATTTACATTTACTTGAGGCCTCATGCGTCTCCACTGTCTGTGTTTCCCCCCAGTTCCTGTTAACTGATTTGTGACTTTCCCTTCCCTTTTCAGAGCTGTTTGACCCACTGCCTGACTTCAGCTTTGTTTGCCCATGGACTAAAGCTTATTGAAATTGGTATGTTGTCATCACAAAGTAACTGGACATTATTGCACTGTTATGTGTAATACATTTGTTAAGAATACAAGCAGACTCCTGTTTTTTTAAGTGGAATAAGTGATTTATTTTAAGTGCTACATATAGGTAAATGTTTGGGAAGCTGGGATGGGTGGGGGTGGAGTAATGTCCATGGCAGAGTCCAATTCTCAGTCGCACAGGTACATTGTCCATATGCCTGGGGAAGGATGGAGCAGGGGCAGTTCAAGGTTGGACAGGGTGACAATGTGGGACAGTGGGATGACATCAGGGGGTATCTTAGGCTGGCGGGGGTCTTGCAATCCTACTCTGTCTTCTTGTGAGATCTCAGGTTCCGCTTCCGGGGTGGTTCTTCTTCTGCAGGAGGTGGGGTTCTGGTGGCCTGTCGTTGTGTGGGGGCCTCCTGTCCACTAGCGCCGGCGGAGGTGGTAGGCTGTTCCTGGCCTGGGCTAGTGACAGGGGCCCTTTGGGGTGCCACATGGTCCCGCAATGTGGTGACGATCTGGGTAAGGGCCACGACGATGGTCCCCATTGTGGAACCGATGTTCCTCAGTTCCTCCCTGAACCCCATGTACCGTTCCTCCTGCAGTTCCTGGATCTCCTGGAACCGGGCCAGTACCGTCGCCATCGTCTCCTGGGAGCAGTGGTATGCTCCCATGATGGAGGAGAGGGCCTCTTGGAGAGTCGGTTCCCCGGGCCTGTCCCCCCCCTGTCGCACAGCAGCCCTCCCAGTTCCCCTGTGTTCCTGGGCCTCTGTCCCCTGGACGGTGTGCCCACTACCACTGCCCCCAGGTCCCTGTTGTTGTTGGGGTGGTGGGTCAACCTGGGTGCCCTGTAGTGGTGGACACACTGCTGATTTACGTGTCCTGGAGACAGAGGCATGGGCCCGCTGGGTGGGAGCTGTGCTGGTGTTCCCAGAGGGGGTTGGGTCTGGTGTAGCCTGTGGCTGTCTGTGGGGAACCGACTGTCCAGAGGTCCCGGATGGGCCGGGCTGGTCGTCTGGCTCCAGGGAGACAGAGCTACTGTCATCGCTGGGGGCCTCTTCTGGGGGTGGGATGGACATCTCTGGACCCTCCGTGGCGGTGTGGTGGCGTTCGGGTCCTGCAGGGGTATAAAGGTATGGTTATTGCTTCTGTGTGTGGCATTTCGTGTGATGGGTGGGTGTCCGTGTACCCATGTGCAGGCATTTCCTTGTGGGGGCTTTTGTGAGGGTGGCTTGTGGGGGTGATGTGTGTGTGCAATGCTTTGGTGATGGGTGTCCATGCTTTGTGGTCGCATGCAGGGCTTGGTGTTGGGATGGGTGGGTTGTAGGTGGGGTGGTGGTGGGAAGCAGTAGTGAAGATTTGCCTTACCAGAGTCCATTCCTCCGCCTACTCCTGCGAGGCCCTCAGGATGCAGGATGTGCAAGACTTCCTCCTCCCACGCGGTAAATTCTGGGGGAGTAGGTGGGGGTCCGCCGCCAGTCTTCTGCACCGCAATGTTGTGCCTTGATACCATGGAACGCACCTTCCCCCGTAGGTCGTTCCATCTCTTCCTGATGTCCTCCCGATTGCGTGGATGCTGTCCCACCGCGTTAACCCTGTCCACTATCCTTTGCCATAGCTCCATCTTCCTGGCAATTGTGGTGTGCTGCACCTGTGCCCCGAAGAGCTGGGGCTCTACACGGACTATTTCCTCCACCATGACCCTGAGTTCGGCGTCACTGAACCTGGGGTGTCTTTGGGGTGCCATGGGGTGGTGTGGTTGAGGTGTGGGGTGGCGTTTGTGGTGATGAGTGTGGTGCGTGTGGTGGTGTGTGGTGTTTGGTGCGTGGATTCTGTGTGGGTGATGGTGTTGTGTGCCTCTGTGTTGTGGGATTGTCTATTCTGTGCTCTCTCTCTAGCCTTCGTCAATGATTTCGGGTCGTAGGGGCTTGTGGGTGATGTGGGTGTGTGTTTTATATTGTGTTGGGTGTGTGGGAGTGGTGTTAGTATGTGTATCAGGTGTGTGTATTTCGAACTGACCAATGTGGGTGAGTTTTCTATGTGTGTGTGTATTTTGACCGCGGCGGTGTGTACCGCCAATGGAATACCGCGTTTGAAAGACCGCCGCGTGGATTTGTGGGTCGGAATGGTATGGGCGTATTTCTGTTGGCGTGACGGTGGAGGTTTGGTCATCGCCATTTTTTCGGTGACCTTTGGTGTGGCGGATTTTTGTGGATGTCGGGTTTTTGGCGGTTTGCCAGTTGCGGGTCAGAATGACCGTGGCGGTTTACCGTGGCCGCGGCGGTGTTATGGCGGCCTTCTGGCCGGCGGTAAGCGACTTTTACCGCCGAGGTCAGAATGACCCCCATAATGCTAGACTCGGCTAGGTGCATTTGGAGAGCCTCGGTAGCCCGTATATATGGCTGGGGGGACAAAAATGGGAAGCTCCTGCACTGGCTGGCCACTCGCCCTCTGGCCGGCAGGGTTATACCTGAGATTTTAGAATCCTCGGGCTCCCTCTCCAGGACACCTGCTGAAATTGCACAAAGCTTTGCCTCCTACTATGCCCGCCTCTATGCAATGCACCCCCGCCCTGCCATTGAGAAAGAGACTCCCCTCTTGAATGATGTCACTCTCCCCAGGATCTCCCTGGAGGCAAGAGATAGACTGGATGAAACTATTAGCCTTGCAGAGATCACCAGTGCAATTTCCGGCCTGGCATCGGGCAAGACCCCAGGCCCTGACGGACTCCCGGTAGAGCTATGTAGCAAATGCAGTGATATATTGGGTCCCCACTTACTCAATATGTATGGAGAAGCCGAGAAACTTGGCCGATTTCCCACCGAGATTGACCAAGCTACGATAGTTGTGATACCAAAAACCCAACCCCCATCGCGGCATTGTTCGGCATACCGACCCATCTCACTTCTGAATATTGAGATCAAAGTGCTTTCCTCGACCCTGGCCTCTAGATTGAAAGAGATAATGCCCACACTAGTGCACCCTGATAAATGTGGCTTTATGCCCACTCGTAGCACCAGGCACTGCATTAGGCGGTTGCATCTGGCTCTGGCACATCGCAGGACTCTGTCACTCACACCCTTGCCATTACTCTTACTGGACTTTGAAAAAGCCTTTGACACAGTGGATTGGTCCTACCTTGAACTGGTCCTGCAGAAAAATGGGCTCAGCCCCAAATTCCGAGGCCTAGTGAGACTCCTGTATTCCAAACCGACAGCTCGAGTCCGGGTGAATGGAGTGGTCTCCGACCCGTTCCCTATTGGCCGCGGAACCCGGCAGGGTTGCCCGCTATCCCCATTGCTCTTCGCATTAATGATAGAGCCTCTTGCGATACTGCTGCGAGGAGATCCTCTGATCGAAGGCTGGTCCTGGCCTGCTTGCACAGAGGACCGTGTGGCGCTATACGCAGATGATGTCCTCTTATATATCTCCAACCCGGCTAAAAGTGGCCCCCGCGTGCTAGAGATCCTGGGCCTTTTCGCAGAAGCCTCGGGGCTGATCCTGAATCCTGCCAAGTCCCTGTTGGTCCCCCTACACCGCTCCGGAGATTGTGTGGACTGGCAGCGGAATATACCAGTACGAAGAAATAGCTTTAAATACCTGGGAATATTTATTTCACTTCTCCCCGAGTTGACATGGGAACTTAATGTTACACCGTTAACCAGGAAAATTAGAAGTGATCTCCTACACAGGAGGACACTCCCTCTTAACCTGCTTGGTAGAATAGCGCTCTACAAGATGATTATCCTTCCTAGGCTCCTCTATCTCCTGCAAAATTTTCCCCATCCCATTCCTAGGAAATGGTTTGGGAAATGGACTCATTGGCACGCCAATTTATATGGAGCGGAGCCCGCTCACGGTTAGCACTCAAAACTTGCCAGAGGGATGTGTATGATGGAGGTTTGGGCATATCCAATATCCATTACTACCACTGTGCGTCACAAGTACTTGTAATTAATGACTGGATGGGGGGTGGGTGGACAGATCCGGCATACCGACTGGAGTTCCAAACGATGGGTTACCCACGGATTTAGGACACCCTCTATGGAGGTCCGATCTCTAGAGACATCCCGGATGTGACCAAGGTGGTTCTGCAGGGATGGCGGACGGCTCAAAAATCGACGGGGTGGTGGGGACGACTTACCCAACAGACCCCACTGTGGCAGGGGAGGCAATTGGTGGAAGTGGCGGGCCTGGAGGGGTTTCAGAATTGGGATAACATTGGCATCTCCACACTAGGCGATGTCTGGAACGGGTCACACATACAATCCTTCGAAGATCTCCAGAAAAACTTTTCATTAAATAAGACACAGTTCCACAGATACCTCCAGCTCCGACATGCCTTATCAGTACATATCCGAGTGGGAGAAACCATACCCGAGTGCAGCCCCATGGAGGCCAAGGCATTGATGGGGGGCCTGGGCAAGGGAGGTGTTTCCCAGATATATCGCACCCTGGTCTCCGGCACCTCGGGTTCCCTGGGGGTGCTTCGCCAGATATGGGAGGGGTGGGTGGGCCCCATGGAAGAGATGGAATGGGGTGAGGCGCTAATGGCCCCGCGTGCCCTGGCGATCGCTACCCGCCTTAGACTGATACAAACTTATTTTTTGCACACAGCATACCTCACACCCGACAAACTACACAGAGCGGGCCTCCGCCCCACTGCGGAGTGCCCCCGCTGCAGAAACCCTACAACCGACTTCTTCCACATGGTATGGACCTGCCCGGCCATGGTAGCCTATTGGGGAGCTGTCTTGGGGGAGGTTTCTGAGGTGTTGCCCGAGAATATAGAGAGAGAGCCTCTGCCCCTCCTTCTTGGGATCATGGGTGACACCGAGCTAAGGAGACCAGATCGAATCTTCCTCGGGGTGGCGTGCTTAGTGGCTAAGAGGGATATAGGCCCTCATTCCGAGCCTGGCGGGCGGCGGAGGCCGCCCACCAGGCTTCCCCCCTCCGAAATACCGCTCCGCGGTCGTAAGACCGCGGAGGGTATTCCGAGTTTTCCCCTGGGCTGGCGGGCGGTCTTCACAAGACCGCCCACCAGCCCAGGGGAAAACTCCCTTCCCACGATGACGCCGGCTCGTAATAGAGCCGGCGGAGTGGGAAGGTGCGACGGGTGCAGTTGCACCCGTCGCGTATTTCAGTGTCTGCTTTGCAGACACTGAAATACTTTTAGGGGCCCTCTTACGGGGGCCCCGCGACTCCCCCTCCCGCCATCTGGTTCCCGGCGGGAGAACCGCCAGGAACTGGATGGCGGGAGGGGGAGTCGGAATCCCCATGCCGGCGCAGCATGCTGCGCCGGCTTGGAGGATTCCTTTGGGGCAGCGGGAAACCGGCGGGAGACCGCCGGTTTCCCTTCTCTGACCGCGGCTGAGCCGCCGCGGTCAGAATGCCCCGCGGGGCACTGCCGGCCTGTCGGCGGTGCCACCGCGTCCCACGGCCCTGGCGGACTTGTTCCGCCAGGGTCGTAATGACCCCCATAGTGGCTAACTGGAAGGCCAAGAGTGCCCCATCATTGGCTAAATGGAGACGGGGAGTGGATTGGTGCGCACAGAGTGAAAAACTTGTATATGAGGCTAGAGGATGTCCGAATAAATACAATAGGATATGGGGGAAATGGGAGGCCGCAATAGGCACCTGAATAACATGTCATCTCCAATATTAGTGCTGTCTGGGATCACAGGTTCGACCAATGTTGGGTGCCCGTTGGCATCGTGTTTTGACGTTTGTATTATGGTTTTTCTTTCTTTTGCAAAAATCAATAAAAAATTATTTATCAAAAAAAAAGAACAATCTGCCTAGAAGGTCCCCTGGGGGTGTACATCATACAAATGTTTTTTTTGAATTTCTAATGTATGTTCCAGATCTTGATGGTCCTGGCTTGGGACATAAATGAACATGTCACTGTCTTGCAGGACTTACAACAGTTCCGTGATGACAACGCATCTGCCAATGCTGCCTCCTTTGGAATCAGGGATGTACCAGTAACATCTACCGGCTGGATTCCTAAACTTGGGGATCTAGTGCGTGAAAAGATTGCTGTGAAAAAGGAGTTTGATCCTTTGTATCGTGCACCGGTCCCAGTCTTGGGAGTACACTGTACCAGAACTGTCATTCTACCGCCGTTGGCTGGTGCTAAAGAGATTTTCAGGTGGCAGGGCACCATAGTCTAGAAGATTCCAGCAGTCACTGGGCTACTCACCAAGACTCCTGGGTGTGTCTTTAAAGAGCAATTAACTCTGGAGACTTATTTGCTATGAAAAGTATTCTAGTGATTCTGGAATCAGACAACCTCCAGAGGCAGACACAGGGCCATAATTCAGGAGTCAAAGTTAAGAATTATTGGGTCTTCCCAAGATTGCCAGGAGAGGTAGGGGCATGCATCTAAAACAAGGGAATGTTCAGGCCGCAGTAATCTCACCCTTCTTGATGTTTTTCCTATGCGAGCATGTCATCATGATCCTGCTCCTCAGAAGCTGGCTGGAGCGACCTTCCCTCTCTGAGACAGACACAATCTATTGAGGGTGTCCCATGTAAATCCTTCCAAGCAGCTGGGCTTTGGCTGTCTGTAAGGTAATTAATTTCCTTTTGGCAATGATGCTGCAGTTTTTTAATTGACAGGAAGGCATTCCTTTCTTCACTGTTTCCAGGAAGGAGTCTTCTGTACGTTTTCCCCAAATTTGGCCCAGTCCAGACAGAGAATGGCAACCTGGCAGAAGTTCCATTCTTGGATCCTGTTAATGTCTTCCTTGGATTGGTGCATGGGATCTCAATATTGTTCAGGTTTTCAAGGCTGAACAAAGCAGGGGCTAGAGAAATTGGTGCTTTTCTTCCTTTCATATTCAAGGCTAGCTAATCAGGGTGGCTACAGTTACTTGATTTTGTAGGGGCCTCCTAATCTTGGGGCAAGGGAAATCCCAATCCCAGTGTAATCGCCTCATGGCTAATCATGGAACATCAATGCCATTCCTGAACTGGCTCAAGTGAAATGTGGAAGAGCTCCACACTGGGTGCCACGTCCAAAGAAATGCTATTAAGTAATTATAACATACACCCCACCAACACAGTGTTGTCATCAATGATGTAATTACAGATGTGACAGGGATGTTATAGAACATGCCATGAGTGATGTAATAGGTGGAGTTATTAGCAGTTATGGTGATGGCACAAGTTATAGTTTCTTTAAAGATCATGGTATATTTACTTGAAATAACTATACCTGGTGAATTTCAGTAGTTTTTGTTCATTTAAAACCGTCTGGGCCTGACTTTAGAGTACGGCAGATGGGTTACTCCATCACAAATGTGACGGATATCCCATCAGCTGTTTTACAATCTCCATAGGCTATAGTGTAATTGTAATATGGCAGATGGGATATCCGCCACATTTGTAATGTAGTGACCCCATCTGCCAAACTATAAATCAGGCCCTGTATATTAACTGACATCTTTACCTAACTATAAAGTCCTCTTAACTTTGGTGCTTTAGTGAATTTCTAAAGTTTTTATTTCAATGCAAAGTAAGATTTTATTAGCATACCTACCTACAATGTCACTTTAACCTTTATTTTTTTCAGTGACTATCTAGGGTTTTTTAACATAAAGTAATATGTTGTCACCACACGTAACACCAACCCCACACTGCACACACCCTTTGGACATGTGCAGCATGGAATTGGCCGCAGGGCATGTCCTGTGGCCCTGCCCTGCTTTCAACCTTCTGCAGGCAAACAACCCAAGGTCATAAGCAATGTGGGGTTGGCCGCAGCCCGAAACTTCCAAAACAGCTGCTGAACTGAGCAAAGTATACGTTTTAATATTTTTTTGAAGATTCGTCAATGGGCGCCAAAGTAATTGGCAAAGCAAAAAATGCTCTTCCTATGGATACTAGGAAACTAGGTCCTAACTATAGCTACCTACTAGCAACTGGCAGAAGGCAATATATATATATATATTTTATATCACATTATCAATGTTTACATTCAAGAGTAACTCTGTGTGCAATTGACAGTCATTTTGTATTCATTATGCTTCACACAACTTTTTTGGTTCTGCAGAAAATATTTCCAACAGGAGAAACATCATCCGTAGTATATTCCAACTTTTGTAAGTGACCTTCAGTTATTAGAGAGAATCATATCAACATGATAATTATACTAACCAATGCATGCTTGCTTGTTTTGCTTCACAAGACGGGAAATCTGTAAAGTTGTCACCAAAGTATGAAGGATGTATGAAGTAGTTAGTATGATCTTTAGCACCTTCAGATCGTGGTTATTTTTTAGCAAATAGTGCCTTTTTTGACAGCTGTTGATTAGAATGTACATTATTCTTAGTAGATTTTTTAATACTTTGTGGTATGTTTCTCATGATAGTTTCAATGTTTGCAAACAGTGTGATCTAGAATTAACTCTCTCCTTAAGGTAAACACAGTTTACTCTGTTCTCTACTGATATCAACTTCATTTTTAATGTAGGTTCGGGTTGTCTCAGTGGTTTGATACAGATATAAGCTGTTCACAGTAGGACATTGGTTTTGGAATTGGCATTCACTACTTTGGCTTTCTCTGAACATTTGTAAACAGATTGAACATCATTCTCACTGAGGGTTTTCCACATATCTGTGGTCAATTGTTGAAGTGGTCTATGCTGTGTGTAAAGCCATAGCAATTTACACAGCAATATGTGGGAAAACAATGCTTGGATGATGTAATCAGTAATGTCATCAATGGTGTTATTTGAAATGTTATCAGTGATGTCATAGAAAATGTCATGAGTGATGTCATATGTGAGGTCATAAACAGTGATTGGCAGGGGCACAAGTTATAGTTAGTGCTACTAAACATAACTGCTGGGTTACTGTGTTTTTTTAGTTCAAAATTGTGTCACTGAGAAATTCACTTTATAATAACGTTACTTTAGCTTTTCTTTTTTTTCTGTGAATTTCGAAGGGTTTTTAAAAATGAAAACACATTTTGATTACACTTCTTTTAACTTTTATTTTTTTTCAGTGAATTGATAGGGTTTTAAAAATATATATATATATTTGCATTTTAAAAAAGAGAGAGGGAGAGGCAGTCAGTCAATCACCACAATACAATAATGCAGCAGTATTAGGTGTAGATGCAGTACAAATCCGTGCACATAATAATAAAGTGCAGTAACATGACCGATCACTATATTGTCAATAAGTCTAACAAAACAGAAAAACAAAAAAACTGAGAATCCCAGTAAACCATTAACCCATTGATACAGTACCATATGATAGCAGGAGAGAAATAACTACAATGCACATCAGTGCAAATCAAAATAAAGTGCAGTAGTGTCAACAGCCAATAAAACTCATTCACATTAAAAAAAAGAATCAGATCGAAATATCTGAGATTCAAGTAGCAGTTCACCAATAATGATACAAGTTTTTCCCAGTCACAGCTAGGGGGTGGTACAGGGATAAAGTGCAAGTGCATACACAATTAATTACTTATACTGTTGATCCAGTTGGTTAGTGATGACCAGTTCATAGCTCCTCTTCTCTGCGATCTCCGCCCCTTGCATTCATATCAAATTACATCCATACTCTGAGTTGCAAGGAACCTGGACCTCATTCTTTAAATGTTGGTGATTCTGGGCCTTTTCGCAGAAGCCTCGGGGCTGATCCTGAATCCCGCCAAGTCCCTTTTGGTCCCCCTACACCGCTCCGGAGATTGTGTGGACTGGCAGCGGAATATACCAGTACGAAGAAATAGCTTTAAATACCTGGGAATATTTATTTCACTTCTCCCCGAGTTGACATGGGAACTTAATGTTACACCGTTAACCAGGAAAATTAGAAGTGATCTCCTACACAGGAGGACACTCCCTCTTAACCTGCTTGGTAGAATAGCGCTCTACAAGATGATTATCCTTCCTAGGCTCCTGCAAAATTTTCCCCATCCCATTCCTAGGAAATGGTTTGGGGAAATGGAGTCATTGGCACACCAATTTATATGGAGCGGAGCCCGCTCACGGTTAGCACTCAAAACTTGCCAGAGGGATGTGTATGATGGAGGTTTGGGCATATGCAGGGGCATATTTATACTCCGTTTGCGCCGAATTAGCGTCGTTTTTTTCGACGCAAATTCGGCGCAAAACTAACGCCATATTTATACTTTGGCGTTAGACGCGTCTAGTGCCAAAGTATGAAGAAAGAGCGTCATTTTTTTGCGTGAACGCCTTCCTTGCGTTAATGAGATGCAAGGAAGGCCTTCCCGTCTAAAAAAATGACGGCGACGCAAATGCGTCGTATTTATACTCCCGGGCAAAAATCACGCCCGGGAGGTGGCGGGTCAAAAAAAAACGCATTTGCGCCTGAATTTAACGCCTGGGTCAGGGTAGGCGTTAAGGGATCTGTGGGCTCAGAATGAGCCCACAGGTGCCCTCCCCTGCCCCCAGGGACATCCCCTGCCACCCCTGCCCACCCCAGGAGGACACCCAAGGATGGAGGGACCCATCCCAGTGAAGTACAGGTAAGTTCAGGTAAGTATAATTTTATTTATTTATTTATTTTTTTTGTGGCATAGGGGGGCCTTATTTGTGCCCCCCTACATGCCACTATGCCCAATGACCATGCCCAGGGGACACAAGTCCCCTGGGCATGGCCATTGGGCAAGGGGGCATGACTCCTGTCTTTACTAAGACAGGAGTCATGAAATGGCGTCTGGGCGTCGAAAAAATGGCGCAAATCGGGTTAAGACGATTTTTTAGCGTCAACCCGACTTGCGCCATTTTAAGACGCCCTAGCGCCATTTTCCCCCTACGCCGGCGCTGCCTGGTCTACGTGGTTTTTTTCCACGCACACCAGGCAGCGCCGGTCTGCTTGCGCCGGCTAACGCCATTCCATAAATACGGCGCCCGCATGGCGCTTCGGAATGGCGTTAGACGGCGCTAAATTTTTTGACGCTAAACTGCGTTAGCGCAGTTTAGCATCAAAAAGTATAAATATGGGCCCCAATATCCATTACTACCACCGTGCGTCACAAGTACTTGTAATTAATGACTGGATGGGGGGTGGGTGGACAGATCCGGCATACCGACTGGAGTTCCAAACAATGGGGTACCCACGGATTTGGGACACCCTCTATGGAGGTCCGATCTCTAGAGACATCCCGGATGTGACCAAGGTGGTTCTGCAGGGATGGCGGACGGCTCAAAAATCGACGGGGTGGTGGGGACGACTTACCCAACAGACCCCACTGTGGCAGGGGAGGCAATTGGTGGAAGTGGTGGGCCTGGAGGGGTTTCAGAATTGGGATAACATTGGCATCTCCACACTAGGCGATGTCTGGAACGGGTCACACATACAATCCTTCGAAGATCTCCAGAAAAACTTTTCATTAAATAAGACACAGTTCCACAGATACCTCCAGCTCCGACATGCCTTATCAGTACATATCCGAGTGGGAGAAACCATACCGGAGTGCAGCCCCATGGAGGCCAAGGCATTGATGGGGGGCCTGGGCAAGGGAGGTGTTTCCCAGATATATCGCACCCTGGTCTCCGGCACCTCGGGTTCCCTGGGGGTGCTTCGCCAGATATGGGAGGGGTGGGTGGCATGGAAGAGATGGAATGGGGTGAGGCGCTAATGGCCCCGCGTGCCCTGGTGATCGCTACCCGCCTTAGACTGATACAAACTTATTTTTTGCACACAGCATACCTCACACCCGACAAACTACACAGAGCGGGCCTCCGCCCCACTGCGGAGTGCCCCCGCTGCAGAAACCCTACAACCGACTTCTTCCACATGGTATGGACCTGCCCGGCCATGGTAGCCTATTGGGGAGCTGTCTTGGGGGAGGTTTCTGAGGTGTTGCAGGAGAATATAGAGAGAGAGCCTCTGCCCCTCCTTCTTGGGATCATGGGTGACACCGAGCTAAGGAGACCAGATCGAATCTTCCTCGGGGTGGCGTGCTTAGTGGCTAAGAGGGATATAGTGGCTAACTGGAAGGCCAAGAGTGCCCCATCATTGGCTGAATGGAGACGGGGAGTGGATTGGTGCGCACAGAGTGAAAAACTTGTATATGAGGCTAGAGGATGTCTGAATAAATACAATAGGATATGGGGGAAATGGGAGGCCGCAATAGGCACCTGAATAACATGTCATCTCCAATATTAGTGCTGTCTGGGATCACAGGTTCGACCAATGTTGGGTGCCCGTTGGCATCGTGTTTTGACGTTTGTATTATGTTTTTTCTTTCTTTTGCAAAAATCAATAAAAAATTATTTATCCAAAAAAAAGAACAATCTGCCTAGAAGGTCCCCTGGGGGGTGTACATCATACAAATGTTTTTTTTGAATTTCTAATGTATGTTCCAGATCTTGATGGTCCTGGCTTGGGACATAAATGATCATGTCACTGTCTTGCAGGACTTACAACAGTTCCGTGATGACAACGCATCTGCCAATGCTGCCTCCTTTGGAATCAGGGATGTACCAGTAACATCTACCGGCTGGATTCCTAAACTTGGGGATCTAGTGCGTGAAAAGATTGCTGTGAAAAAGGAGTTTGATCCTTTGTATCGTGCACCGGTCCCAGTCTTGGGAGTACACTGTACCAGAACTGTCATTCTACCGCCGTTGGCTGGTGCTAAAGAGATTTTCAGGTGGCAGGGCACCATAGTCTAGAAGATTCCAGCAGTCACTGGGCTACTCACCAAGACTCCTGGGTGTGTCTTTAAAGAGCAATTAACTCTGGAGACTTATTTGCTATGAAAATTATTCTAGTGATTCTGGAATCAGACAACCTCCAGAGGCAGACACAGGGCCATAATTCAGGAGTCAAAGTTAAGAATTATTGGGTCTTCCCAAGATTGCCAGGAGAGGTAGGGGCATGCATCTAAAACAAGGGAATGTTCAGGCCGGAGTAATCTCACCCTTCTTGATGTTTTTCCTATGCGAGCATGTCATCATGCTCCTGCTCCTCAGAAGCTGGCTGGAGCGACCTTCCCTCCCTGAGACAGACACAATCTATTGAGGGTGTCCCATGTAAATCCTTCCAAGTAGCTGGGCTTTGGCTGTCTGTAAGGTAATTAATTTCCTTTTGGCAATGATGCTGCAGTTTTTTAATTGACAGGAAGGCATTCCTTTCTTCACTGTTTCCAGGAAGGAGTCTTCTGTACGTTTTCCCCAAATTTGGCCCAGTCCAGACAGAGAATGGCAACCTGGCAGAAGTTCCATTCTTGGATCCTGTTAATGTCTTCCTTGGATTGGTGCATGGGATCTCAATATTGTTCAGGTTTTCAAGGCTGAACAAAGCAGGGGCTAGAGAAATTGGTGCTTTTCTTCCTTTCATATTCAAGGCTAGCTAATCAGGGTGGCTACAGTTACTTGATTTTGTAGGGGCCTCCTAATCTTGGGGCAAGGGAAATCCCAATCCCAGTGTAATCGCCTCATGGCTAATCATGGAACATCAATGCCATTCCTGAACTGGCTCAAGTGAAATGTGGAAGAGCTCCACACTGGGTGCCACGTCCAAAGAAATGCTATTAAGTAATTATAACATACACCCCACCAACACAGTGTTGTCATCAATGATGTAATTACAGATGTGACAGGGATGTTATAGAACATGCCATGAGTGATGTAATAGGTGGAGTTATTAGCAGTTATGGTGATGGCACAAGTTATAGTTTCTTTAAAGATCATGGTATATTTACTTGAAATAACTATACCTGGTGAATTTCAGTCGTTTTTGTTAATTTAAAACCGTCTGGGCCTGACTTTAGAGTACGGCAGATGGGTTACTCCATCACAAATGTGACGGATATCCCATCAGCTGTTTTACAATCTCCATAGGCTATAGTGTAATTGTAATATGGCAGATGGGATATCCGCCACATTTGTAATGGAGTGACCCCATCTGCCAAACTATAAATCAGGCCCTGTATATTAACTGACATCTTTACCTAACTATAAAGTCCTCTTAACTTTGGTGCTTTAGTGAATTTCTAAGGTTTTTATTTCAATGCAAAGTAAGATTTTATTAGCATACCTACCTACAATGTCACTTTAACCTTTATTTTTTTCAGTGACTATCTAGGGTTTTTTAACATAAAGTAATATGTTGTCACCACACGTAACACCAACCCCACACTGCACACACCCTTTGGACATGTGCAGCATGGAATTGGCCGCAGGGCATGTCCTGTGGCCCTGCCCTGCTTTCAACCTTCTGCAGGCAAACAACCCAAGGTCATAAGCAATGTGGGGTTGGCCGCAGCCCGAAACTTCCAAAACAGCTGCTGAACTGAGCAAAGTATACGTTTTAATATTTTTTTGAAGATTCGTCAATGGGCGCCAAAGTAATTGGCAAAGCAAAAAATGCTCTTCCTATGGATACTAGGAAACTAGGTCCTAACTATAGCTACCTACTAGCAACTGGCAGAAGGCAATATATATATATATATTTTATATCACATTATCAATGTTTACATTCAAGAGTAACTCTGTGTGCAATTGACAGTCATTTTGTATTCATTATGCTTCACACAACTTTTTTGGTTCTGCAGAAAATATTTCCAACAGGAGAAACATCATCCGTAGTATATTCCAACTTTTGTAAGCGACCTTCAGTTATTAGAGAGAATCATATCAACATGATAATTATACTAACCTATGCATGCTTGCTTGTTTTGCTTTACAAGACGGGAAATCTGTAAAGTTGTCACCAAAGTATGAAGGATGTATGAAGTAGTTAGTATGATCTTTAGCACCTTCAGATCGTGGTTATTTTTTAGCAAATAGTGCCTTTTTTGACAGCTGTTGATTAGAATGTACATTATTCTTAGTAGATTTTTTAATACTTTGTGGTATGTTTCTCATGATAGTTTCAATGTTTGCAAACAGTGTGATCTAGAATTAACTCTCTCCTTAAGGTAAACACAGTTTACTCTGTTCTCTACTGATATCAACTTCATTTTTAATGTAGGTTTGGGTTGTCTCAGTGGTTTGATACAGATATAAGCTGTTCACAGTAGGACATTGGTTTTGGAATTGGCATTCACTACTTTGGCTTTCTCTGAACATTTGTAAACAGATTGAACATCATTCTCACTGAGGGTTTTCCACATATCTGTGGTCAATTGTTGAAGTGGTCTATGCTGTGTGTAAAGCCATACCAATTTACACAGCAATATGTGGGAAAACAATGCTTGGATGATGTAATCAGTAATGTCATCAATGGTGTTATTTGAAATGTTATCAGTGATGTCATAGAAAATGTCATGAGTGATGTCATATGTGAGGTCATAAACAGTGATTGGCAGGGGCACAAGTTATAGTTAGTGCTACTAAACATAACTGCTGGGTTACTGTGTTTTTTTAGTTCAAAATTGTGTCACTGAGAAATTCACTTTATAATAACGTTACTTTAGCTTTTCTTTTTTTTCTGTGAATTTCGAAGGGTTTTTAAAAATGAAAACACATTTTGATTACACTTCTTTTAACTTTTATTTTTTTTCAGTGAATTGATAGGGTTTTAAAGATATGTATATATATTTGCATTTTTAAAAAGAGAGAGGGAGAGGCAGTCAGTCAATCACCACAATACAATAATGCAGCAGTATTAGGTGTAGATGCAGTACAAATCCGTGCACATAATAATAAAGTGCAGTAACATGACTGATCACTATATTGTCAATAAGTCTAACAAAACAGAAAAACAAAAAAACTGAGAATCCCAGTAAACCATTAACCCATTGATACAGTACCATATGATAGCAGGAGAGAAATAACTACAATGCACATCAGTGCAAATCAAAATAAAGTGCAGTAGTGTCAACAGCCAATAAAACTCATTCACAGTAAAAAAAAGAATCAGATCGAAATATCTGAGATTCAAGTAGCAGTTCACCAATAATGATACAAGTTTTTCCCAGTCACAGCTAGGGGGTGGTACAGGGATAAAGTGCAAGTGCATACACAATTAATTACTTATACTGTTGATCCAGTTGGTTAGTGTTGACCAGTTCATAGCTCCTCTTCTCTGCGATCTCCGCCCCTTGCATTCATATCAAATTACATCCATACTCTGAGTTGCAAGGAACCTGGACCTCATTCTTTAAATGTTGGTGATTCTGATTTAAGCTAACCTGATGCAATGCAGTCAAGCAACAGTTATAGCAAATACTTCTCTTTATTCAGAAGGCCATTGCCCTCCTTACTACCCTTGAGCCCTAATAGCATCATCACTAAGGTGACTTGAAATTGTTCACCTATTATCAAGACGAGGAAATTCCCAGTCTACTGTGTAAAAGTGTTTAGTATAGGGCTAGCGAAAAATACATGTACAATCTTCGCCTAATCCACCCCACTGTGTAGTGTAGACATTTTTAATGTAGCTTTTTGCGTGTTTGCTTAAAGTATTAGGCCTCTGTGCACTTTGCCCTAGATGCATTTTATTTAGCCTCGCACTGTTATTTTACAATAACCAGTTTCACGGTCTTGTTTTATTTTCTTCTATCACACTGTTTAGCTTACTTCAACACTGAAGTTCTCAAACAATACATTCTTGCTCACTCTGTGCTTCAGTCAAGGATACAGTCTGGTACATTGCAGATAGACGTGGTAGAGGTTTAGTCTTTGGGGTTCGTAGAAAGTACACATTCTTACATAGGGACGTTTCTTAGAACACCGGCGTGTTAGTTATAAAAACACTTTCTAGTCGGGGTGCACGTAAGAGGGAGATTCCGACCAGGAACCTACAACTAGATGCTGGCTGCCCTGTTGCAGATGCTGATCCAGATCACAGGCCTTTGCTCAGGTATGAGGGTCGATGTCCTCCCGGGGGAACCTGAAAGGCAGGCTTAGAGCTTCACATGCTGTGCTCAAAATCTAACTTAGAGAGAGAACGTATTCTAGTTACACTATGATAGCATTATTCTTATGTTTCACTCTCCTCGTTACTATTTCAATCCTACTGTGTTGTATGGTTCTGGTTAGTGCAGCTCACGCCTTGTTATCTAAAATGCAGTTGTTTTATTAAACCAATCTTTAAAACTCAAACTGCCTTTGTCATTTATATATGAGACCGCACTGTGGCCCATATTTATACTTTTTGACGCTAAACTGCGCTAACGCAGTTTAGCGTCAAAAAGTTTTGCGCCGTCTAACGCCATTCTGAAGCGCCATGCGGGCGCCGTATTTATGGAATGGCGTTAGACGGCGCAATGAGACCGGCGCTGCCTGGTTTGCGTGGGAAAAAACCACGTAGACCAGACAGCGCCGGCGTAGGGGGAAAATGGCACATGGGCGTCTTAAAATGGGGCAAGTCAGGTTACGTCGAAAAAATCGTCTTAACCCGACTTGCGCCATTTATTTTCGACGCCCATCCCCCATCAACATGACTCCTATCATTGTAAAGATAGGAGTCATGCCCCCTTGCCCAATGGCCATGCCCAGGGGACTTCTGTCCCCTGGGCATGGTCATTGGGCATAGTGGCATGTAGGGGGGCACAAATAAGGCCCCCCTATGCCACCCAAACAAAATACAAAAAAAAAAAAATCATACTTACCTGAACTTACCTGAATGTCCCTGGGGTGGGTCCCTCCATCCTTGGGGGTCCTCCTGGGGTGGGCAAGGGTGGCAGGGGGGGTCCCTGGGGGCATGGGAGGGCACCTGTGGGCTCATTTTGAGCCCACAGGCCCCTTAACGCCTGCCCTGAGCAGGCGTTAAAAAGTGGCGCAAATGCGCCGTTTTTTGGGCCATATTTATACTCCTTTTGCGCCGAAATTGCGTCGTTTTTTTTGACGCAATTTCGACGCAAAACTAACGCCAACTAACGCCATATTTATACTATGGCGTTAGAGGCGAATAGCGCCAAAGTTCCCGGAATGTGCGTCATTTTTTAGCGTGAACCCCTTCCTTGCGTTAATGATATGCAAGGGAGGCGTTCCCGTCTAAAAAATAACTCCCAGGCCTTTACGTGGTATTTATACTCCCGGGCAAAAGAGACGCCCGGGAGTTGGCGTGACAAAAAACGGCGCATTTGCGCCACTTTTTAACGCCTGCTCAGGGCAGGCGTTAAGGGGCCTGTGGGCTCAAAATGAGCCCACAGGTGCCCTCCCATGCCCCCAGGGACCCCCCCTGCCACCCTTGCCCACCCCAGGAGGACCCCCAAGGATGGAGGGACCCACCCCAGGGACATTCAGGTAAGTTCAGGTAAGTATGATTTTTTTTTTTTTATATTTTGTTTGGGTGGCATAGGGGGGCCTTATTTGTGCCCCCCTACATGCCACTATGCCCAATGACCATGCCCAGGGGACAGAAGTCCCCTGGGCATGGCCATTGGGCAAGGGGGCATGACTCCTATCTTTACAATGATAGGAGTCATGTTGATGGGGGATGGGCGTCGAAAATAAATGGCGCAAGTCGGGTTAAGACGATTTTTTCGACGTAACCTGACTTGCCCCATTTTAAGACGCCCATGCGCCATTTTCCCCCTACGCCGGCGCTGTCTGGTCTACGTGGTTTTTTCCCACGCAAACCAGGCAGCGCCGGTCTCATTGCGCCGTCTAACGCCATTCCATAAATACGGCGCCCGCATGGCGCTTCAGAATGGCGTTAGACGGCGCAAAACTTTTTGACGCTAAACTGCGTTAGCGCAGTTTAGCGTCAAAAAGTATAAATATGGGCCTTTGTCACGCCAACTCCCGGGCGTCTCTTTTGCCCGGGAGTATAAATACCACGTAAAGGCCTGGGAGTTATTTTTTAGACGGGAACGCCTCCCTTGCATATCATTAACGCAAGGAAGGGGTTCACGCTAAAAAATGACGCACATTCCGGGAACTTTGGCGCTATTCGCCTCTAACGCCATAGTATAAATATGGCGTTAGTTGGCGTTAGTTTTGCGTCGAAATTGCGTCAAAAAAAACGACGCAATTTCGGCGCAAAAGGAGTATAAATATGGCCCTGTGTATGAGAGAACTGGTTGTGACCTGAGTGACCACGACTTCCCTGGGAAGCACTAAGATGCCATGCGCACAGCTGCCCAATTGTCTCTTCTTTTCGGGAGAGATAAGGCACTGCTAGTTAGCCGGAGCCCAACCTGGATTTGGGGTGACAAGGGTCCTTTGCCGTGGGTTAGACTTAGTCCCCCACACTGTGAACGATCTTGCCGCCCAAAAATCCAGTAGTCTCATTAGGATAATAAGAGCCTACGCGACTACTGCAATGACATTTACTGTCAGGCGGCCTGCCCCATTTATACAGCTTCACCAGAGTGTAATTCAAATCAAATATTGTTTTAAACTGTTGACTCTGTAGCCCATCTATTGGAAGGGCCTTCCCACAAAGACCTAATGGCTCCTGGAGCACTAGTCCTTCTACTCCGAGACCGGATTCCCATTTGCTACTCTGGGCCTCTAACTTAATGCTGACTCATATTAGAGAGATATGCCATACCAAAAGTTGACTCTTTTTCATTTTACAAAGAAAGCCTTGAATCTGTTAAAATTTTATTAAAATCTTCCCTGCTTAAGACAAACTGCTCCTGTAACTCATTGAAGGAGCACAGCTGTCCCTCCTCATAGAGATCACCCAACACCTTAATACACGCCAATTCCATCATAAAAGATGGACATGAGTCCCATAACGGTGCATAGTGGCTAAATTTGGTGACTTCAACTGTCCTTGCAATAGGTTTCCATACTCTGAAAACTCCTTTCATAATCTTAAATCTGGGATTGAGATTCTTCAAAAAGTAGGCTTTGGCCCCTGAACCTAACATAAGCTCATAGATTATTTGCACTTCTGCCATTTTGGGACACCTTCCCATCCCTACGATTTCCCATGCGCTGACACACCCATGACCAGTAGTACAGCGTCAAATTTGGACCACCCACACCCTCTGACTTTAAGGAGGACCATGAACTTAGCTGCCCTCCTGGGTTTCTTAATTTACCACAAAAAGCTAGAGCAGATGGTTTCAAGCTTTACTAGCCAAGATCAAAAAGAACATCCCTAACAATGTATTGTCAACACATTACACCTACCCATAAGAGAGAGGTGGACATGATTGATTCTCATAAGTTCCTGCTTGATATTACGCAGCATTGGGGCTCAATTTACTTCAGTGAGGTGATCCAAAACCCCTGTTATTTTGATTCCTAAGTACACCGCCTCTTTCCACCACTTTTTAATCATAGAATCACGTCTCCTTAGAGCAAATCACATGAGTCTTCCCCTCGTTTAATCTGTAGCCAGAAAATGATCCAAAATACTTAGCAGCATTCTCAATTTCCACAAGAATGGTTAAGGGATCATGTGAGACCATTGCTATGTCGTCTGCACAGGCCAGTACTTTGTACTCTGGTGGTTCTATCACAACAGGCCGTTTTAATTTGTTTCCCTCTAGTAGTGTTATAAAGAGATCGATGTGGAGAGCAAACAACAGTGTAGAGCACGGACGTCCCTGTCTAGTTTCCCTAGCAATTAGTATACACTTAGATTCCAGCCCCATTATCTGTTGTTTGGTGCTAGAGGCTTGATGCAATGCTTTGAAAGATGTGATAAAACTCGGGCCAAACCCCTTTCCAGGCTAGGACCACCCAGAAAAAGGCCCATGAAATTCAATCAAAGTCCTTCTTGGCATCAAGTAAAACCAAACCGATGTGCCTTCTAGGGGCCTAAGTCATGTCAAACAGATCTAACGTGATCCACTGTACCATGCCTAGAAATAAAGCCATGCTGTTGTAATGATACCAGAGAGGAAATTACTTTGCTCAGTCTGTTAGCCAACACCTGTGCATAGATTTTGTCATCACCATTTATTAAAGAAATGTGTCTATAAGACCCAGGAGTGAGAGGGGATTTGCTTTCTTCCTAAATATAATAATGTTGGTTGTTTCCCATGAGGGAGGAATTTCCCCAGATTGTGCCTTTAGAAATATAGAAAGCATCTCTTTGTTGAGTGCACTAAAAAAGCTTTAAAAAAACTTAAGGGGCAGCTTGTCTAGCCCAGTGGCATTTCCCAAAGTAAGTGAGCACTTTGCTTATGATACTTCTCCAGACAATATTGGTGCTTCCAGGGCTGTCCGCTCCTGAGCACTCAATTCTACCTTATCTAAGGTACCCAGTAAGGCCTCATATCCATCCACAGGAGGCAGTGTAACCTCAGTTTACAGGTTCTTACAATAATCCCTAAATACCCTAATAATGCCTGCCAGGGTATCCACCTTATGCTCCCAAGAGTCGTGGATAGCATCTATGTCTATTTCACTTTGCTTTTGTCGAATGCGGAGTGCTAGTAAGCGACCAGTATTCTCCTCGTACTCATAAAATTCTGCTCTGTAATTATATTACTTCGCGGCAACCTGCTTGATCAAATATTGGATTCTCCTGACCCTCAATACAGTAATATTTTGATTAATCTCTGTGCCATCTAGCTTCCCACCACTAGTCTAGTCTGTCTCTCCTCTAGCAGCACTATTTCCTTATATAGCTCCTGGAACGCAGCTTACTTCTGTTTCTGTTGAAACAAGGATTAGGGCTTCGCCCCTAATGCCAGATCTTTAAGCATCCTACAAAATATTGTCAAACACCTTCCCCCTGTAAAATCCCACAAACCTTTTAATGCACCTGCACATATGATTTAGGTCAAGCAAGAGCTCCTTATCAAACAATCAGTTCTCCGCAGTTTACCAAGCTCAGTACAAGGGATTTCCAGCACTAGTGGGTTATGATCTGATAAGGCTCTAGGAAACCTCTAAATATCAACCCGACTCCCAAGAGAAGTAGACACCCAAAAATAATCTAATCATACTAATTTATTGTGCGGGAAAGAAAGGAAAGTGTAGCCTGGGTCAGGTGCCTTTAGCTTGTCACAAATATTAACAAGCCCCTGATCCTTACTCAGCCACCGCAGAGCCCTGTAAACTAATGGTTTCCCTCTTGTATGAAGGATGACTAGAGGCAATCCCCACTTTGGTATCCAAATATATATTAAAAACCCTGCAGAAGATAGTAGGGGTGGGCCAAGACGCAAGTTCATCATTCAGATGCTCGAAAACCATGGCTCCATCTAGATTCGAGCCAAAAATGCTATATAGGGGAAATGTCCCTTCACCAATGTGACATTCTAGAATAACCCATTGCCCCATTTTTTCAGCTGTGCATCAGATCGCTGAGCATCTAGCTTTAGTAGCCAAAGACTCAACCCCCCTAGAGGCTGAGCATTGATGTGTGCAGCCAAGAATTGATAGCCCAAGATCAGCCAAAAGCCCTTTCTTACCCCAGGAGATATTTTTATCCTGTATACACACTACATTTATCCTCACTGACTTTAAAATGAGTGCCACCCTACTCCCTTTAACAAAATCATTAAGGCCACAGATATTGATCAAGCAGACTCATAGTTTCTGATCAGTCATTCACCCCCTTATTTGGGTTTGATCATAAGAAGCCACCTGCCATTCACCAAACCATATAGCAACCGCTTGACTTTGCCAAGGAAAGAATGCACCAACAAAACGCCCTCCTGCATCTGTTTAAGTAATACCAAATTAGAACACCTCCTTTGTCCACTACAAAACATTCAGTACCTTTCCACTCACTCCTCCCCCAAGCCCCTTACCCATAAGACCGCCCCATCCCAACTGTCTGACCCCCCCAACCAGCCAGCACCCCACCCCACTAGAGTCAATTGGACCAACCAGGTCTGTAGCTGGTCAGGTACCCTCTTTCTGCAGCTGACCTATCTTTAAGAAGGAAAAAACTAATCAACATCAATCCCCCCTTCTGCTGTCCCCTCACAGAGAACCACTCCCCTGAAGGAACTGCTCACTGAATTTCAACCCCACTTGGCCACCCAAAATACCACTGTCCCACTCAAATTCCAAAGCAATCAAACTCATAACCTTAATCATAATACATAAGCAAAAAACCTTTCAAAGTGCACAGTGCAAGTCAGGATATCAAGATAAAGCCCTGTCCCTATCCCATCTTTTACTTAAAACGTGATCCTAACCTGATCCCGAACCCAAACCCAGGTCCTCCAAGAGCTCTTTTGCTTTAATTTTCGAGGTGAAGAAGTAGGGCCTGTCCTGAATGGCCACCTTTAATTTGGCTGGGTTGGTTCCTCAAAAACGCCCATGCTTCCTTATTCTGCAAAAAGGTTGTATCAGCTGCCCACGGTGTCACCCCTGCTCCACAGTAGCATGACAGAAATCCAGGCAGAGAAAAAATGAGCAGCCTTCAACAATAAGCTGTCGATCTGGGTGGGTGGATTCAAAATCTGCTTGCATGAGCAGGAAGTTCCCCAAAAAACAAGGATTTACTTTGGTTTTTCAGCCTTCTGGTCCTGTGCTGACCAAGGGCGCTGCTTGAATGAAAACCTTTGAGCCTACTGAATGTCAAGGTCCCAATTCCAGTTGGTCAGCTCTGGAAATGCTGCTCTCAATAGCTCCCCAATATATTTATGAGTGTCCACCGCTTCCAAGCCTTCTCCCACACCCTACACTCTGTTTCCCATCTTCTTGAGCTTCCAGTGGGTATCAGTCATGTGCGATTCAATTGCTTCACATAATTTTTTTCTGCTCCCAGTTCACTCTCCATCATGCCTACCCTATTTTCCACTTTGGTCATCCTTTCCGAAAACTAAGAACATGTTTTGGCCACTCTTTTGGATGGACCCCCTGTAGCTTCAAATAGGCATTCTGGGCCTTGTGACTATCATCCCGAGTCTCTTCACAATGTGCCATAATGCCTTGATATATGGCCTCTAGTGTAACAACATAGGGGGGACTCGAGCTGGCTTCTTTACCATCTGCAGAGCTCCAGCCCAGCACGGGTGTTATAGCATAGTCCCACCTAAGGTCACATACTGCACTAGCCATACTGTCGGCCTCCTGTTGTGGCTTCTTTTTCCTGACCGTCAAGTTGGGATTATGCAGGTTCTCTTCAGATTGTGGATTACTGCCAGTCCCATCCAGGCTGCTTAAATCACTGTATATGCTGCCTTGTGATGTGCTTCGCTGACAACCACCAGTCTTGCCTAGATGCTCCTCTTTGGATCATTCAATTGATCAGATAAAGAGAAGTGCCCCCCTCCTTCAAGAATAACTTGCCCTTCAGCCAAACAGTGGCCCATCTTATTTCACCATGGGGGGTGCAGCCTCATGTATCTCTTTGGGGTTGTCCTCTGGGCCATGCACACAGCCAGGAAAGTTCTCCCCTCGGGCCATCGCACCAGTCCTATCTGCTCCTCCCTCCATCTCCACTAGGTTTGTCAGCCTTTCTCTAGCTACCCGAGTCTAAGTGAAAGAACCCTACACGGCATGGGGCCAAATCTATAGGGAGATCCAGTGCACTATTTACTAATGTTGCTTGCTCAGTGTGCAGACACCTGCTGATTGTCCCCCCTCACATGCCAAACCAGTACCCACAGTTATAAGAACTCCCACTGGTTCCTCCTCACGAGGAGTGTCAGTCAAACCATGATCTGTAGCCTGTAGACACCACCGGGGGATCCCCAGAGCACATCGCAGCTGAGGACCCGGCATCCTGCTCAGCCATAACCTCGACTCCTCATGCAGCCTTGTCGCAAGTCGGTCTTTTAAAAAAAATCCTCCTCCATTGCTAACGCATCTGCTGGCAATTCTGCTCCTGGAACCACACCTGCTCGTGTTATGCCTGCAGTGGGTTTCCCCCCGCCTGCGGACATTTTCCTCAAGCAACATTATTTCGTACTTTAACCCTACTGAGCCTGCTAGCTACTGTTCCTCCAGCATCAACTCCTCCACGCCGCTTAGAGGCAGGCATCAGCTTGGAAGCCATCAAGACCCTAAAAAGGGCCGAGCTCCTCCACGTCGTCCCTGTGTTGCTGCAGCTGAGTGCCGTGGCAGCTCCATCAGAGCTCAGAGCACTGCCACCAGGATCCAGAGAGCTGCAATGCCCCCTAGCAGCAGACAGTTCAGGGCATAAGGCAGTGTCCACATCTGCCACCAGCTGAAGGTCAGTAGTCGGGGAAAAAAGATATGCAAGGTCAGGTAAGGAGAAGGGTCCTCACATTGCCGCCATCTTGCCTCAAGCAATTCAAGGCCCTGCTAGGGCTTTCCAAATAAATTAATTATTTATGTGAGTTCATGTATCTTATATTGACTGTATGATATATGTTGTGTTTATACTTTATTAATAGATTTGTTTTTATTTATTATAACAAAATAGGCTAAGGCTGACAGTTTGCAAAGTTCTTTGTAAAATGTGTATGAGTATTAAACAGATACATATTTAAAAGAAATTATTTATGGGCTCCATTATTGTAACTGATAAAAAGAGATGTCACCAGCAATCTTTTTTTTCAGGCATTAATGCTCTTGCGAAAGGATTGAGAGAAGCTCGTGGGAAACTTGCGAGATTGTAAACTTCTAAATTTGATTGTCATCTATTCTATATGATTCTTTATCATGTTTTCAGGTACTATTTAATGCTATTATACAATGGTGTAGTGAATAAAAGATGGTTGGTTTTTTCTTCATATTATTTTTTAAAAGAGAAGGTTCTTGTGAGACGCTTGTGGTAGCGGGGCACACAATCACCTGCATGGACTCCGAAGGGACTGTACTTCTTGTTTGGCTCTCATGACCCACTTGCTAAAATGTATATTTAGAAATAAGCTAATTATAGTGTTTTTGCCTCATTTCCAACAAAACAGAACATCAGACATGTTATTTAAGGTACAAAGATGAATTGTGCACTGGTCTACAGAAGATAAAAAGGTAGTGTTTTTTTCTTACAGTCTCATGAGACACTCGCAAAACATTCAGGAGAGACACTGGAAACGAAGTACACCCTAAGGAAGTATTCTAATTGGTTTATATGGGTGTCAGGAAGAAGATTTCATCCTTTTTGCTTAATTTCACTATTGGACTTTTGTGAGAGTATGCATGTCTGGCTGTCTCTCCCTTCCTGATTGACTTTGAACAAAATGATGTCTTCATCTAGATCAGAAGAACAGTCAAGGGCTTCTGCACCAGTTGAGCCACTTCAGCCACCCAAGGAATCCTTGGGGTGGGATTTTTTTTTAAATAATGTCAGGTGTCAAGAAGGTACACCACCTGCAAACTTTGCAGCAAAAAGTTTAGCTGGGGGAGCAAAACTAAGCAATATATTATGAGTACCATAGGGATGTGGAGACACCTGGGATCTACACATCTGGCACAGGCAGAGTTGGGTTGTGCTGTGGAGCTAGTCAACTTTACAGGGGCTTACGCATCATTTGCTCCAAAAGATACTATGCCTGCACAGGTTCTAAGATGCACAGGGGGACAATAACCCTGCTTCTGTGAATAAAGCACTATTTTGCTGCTTGTGCAAGCAGATTATTTTTTCACAAGCAGGTCTTCCCAGTGTAAGCTTGCTCAAGAGCGCCAATGCCTCCCTAGGCAGTAGTTTTTTTAAATACTTTTGTAAGTTTTTATCCCTTTTGTTTTTAAGAAGATGCTGTTGTTTTTGGTGTGTGTTTAACACATTCAAGTTGTTTGTTTTTTGAAGCCTTTTAAAATAATTAAAAAACTAAAACAAATGTAAAAAAGTTTGAAAACACAAAAAAATATTTGTAGTTATTAAAAACTGTTAACAAAAACAGCTCTTTTTAGAGTTACCCTCTAGTTTTATTATCTATGTTGTTTCTACTGTTTTCTTTTTTTCCTTCTTAAAATCTCTTGCAAGACTCTTGCGAGAGCCAAGGAGGCAATCCCTCGCCTTCAGTCCCAGGGAGCAGTGCTTCCTGGCTTGCTCTCATGAGCCGCTTGCAAGATCGCACCAAAATTTAAAGTCACCCAATAAAAAAGCACCTACTGTTTATCAAGTAACTGTGCACCATTCACAAAGCATTTGGTCACAACCTAACTTACTTTTGTAACTGCCAATAAACTATCAATTACATTTATAATTTTGCCATCCTCCCATTTTCTCTCTTCATTAATCTCCACATAGCTTCTGAAGCTTACTCATTCTGCTGAGCTCTCATCTTGTGACTGAGATCACCATGCAGCACAATGGTCCGCCTCTAGATTTTGGGACATAGCTTCATCTACTGGGCTAGAGAACATGCCATTAACTGTGGTATTGACAAGAATCTTGGATTTACTAACTTGGACATAACTTAGACTGGCCATACAGGTATGATGTGGGAACTATTGTAACCAATGGTTAAGAGCATTTTCAATTGTGAGCACCCAGAACTGATGATAGTGCACTGTGGTGGAAGTGACTTAGGCAAAATCACAGGTGTTGCACTTGAAATCCAAATGAAGGAGACCTTTTCACAACTGATGTCTCTCTTTCCTGAAGCTTCCTTTATATATTCTAATTAATTTCAAAGGCAGATGTGGCAATGGTCAAAAAAGGTTTGTCGTAAGATTGAGAAATTCCAGAAGCATGCCAATAAAACAGTTTCTGCATTTCTTCGTGACCATGGCATGAGCTGTATATATCACAACAACATCCGGTTTGATATGCCTAGTATCTATAGGCAAGATGGAGTGCACTTCACTGCAGAACGGAACAGGATTTTCCTTAACAACATCAAGGAATGCATCCAGTTCTATGTTTAACTGAACATTGCAGATTATAAACACAAAAGCTCTCTACTTATAGCCCCCTGTTGCAATATTATGTGATTATTTCAAGGTTGTTTGGAATATGGACACCTGCAAGAGAGGGAGCACACAAACACCTGCTCTCCCTCGTATATTTGTCTAACTCTTGCAAGATTCTCGCAAGATCAAACATTTAAACTATATTTATTGTATAATAGCTCTGTATCATAGGGTGTGTGTATTAGACTGTGCAAACACACAAGCCTCTATACTGTAACATTTTTCTTGAGAAAGATTTTTCATACCCCACTACTTTTTTTTTTTAATACGATCTCACAAGATCATAAAATATTTTTGGGGAAAAATTTACACTTTCTTTCATTAAAGTACTCAGGCCTTATTTTCCTCACTAGTAGGGTGTGGGAATAAAGTGGACTCTCCATCAATGCAGCTCACAGTATACCAGCAGTGCATAGTAGGGCAAGAAGAAAGAGTGAGTTCTTCAGTAATACCCAGACCTACAAGTGTATATAGTAGGGTGTGGGGAGAGACAGTATCTGTAGTAATATCTTGCATTATGATTGTGTGTACCCACTACTTTTTTTATGACTCTGCAAGAGTCTTGCAAGATCATAAACTTTCTTTAGAGGAAGAATTCACACATTCCTTTATTATAGCACCTATGCCTTACAGTCTTCATTAGTAGGTTGTGGGGAGAAAGTAGACTCTCCAATGAGACCTTTTCACAGTATGACAACAGTGCATAGTAGGGTGTAAATCGGCACTGCAATCTCACTGACACCTCTCCACAGTCTAACAACTGTGTATAGTTGAGTATTGAAAGAGACTGGCTTCTCCACTGGCACCTGGTATGAAGGTAACCAGTGTGTAGAGTAGGACATAAACAGACACTGCATCACCACTCACATATTTTCCCAGGCTCACTAGTAAGTATACAAGAGTGGGGAAGGTTCTCACCTCACATGTAAGACCTCACTATTCCATAGCAAGTATAACAACCACTAGCCTCAGCCACTGAGACTTCTACCCAAGTAAATAATATGCTGACAGGTATAAGTAGTAGGCTGTGGGTAAGAATTGCGCTGTTTGCTGACAGATCTTTCTTGCATTATAGGTCTCCATAGTATAATGTGGGGAGAGATTGGCCCCTCCACCGTGATCTGTCACTTGGTTGATGGTTGTCCAAATTAAACTGTTTGATTCAGGAAGCACTTCCTTTCCATTGTTTAAGCCACATTAGCCTTCCAAAGAGTATTCATATATTAGTAGGCTGAGTGGCAATAAAGATTCAGTGAAGAATTATGTCTAT
This sequence comes from Pleurodeles waltl, assembly GCF_031143425.1. Taxonomy (NCBI): domain Eukaryota; kingdom Metazoa; phylum Chordata; class Amphibia; order Caudata; family Salamandridae; genus Pleurodeles; species Pleurodeles waltl. The sequence continues at coordinate 432,061,623 of NC_090449.1, forward strand.
GAGTTATGGTTCACAAATCCTAGCTCGGGCAGAGTTAGCTCGTGCTAATGAACTGTACAACTGTCCAGTCACTGCCACATCCTTCCAACCTCAAAACACTGTGCTTCAAGTCGTAGGGAATTCCTCAACAGTACAATATTCCTGCTTGTGGTAACAAGACTCTTTTTTGCTGCTTTTGTAATCAGATAATTATTTTCTCAAACACAAGTTTTCATAGAAATAATATCACCACTCAAACATCTCATAGAACTAAAATATATATACAGTGAGGTTCATAACAACAGTAGAGCTTGTATGATTATATTCTTTTTTTATAATTTTTATAAAAAAACTAAACTTTTTTTACTGACAAGTATATACAGGTGAAACACTTCATTTTTTACCACAATCTGTAAACCTTGCTTACATCTCGCTACATTATAACATGTACCTCTTAAAAGCATATAAAACACCCCAAACCACTTTGAATTCTGTAAACATAGTGTAGAATGAGTTTACCAACATTAGCACACTTACTGGCACTTCACAACAAAGTTTATAAAACATACTGTTAAATACCGGAACTTGAAGTTCTTTCCTAAATGCAGATCAAAATACCAGTGTCTTTTGGCTCCACATAAATTAATGTTTGCTGAGCATAACTCAAACAGACTTCCTTTCCTCCAAACTACCTAGGACAAACTAAGCTATCTCTGGTTCTGCAGCCAATCACATCACAGCATTTCCTCAACCATGTAATAAGAATGGTAACTACTCGTTGAACCTTGGGCCAACACAATCTTGTGAGTCTCTTGAGGGATCGTAAACACCTTGTGGCAGGACCAATAATTTTCCATGTGGGTCTTGTGAGAGGCTTGCGGGATTGCAGGCTCAGAAATTTCTATATGGGTTTCTTGAGTGCCTCGACGTTTGCAACTTTTTAAACAAAACAAAATTATCTATCTGCTCATCACAGTACTTATCTCTTATACGCTTTTTCTCAAAAACAAGAAACACAATATCCATTCCTACAAATAGGATGCTTTGTCAACACAGGTGCATTCTGGGAGTTATAACACAAAGTACCTCCTTTCAGAGTCCTTATTCCGCAGTAGCTGATTAGCTCCAAATCTGCAGTCTGCTAATTTCACTGGCATTCAAACTTTGGTGGGTCATTGCAATCTCTTCATTATTATTGCTCATTGCTTTTAACTTGTACTTCCATTAATAAAGACGATATTCTCATAAAGTTTATTTATCAGCAGAACGTGTGTTTAAACATCTTGGTAACGCTTTCTCTGCAAGCACACTATTCAGATTTAATTTTCACAGACCACTTTAGCTCTGTCTATATATATATATATATATATATATATATATATATATATATTCCAAACTCAGTTATAGTTAGGACTAGGGGCCAGATATATGAAAACTGGGGTCTGCGAATCGCAAAATGCGATTTTTAAGAAATCGCTATTTCCGAGTTGCAATTGGCCATGTAACAAAATTGCGATTCGGAATTAGAGATTTCTTAAAAATTGCTATTAGTGGTTTGCGAGGCCCATATACCGAATCGCAATTTGCATTCTCGCAATTTGCGATTTTTTTGCGATTCAGTAAAAAATCGCAAAATGCGAGAAAGTTCGAGAATGCACACCTGGAGGAGCCTGATGACATCACCAGCAGGAAATGAGTCATCCCAGGCAGTTTCAGGTGCCACACCCAAACCAGCATCCTGAGTGAGAGCAGCCCAGCCACATTGAGCAGCACTCTAAAGGAGCAGCATCACCTGAGCCACAATGGAGACCCAAGGTACAGCACAGGAGAAGCAGGGGAGGAAGCGCAAACTCAAGTTCAGTGAACAGGAGCTGGAGGTATTAACAGAAGAGGTGGTGAGGAGCCATGACCGCCTGTTTGGCAAATCATCACTCCAGGTGTCTGAGAGTGAGAAGAGAAGACTATGGCTTGAGATCCAAGGTAAAATCTGCGCTATTGGAGTGGCACAGCGCTCCATTGAGGAGATCAAGAAACGCTGGTATGACCTGCAGTCCCGGGCAAAGAAGAGGGTGGAAAGAAGACTTGCAGAGGCCAGGGGCAGAGGAGGAGGACCACCAACCAAGCAACCTGCCACACAACTGGAGGACCTGGTGGAATCAACACTCCTACCGGAAGCCATGACAGGGGTCACAGATATAGACACCTCCGCTCAACCGAATACCAGCCAAGGTAAGTGCAATGTTGTCGTGTGAACCCAATATGTGCATGCATAAAAGCCCCTTAGGAATTAGCATGTAATGTGAAGTAGTGTGTGAAGTAGTCCAGTCCACATCTTAGTAGCAGCACAACAATGCATTATGGGAGTTGTGGTCCACAAACTAGTACAGACATTAGCATGCCACTGTAAGCAGGCATAGTGACACCCAAGGTAACACAACTCACACTACACCATGTAGAGCAGTACCTATAGCTTTATTGCCATTTCTGGACAGATAATGTAACATACAGAACTGAAATGCTGCATATTGTTGTTGCAGGTGGGCCTGGCACAGCAGCCACAGAAATTCCGTGTGTAGGGGAGACGGACACACAGCAGCCTTCTGACACCAACACCAGTGGGTCCGTCAATGTCTCCACTGTGCGCCGCAGGCCCAGGCCATTCCCACTTCCAGACCTCAGTGGTGACTCCGATGTTCAGCAGGAGGGGCCAAGCACACCATCTGCACCCAATAGGCGTAGCCAGATACCAGAGGACAGGGATCATTCAGCACATCGCAGAAGTGCCACAGTGTCCCAGCAGCAACCGCAGGAGGTAGCTGAGGGTACATCCTTGTTCGGTGGACTTGAGGCTGCTATGTTGCAGCAACAGCGCCTGCAAAACAGGAGAATTTTGAGTCTGGACAGGAACCTGAGAGTCCACAACAGACATATGATTGGCCTGCATTGGCGAATTGACACCCTGAACAACAATATCACCCAGCTGCGTGAGGGACAGGTGCAGGCCTCTCAGGACACTAGGGAGCTTACCAGTGCAGTGCGTGACCTGTGTGAGGAGCTGCGCCACGAAAGGGTGAGTCGACGCAGACATGAACACCGCTTCAGAACCATGTTTGCGAACTACTGCAGGTCCTCAAATAGGATGGCTAACTCCACCGCACTCATCGCCTGTCATGCTGTGGCGGCCCAAGTGGAGGCTGCACACACCAGCAGGGATGTGGTCCAGGGCCTTGTCCAAATCACCAATGTGATTGAACTAGTCATGGGACAGTGAGGTTGCCTTGGGGGACACTGAGGACAGTTCGAGCCTCAGTAGTGTGCAAGTACCTGCTTCAGAAACCAGACGGCACAGTGCCAGGCGCAGCACTGCCACTGAGGGTGACATTCAGGGTGCCAGTGAGTCAACTGGGCACCCCAGTGGTGTGCGAGGGAGGAGTAAGTGACTCTTGCCGCATTGACACTGGTGTTCCCACTATAATGTAATAGTGTGGGACTCAGATTTTATGTTTACTTTCGGTTTTCTTAGTCACCTGTTTACTTCATTTTGCAGAATTAATTACCTGACGTAAGGTAATAAATTTCTATCACTACAGGTACAGTTGTCAGTGGATTTTTGATATTCATACTCACGTCTGAAATGGTTGTGTGTGATGTCAGCATGCCTTTGCCGTTCCTCTGCTGCACGTGTCCTGTCTGCTGGCTGTAGAAGAGGTATGGGATCGTCATCCTCATCTGATTCAGTGTCACTGATTTCTATAGGTATGCCCCTGGTTGTAGCTATATTTTGCAAGATTGCACAAGTAGCCACTATTCTACATGTGGTTTCTGGACTGTACTGTAGTGCCCCTCCACTCTTGTGGAGGCAACGGAAGCGACTCTTCAGGAGGCCAAATGTGCGCTCCACCACGTTGCGGGTTGCCCTGTGTGCTGCATTGTATCGCCGTTCTGCCGGTGTTGTGGGATTGAGGGAGGGCGTCATCATGTAGGTGCGCACTGCGTAGGCACTGTCTCCTGAAGGAACAGAAGGTGTGATGAGTACCTCAGCCATCTGACAAGGGTTTGTTATCTATGCGCCAGTGTAAAGAGTGACATTACCTAGTAGATATCCTTCACCAAACTCCCCAGCTAGCAGTCTTGTGTGAATCCCGCTGTGGCGAAAGATGTATGAATCATGTGTGCTCCCTGGGTACCTGGCCACAGGATCAGTTATGATGTAGGAGGCATTGCATATCACCTGTATATTCATGGAATGTTGGTGTTTACGGTTGCGGTACACATACTCTGTGACAGATGGTGGACATATTGCCACATGTGTGCCATCTATGGCACCTAGGACGTGGGGGAACTGTGCTATCTGATAAAACTCAATTTTTGTCTTCTGTATTTACTGTGGGGTGTGGGGGAATCTGATGTACTGTTGGAGTTTGCTTAGCATGGCGTTGATGAATGCATTGAAAAATCTGGAGAGGGTCGTCTGTGACACCCCCCCAGCCACTGCTATGACCCCTTGATAGCTCCCTGAGGCGAGTAGGTGTTAGGAGCATAATACCAGCATATGGGTGGGTATGCTATGGGTCCTTAGTGTTCTGTGCTGCAGTATGGGTTGTAGCTCAGCTATCAGATCAAGAATCATGGCTGAGTTCAACCTATACCTCTGAAATATTTCCTCCTCTGTCAGGTCAAAAAGTATAATGCACACTCTGAAAATGCGCTCCTGTCTCCTCCTCCCTGTCCTCAAACCTGCCAGGATCCTCATCCTCCTCGCCATGACGTAGAGTGCAGCCATTGTGGAACAGAGTCTGAGGCATTCTGGGCCTCTTTATATAGGTTGCACCTGGTTACCACCTGCTTTCACTTAGTGATATTTTGCATGTGCAAAATGCCATTCTGCGAATAATCGCTAATTGCGATTTTTTGATGCATCTATTTGCGATTGGGAATTTGCGATTCGCATTTTGCACCTCGCAATTTCCTACTGGAAATACCGAATCGCAAAATGCGACTCGCAAAACCAGGTCGCAACGCAAAAAATCGCAAAATTTGCGATTTCTTAGATTTGGTCTGCGAATGCCTTTCATGCATCGCAGGCCACGTTTTTGCACTCGCAAACGTCCGATTTTTTCGATTCGCACCGTTTGCGAGTGAAAAAACTTTTCATACATCTGGCCCCTAATTTCCATTGAAAAAATTGAAAAACGTTTTTGACTTGGCTATATCTTTGGTTCCGTTTAACAAATCTTCACAAAATTTCCCAAAAAACAGTGTCAAGTTGGGTCTTGTTTAGCGTGGAAAGTTTGGAGGTGATCCCTCCAGCGGGGGCCTGGAAAAAAAAGGGTGGGGGTCCAAAAAAGTGTGTATCCTGTGTTATTGCCATAGCCTCTTTAGACATGCCTGCAGCCCGAACCGTTGGACGGAATTACACCAAATTTGGCATATAAGTACTTTTTGGTCTGGAGATCACTTTTGTGTAATTTGGTGTAAAGCTGTTTGTTAGTTTCCAAGCTATTAAAGGAAATCCAAATATGTATATCTAGAAGCACAAATAGTTTGCAAATGGTCCCGATCTCGGGCTGAGATTTGATTGGCTGCCAAAACTTAAACCAGGAAGTGTTGGCAGCCATTTTGGGTCTTGGCTTTAAAATAAAAAAAATAAAAAGTGTCAGGGTAAGAATACCCTAACTCCCCAGCCTTTGTCCAGGGGTCCCCCTGGGACCCTGCTAGGGCAAAAAAGCATGTTTTTTTTTAAATTAACAACAAAATGTACAAATATTTGCAAATTTCACTGTGAAATTAGAAACAAAAAAGGAAGGCCGGTCTTGCTTTTAAATTTACCCCCCCCCCGGGTGGGCCAGGGCCCGGACTCATACTTATTAATTTCAAGGAGGGGGTGCACAGGGCCCCCCTACTAGGGTTTCAATAGCCCCAGGGACCGTCACCTCCCCAGGACTACATGTAATAAAAATACAGGGGGGCACATGAACATCGCTAGGTCCCGGGGACCTCCACCTCCCTGGGACAACAACAATTAGATGATGCATGGATGGGGTAGACCCCCCAGGCCTCAGGGACCACCACTTCCCTGGGGCATTAAGAATTCAAAAGATGGGTGGCACACGGACCGTCCTAATGGACCAACACCTCCAAGAATTCAAATGATGCTGGGACCACGTGGTCCCTGCCAGGGACCACCACCTGCCTGGGGGTACAACAATTCAAAAGATGCGGGCCATGTGGAACCCTGGGCCCCAGGGACCACTATCTCTCCAGGGCTACATTGAAAAAATGGTTGGGAGGTCACACAGACCCCCCCACCTCGGGAACCACCACCTCCCCAGGGCTGTAATAACATTTAACAAGGACATTCGTTACTGAATCCCCCGCCCCGGGGACCACCACTTCCCTGGGGCCAATTTATTTTTCACAAAGAAGGAGGGGGCCCCCCTCCTGAAGCCATATGTGGCCCTGGGGACTGCCACCTCTCAGGGCTGGATCCTGCTACCTCCAGAGGTGCCCTCACCTCAGAAGTAGCTGTCTGCTTCTGTTTGCCGAGAGTTATGACAGCTCCTGACAAGCAAAAGCAAACACTCCGCTTCCAGCAAGCAGGAGCAGTGAAAATGTTGCTGCTTACTGGAAGCAGAGTTTTCGTCTCTTTCCCTGCCTACAGACAAGCAGGCAGGGAAAGAGATGAAACTATTCCTTCTGCTTGCAGGGAGCTGCAAAATCCACAGTGTGTGGAAGCAATGCCGCCTCCCGCAGAAGGTGGGAGCCGGCTGAGAACACAGCGGCCTTGAGGTTCCCCCGCGGTCCCTAATGTTTAGTGAAAAAAATGAATCCTGCACTACTATCTTTTATTATACTGTATAAATACACAGGGCAGGATTCATTTTGTCACGATGCTCATTTCACAGAAAAAAACCTCAACCGTAAGCTCTTACAGGTATAATCAAAGCAGGTGTCCAAACTGAAGCTCCACTTCCGTAAAGTTCTAATCATCCTAAATTCATGCACATGGCCAAGGTAAACCAAGTATGTTTTCTCTGCATTTACAGGTGAAAAGTTATCTGTAAACCTTGAAGGAGGTGTCTGTATCCTTGATTTTTTTAGCACAGTATCTCATGTAGTGACTGTGACAAGCGGGTTCTTTGTCACCTGCTGCTGAGACAAGATATTATGTAATCCCTTTTTAAAAATACGAGTATGTGAAATGGCCTAGAAGCCCGACCTTTTAGGCCCTGCTCCATATACATTAGTTATAATGCAATGCGTTCACCCCATTTTCCAAGGAAGATGGACAGCTTACTAATAGGACCACCCAAACTCATTTCACACCGATTTTGGAGACGCATTCTTGATGCTTCATGAGTGCTGTGGGGTAGGCTGCAGCCCAGGCCCTGCTGCCTTTCCCTGCCAAGCATAGCCAAAGACCGTGCATGCTCCAGAGATGGGTTAGCCGCAGGCTGTGGTTGGATCAACATATAGTAAATAAAATTGTTTTATTAAAAAAACATATAAATACACTGAAAAAAACAAAGATTTGGGAACCACTGTTCTAAGGGTTGGCCGCAGGCTGTGGTTGGATCAACGTATAGTAAATAAAATTACTTTGTTAAAAAAAAACGTATAAATACACTGAAGGTGACAGGGATGTTATAGTTAAGAAACAGAATTTAAAAAAAACTTATTTCAAGTAACTGTAACTCGTGCCATAAGGTTACTATAACTAGCGCCCTTGCCATGCACTGCTAATTACCCCAGATATTACTGCACTCGTGCCATCTTTTATAACATTGATAATATCACTGTAACATTTGCAGCAACATTATTTATGAGAAGACTGTGCATAGCAGTTGTAGTTACCTTATGACACGAGTCAAAGTTTCTTGAAATAACTCTAGCTATAACAGCTGAATTTCTATGGTTTTATGCACTTAAAATGTGAGCCTAACTGTAACTTTATATGTAGTCAGGACCTAGTTTCCTTAGCAAGAATTTTTTTTGTTTAACCAATAACTTTGGCGCCGCTTGACCAATATTCACAACATTTTTAAAGTTATACTTTAGTCGGTCCAGCTGCTGTCTTGATTGTTTAGGGGTGATCCTTCATGTGGGGGCTGAGATAAAGGCGAAGTCACAAAACGTGTTTTCCCTGTGCATTTTCCCATAGGGACTTTTAACACAACTACAGCCCAAACTGCTGTCCGGAATTAAAACACATGTGGCAGAAAGCTACCTTTTGATCCATAAATGTGTGGTTTTTGTAATTTGGTATGAATCCATTCAGTACTTTTTGAGATATTAGAGTTTAAATAATATAGATGTCTAGTGACGTGGATCCTACGCAGTTCTAACTGTCCCCATACGGACAAAGAAGTTTTAAACAAGGAAGTGTTGGCAGCCGTTTTGGGACTTGGCTTCAGCCGAATCCCACAAAAAAAGATAAAACAAAGAAAAGGGACCAGGGTAAGGTACCCCTGAGTGCCCAGGCTTGGTCTAGGGGTCCCGCCAGGGCTAAAAAACATTTTTTTTCAAAAAGCGTGGTCTCCCGTGCTTTCCCTTTCCTTTGCCCCTGGGTGGAGCAGGTCCTGGGGGGGGTGGAGGGGTGAAAATAGAAGAGGCGGTGCACCGGCCCTCCTCCTAGGGCTTTTTAACGCCCCAGGGTCTGCTACCTCCATGAGGTAGTGTCATATACGGATGCGGGGGCATGCTGTCCCCCGTGCCCCCAAGGACCACCCAGGGCTGAAATGAAATAATGAAGGGGGTTTCATTGTGGAAAAGCAATGCTGGCTCCCCCAGGAGGTGGGGAGCCAACTGGAAAGGTGGGGGCCTTCAGGCTCCCCCTAAAGGCCCTGATCCTGCAACCTGGGTGCCAAAGCGTGACCCGCACCCCTATTTAATGAAGGCCTGGCCTCAGGGGATGGGGTCCAGAGGCCGAGATCAGCCGGGGGAGGGGGACCCCCAGCCTCCACATCCATTTCATTATGGCCAGGTCCCAGTGATGGAGTCACTGGGAGCCCTCCCCTAGAGTCCATGGTTCTCCTTTTAAATTGCTATGAGTATGAAAATGTGTAAACCACCCGGAAGCTTCGCCCGCTTGACTTCATGATGTCCATCTTAGTAGTATGCATATGTCTTCCTGCCCTTTTGCCAGGATGATGGACAAGTTACCAAAGGGCCCCCCAGTGCATTTCCTTCTGATTTTGGAGGTGCGTTCTTGATGCTGAGGAACATGAGGACATCTCCACAAAACAAAAAAAGCACTTACGTCATATAGATAAGAGGAAGGACTCTGGTTTGGTGGAGATGTACGTCTTTGCAGTCTCGTTGGCCTCTCTTCAGAAGGATTCATGTTATCACAGAATTCTAGAGAAAGACGCAACAGGAACAAATGTTGCCAAAACACACACAAGGTCACTGGTGACATGTCCTTGTCTCCATTGCACAGCTGTAGTGTAGGATACATACTCAACATTTACCCAAGGAGGCAGAAAGAACTCTACTTGGGTAAATATTTTGTGCAAATCTGTGGACTCTTATTGGATAAAAGGGCAGGTAAGGTTTCTTTGTGGCAGAGTTACTACCACCGCTACTGACACACCCACACAAACACTCACACACCCACTCACAGACTCACTAAGACACTCACAGACACACTCAGACACTCGCACACCCACTCTCAGATCCTCTTAGACACTCATGCATCCACTCACAGATCATCTCGGACATTCATGCACTCACTCACAGACCCACTCAGAAACCCATGCACTCACTCACAGATGCATTCAGAGACTCATGTATCCACTCACAGACCTACTCAGTCACTCATGCACCCACTCACAGACGCACTCAGATACTCATGCACCCACTCAGAGACCCACTCAAAGACTAATGCACCCACTTGGAGATTCACTCAGAGAATCACGCACTCACTCACAGATCCACTCAGAGTCTCACACATCCACTCACAGACCCTCCCATACACTCACACACCCTCACCCACTCACAGACACACTCTCACACTCACTCTCACACCCAGAGACACCCTTTCACACCTATTTGCACACCCAGAGAGCCAGCCCTTGTGGCTAAACCCAGTTCCTGGCACAGGGTTGGATGGTTAGAGGGGGTTGGTCACACTGTGCACAGCTGAAGGCCATGCACGGCGGTGGTTTGATTAACACACAGTAATGATAATTACTTTACGTTAAAAATAACATAGAAATTCACTGAAGAAAAACAAAGGTTACAGGGACATTATAGTTAGAAAATAGAATTAAAAAAACCCATAGAAACTCACTGAAAAAAACAAAGGTTACAGGGAGTTTAAAGTCAGGTTCTGAATTTATTTGCACAAACCACAGACATTCAGCAGTTATAGCTGGATTTATTTCAAATTACTATAACTTGCGCCCTATGGTAGCCATAACTTGTGGCCTCGGATACCCCAGATATTAGAGTACTCATGACATCTTTTAAAACAGTATTAAAAATTTGACTGTAACATTTGCAGTAAAATTATTGATGAAATAACTGTGCATGGCAGGGATGCGGGTTATAGTTACCTTAGGGCATGAAACTATAATAGCTGAATTTCTTCGGTTTTGTGCATTTAAAATGTGAGCATAACTAAGCCTAACTATAATGTCCCTGCAGCCTTTGGTTAGAGGGACTCTTGTATGGACTCTCATATCTCAATGAGACTGCTGGAGTTCTGACAGCAGAATCACTGCTCGTAGGCGACTGAGTCACTCCCACACGAGTTGGCAACTGTCAGCCCAATGCTTCCGGCTGTGTAGCAGCACCTCACTCAAAACCCAAACGGTAAAGGTGATTTGTGGCAGCCTAGTGCATGGACACTTAAAATCCCACAGGGAAATCATGGTGAACAAGCCTCACCATGTTCTCTCCACATACAAGTCTTTTTCACACACATAGGCAAGAAAAGAGATGCAGGACAGTTTTCAATACGTTTATTGAAAAGACTGCAAACTATGATAAAATGCACAAGTTGCAATGATTAGGAATAACAAAATCAGGATTGTGAAAATCAGAGATGAGTATATGAACAAAACCCAATATATTGTACTGGTACAAGGTAAGGCCTCAAGTCTCCAGATCAGGCTCCATAGAGACACAAAGGCTGAGGTTGACTGCAAACCGGTATGGATGGAAAATCTTGGTTGGAACCCCCACTAATGCCCTTTTTCCCACAAGATGTTTATGTAGGGGACATGTTTTGTTCTTGCACAGATGCCTAATTCAGGCATGTACCTAAGCATTGGACTGTTTACGTAGTCTTGTGATGGCAATACAAAATATTATCCTGTGTACCTTGCAGTATGCTCTCGCTAATACTAGGTAAAAGAACACAATGAAAAATATGTAATCCATAACACTGATATTAATGCTCTCGCAGAATAGCGACTGATTATGTAAATAAATCATTGCTGCTAAAACAAGCTATGCTAAAATGAATAAAATTGAAAAAATGAAAAACAAGCTAAGCTAAGCTAAATACTGTGCCCAGGTAGGAAACTAAAATGGACCCACAACACCCTCCCCTATTGACGGAACAACGGTGCAAATTCCAAAGCTTAAGGGGGTATTTTGACCCTGGCAGTCTTTTGACCGCCAGGGTAAATGTGGCAGTCCCACCACCAACATTATGAGTGTGGCGGGTTAGTCTCTGCCAACTCGCCACATCTCCACTCATACAGCGGTATTAGGAGCCTGCTTTCCTCCATGGTTTCCGGGGCGGTAGCACTGCCATGAAAATCATGGAAGAAAAACTACTGGTGACAGGTAATTTCTTCCCTGTCACCGGTAGATGCCCCCCCCCAGCAAGCACTAGATCACCCGTCCACCTACCCCCCACCCCCCCAGCAAGCACTAGACCCTCTCCCCCACCCTTCAGCCACAGTGCCCCCCTCCCTACATACATGCACACAGACACGCTCCACGCATACACCCATTCACCTACACTTACATCCACTCACACGCATCCTTACATGCTTTCACAATAACACTCATACACGCATTCAAGCACGCATCCATACAGGCATTTACAACATACATGCATACTCACACCCATCCAAACATGCATACTCACACGCATACACACTTACATGCAGACACGTACTCACTTCAACATTCAGACATGCATACAACCATGCATTCACACATTCTTGCACTCACGCAGACACCACAAACTCACATATGCACACAAAATACCCCCAGATCCTTGCCACCCCCCTCCCCTGTCAGACGATCCCCTTACCTGTTCTGGGGAGAAGGTCGTTCGGCAGGAAAGGGGCGCTTCCACCGTCAGCAGTGACCCGCAAGCAGGATACCACGAGGACTTATCAGGGCCTATAATATGGCAGACGGTGTCCTACTTGCGGGGCAGGCCTGTGAAGGAACTGCCAGAGCACCTCCACCCACCTGCTGGATTTCTGCCTAAAGTGTGGTGGAAATCCGGCAGTACCCGTGATATGGTGGGTAGAACAGCACCCGCGGCTTTGGCGGTCTTAATGGAAGACCGCAAAATCGTAATGAGGGCCAAAATGTCTAAGTCGACAAGCAAAGCAGGCAAACAGACAGGCGGAATAAAAGGCAATTCAGAGTCACATTTTATACTTTGAAAAAGTCAATGGTCAAATTTTAACAGTAATTATGGCCTTGCAGGAAGTCTCTGATGTCATCAAACAGAGATTGAGACCAAAAAGGACTCCACTTCGGCTGATGACAGATTGTTTGAAGTATTGGCAGAGGGATCCACAGAGCAGAAGGGTGTAGAAGCCACAGGTGCAGAGTGAACTGTAAAGGTTTCACTTCCCATTGTGCCAGATGTCATTGGAGCCAGTAAATCCACAAGTGGTGTCTCATGGGATACCTTGCGGATCAACTGCAGATGCAAGGGGCATGTCCTTGAAAGAACCCTCATCGATAACATTAACAGATTCTCTTCCACAGGATGCACAGGCTGCACAGCAAGACACATTATGGGGCATATTTACATGCCCCTAGCTCCACTGGAGCATCACTTTTTGTGACGTTCCAGTGTTGCTGTGCCCCTTGCCATATTTACAAGGTAGCGTTAAGCCACTATGCCTGGCTTAATGTCACCTTGTAAATATGCACCCCTCCAAGTTTTCTGCGGCAGAGAGGCGTGTAATGGGTGTTGCTGTGGGCGTTCCACTGCAACACCAATTGCTTTTGACACTGTCCCAGATTTACAAGGAAATGTAAATCTGAGGTAGAGCCAAAAACTGGGGTGGTGCTAGCATGGGGCAACAAGGAGAAATGCTTTTACTTCTCCTCTTTTTAGCTTTTTCTATGCGTGCTGCATTCTGCAGTACACTTAGAAAGAGCGAAACACCATGAATGATTGTTTATGTGCAGGAAGGTGTTCCTTCCTGCACGTAAGAAATCATTCAATAATGACAATTTGCTACTTCAATGTGTGCTGCACGGGCACCTTCCTGCACATAAACAAGCATTCCCTGCAACACATGCACCCTTGCACTATGGTGCAAGGGTACCTGCGCTGGCACTAGGCAGCTGTTTTAGCACCAACGCAGGGAGAGAGGACATAAATACACTGTATCTTGTAGATACAGCGCATTCCTGCTATTACCTGGTAGCACAGGGCGGTGCAGCAAGACACTTGCTGCTCCACCCTGAGCCACCTGGGCTTGTAAATAAGCCCCTATATGTGCACATTCAAAAAGGCACCTAGTGTAATAGAAAACTGGTTGCACACAGGGCAGGTTGGAATGTCAATGACCAAATCTAGCTCTAGATCCTCAAGCAAGGAGGCTCCAAAATACTGCATTATGCGCTCCCAACACAGCTGAGTTGGTTGCAGTTTCACCACTTCACTTAGCTGAGATAGGACAGTTACTGTGTATCAAAAATAGCAGCAGCAGAACTCTATCAATTAATTTCAAAGTTATAGAGAATCCTTCAAACACACTTGAAAAGAGTGAATGTGTGGTCTGGAAGATGCAAACAAATCCAAAACCGACAGACTTAAAAAAGTGCACAATCCCCACAGAATTCGATGCATTCAAGATTCTGGTCACTAATTCTCCAAAATGTTTGGGAAGTTGGAATTTAACAGGGACTTGGTGTGGTTTCCCTGTACTGTTTGTTTCTGACTTCCTGTCTCCGGACCCTGTGCTGTAATTAGTGTTTGCTAGTTTGGATACTCTGGGCACTTTACCACTGCTAACCAGTGCTAAAGTGCAAGTGCTCTCTGTCTAGATGATATTGGTAATTGGTTTATCCATGATTGGCATATTTGATTTACTAGCAAGTCCCTAGTAAAATGCACTAGAGGTACCCAGGGCCTGTAAATTAAATGCTACAAGTGAGCCTGCAGCACTGATTGTGCCATCCACATGATTAGCCATGTAAACATGTCTCAGGCCTACCACTCCAGTGTCCGTGTGTGCAGATTTTAACCGCCAGTTCAACCTGACAAATGTACACACTTGCCAGGCCCAAACCTTCCATTTTACTACATGTAAGTCACCACTAAGGTAGGCCCAAGGTAGCCCCATGGGCAGGGTGCAGTGCATTCAAAAGGTAGGACATGTACTGGTGAGTTTTACATGTCCTGATGGTGAAATACTGCCACATTCAGTTCTCACTATTGCAAGGCCTATCTCTTCCATAGGTTAACATGGGGATTGCCTAGAAATACCTTCGAAGTGTAATTTCCCATTGTGAGCAGATAGAGATATGGAGTTTGGGGGTCTCCGAACTCACAATTTAAAAATACATCTTTTAGAAAAGTTGGTTTTTAGATTGCAAGTTTCAAAATGCCATTTTTAGAAAGTGCAAAAACAACAGATGATGGATGAAATGCAGAGCAAATCAGGGTTTAATCCATCAGTTTTTTAGCTTGCCATGCCATTCCAGTTTGGACCCTGCCATATGCAAATCAGTCTTGACACTGTTCCCCATGGGAACAGTCCAGCCTGAACTGCCAGGCCAGGTCCTCCCTGGACCAGAAACAAGCATCCTGGGACTGATTTCAGGGTATCACCCTTCATCAGCCAGGCTAGTTTGAAGCTGGTGGCATAGCAAGCACAGGACCTACGTCTGGGCATACCATTCCCATTTGGGGCGACAAATACAAAAACAACAGATGATGGATGAAATGCAGAGCAAATCAGGGTTTAATCCATCAGTTTTTTTTTGCTTGCCATGCCATTCCAGTTTGGAGCCAGCCATATGCAAATCAGTCTTGACAATGTTCCCCATGGGAACAGTCCAGCCTGAACTGCCAGGCCAGGTCCTCCCTGGACCAGAAACAGGCATCCTGGGACTGATTTCAGGGTATCACCCTTCATCAGCCAGGCTAGCTTGAAGCTGGTGGCATAGCAAGCACAGGACCCACGTCTGGGCGTACCCTTCCCATTTGGGGTGAAAAATGCAAAAACAACAGATGATGGACGAAATGAAGAACAAATCAAACACTCACACCCAGTCACAGATCAGGGTTTAACCATCAGGCTTTTTTGCTTGCCATGCCATTCCAGTTTGGACCCAGCCATATGCAAATCGGTGTTGACCCTGTTCCCCATGGAAACAATCCAGCCCAAACTGCCAGAAAGTGTCATTTTCTCTCTTAACCATTCTGTGCTTCTGCCTGGCTACTGAACACACGTCAGGGTCAGACTGACAGTTGGGCTGACAGAGAATTCCCTCTAGGCAGTGACACAAAGTGAGCTCAGGCGTGTCCTGAATTTACTGATATTTCTTCCTGGGCAAGAGTGGGAACGAGGACCTGACTCCTGCACTTAAAAGGGATGTGCCTGTCCTCTCACAATAATGTCTCCAACCCCCTAGAGTGTGTCTGAGGCAGGGAAAGGAAGAAGCGGGGTCTTGTGCACTACAAAGTCTTTTCTTTGAGGTTTTCCTACATCAAAGGCAGAAATGAGTATAAGTAAAGGACTGCTGACCCCACAACTTTAGGTTACTTCTGGATCAAGAGGAACCTCTGCCAAGGAAAAGGGCTTGATGCTTGAGGAGGTCTTGCCAGTCTGCCTGTGGCTTTGCTGTGCTGGTCTACTGCTGCTGCTAATGCCTTGGGAGAGAAAGGACTGGACTTTGCTTTCTAAATTCCTGCTTGTGAAGTTTCTCCAAGGGCTTGGACTGAGCCTGCCCCCTGTTTTGATGTCTCAGGGCCTTCGAAGACTTAATCTGCAGGCACCTGAGCTCTCCTGCTGAGACCCCTGACCTGCCAAGTGGTGCCACATCCAGTCCCTGGGCCCTTGAAAGAAGGAATAGGTGAACCCGATATATAAATCCATACACCGGTGTCGAGTAGCAGAAAACTGATGCAGCACCTGCCTTGTGGCTGCAAAAAGTGACACATTGCCTGCTCAGCGTGGATTCATCATTGCTGTGCATCCAGATTTTCAATGCATCATCCCTGGACCCCAAAATCTACAGCATCACTGCACAGACCCGAGGCTGCGGGTCTGAAAATCGATGCATCGCTCTCCTGTGGGGAAAAGATTGACACATCGCCTACCCGATGAGGAAAGAATTGACACATGGCCTCACTTGTGAATAAGGAATTGACACATTGCTTGCTTTTCCAATGCATCACCTCATCTGCAGCTTCATTTCAGACGTTCACAAGGTATTTTGTGGTAAAACAATGCATCCATTGATTTCCATGGATTAAGACTCTTTTTACTTTAAAAATTGATATTTCTTTTTGTGTATGTTGAATTTTTGTTGTATTTGTCTTGTTTGATTTAGATAAACTTTGGCTATTTTTCTTAACCAGTGTGGTGTCCTTTTGCGGTGTTTTCATTGTTTTACTGTTTGTGTTTGTGCAAATAGTTTACACATTGCCTCTGAGATAAGCCTGACTGCATGTGCCAAGCTACTAAGGGGGTGAGCAGGGGTTATCTTAGGTGTGTGACTCCCTTACCCTGACTAGAGTGAGGGTCCCTAATTAGACTGGATGGACACCGAATGCCAACTAGAGACCCCATTTCTAACACTGGTGATCAGTGGTGAGGGTAGCACTTGTATTTGTTCTTGACATACAGTGATTGGTGTACACTACTGTTCCAGTGCATAACATTACATGACCACATACTACTTGTTTTTCTTCCCTTTTGAATCTTTGTTTTCTTTTTTCCTTTTTGGGATCTCTTTGCCTTTTCAAATTCTGCACCTTTATTGAACCTTGTCCACAAGCATGTGTCAATCTGGGGAGCCATCAGCAGTTGCTACAAAAGTGGTGTTTGAGTTTGAGAAGTTAGAAGATTATACAGTGTCTCAGCTCAAAATTTTTTGTAAAGAGTTAAACTGTCCAATCAAAAGCACCACCAGAAAGGAGGAGCTGCAAAAGGCGCTGAGGGCTTGGTTGGCAGCAAAGAATACTGAGGAGCACACAGAGGAGGAGAATCATGTGTGGGATGAGGAGGTGCCGATCATACATTATAACTTGGAGGATAACCAGATGCTTCTTGGGAGGAGGGCCTCCAGGGAAGGCAGCAGGGTTTCTTCTAAGAGTCTGACCACAAAGGAACAGACTAGCAGAGAGAATGCATCATTTGGAGTTTGAGAAGCTCAAGCTGGAATTGGTCAACATTGATGGAGAGGCAGAAGCAAAGGAAATGGCACTTGCCATGAAAGAGAGAAAAATGTTGTTAGCCCATGAGCTAGTTTAAAGGAGTTGAACCTAAATAGCAGGTCCACCAGAGATTGTGGCACGTTTCTTCAGTGCAGTCTGTCTGAGAGGAGAGAATGCACCTTCCCAAGAAAGTAGGGAAAGAATAAACTAAGGAGGATGACATGCACAGGTGGATTCAGAGCCATGAGGCAACTCTCCACATGCACGGGTTCCCTGGAGAGATTGGGGGAAGGGGCCTTTGAAACTACTTCACAGCAGAGGAGAAGGACACCTTGTTAGTACTAGGGACAGCTAATGAGTTCACCCACTCTAACATGAAGGATGCCCTCAACATTAGCTATTGCCTGACACCAGAAATGTACAGGAAGAAATCCCGTCTGAGTATGAAACTTGATTCCCAGACCTTGCTTGAGTGTGTGGATTCATTTTGCAGCACACTGGATGGTTGGGTGAAGGGCAGTAAGGTAACAGATTACCAGGGGCTGTACAATTTGTTTGTATGGGAGCACTTGTTTAATCTGTTTTCCAGAGCTGCGCCATCAAATGATTGACAGCAGGCTTACTGAACCCAGGAGGCGGACCGTTGGGTGAGTACCAGGGTCCACAAGAAGTTGTATGGGGGAGACTTCAACAAGGGTAGGCAGAGTCCCCAACAGAAGAAGGAGTGGGGGCAAGGATAAAAGTGAGGAGTTCTCTAAAGGGTCCCAAACTAGTTCCCAGGGTAAAGATTCCCTGCCTCCTGTTGAGAAGAAGAGCTGGTTCACTTCAGGAAAGCCTCCAGGAAAGGGTCTCATCAAGTGCTTAGCCTGTAACCAGGAAGGGCACATCAAAGGGAAGCCCAAATGTCCTAAGCTGATCCAGACCCCCAGCAGTGAGCAGTCACTAGGGGTGACTAGTGTAGCGCTTGGGAAGGAGCTGGTCCCAGTTAGTGGAGGGGAGTCAGCTGAGTGGAACCTAGTTTCCCTTGGTGAGGGTGAGATGGTCCAGAGAACCCTCATGCCTGAAAACACTAAGAAGTACAGGCGGTAGGTGACCATCAATGAGAGGTGTGTGGAGGCCAGCGTGACAACTGTGCGCTGTAAGCTTGTGCTTCAAGAGCAGGTAATCCCTAATGTGGTACACAGAGTTGTAGCAGTAGACAACAGTGCGCGCCAGTGCATGGTAGCTCGGTTCCCTTTGAGTGTGGAGGGTCTATGGTCCTTTGAAGGTAGCTGTGAATCCCTCCATGCCTGTTGACTGCTAGGGAATGACCTAGAGCAGTCCACCTGGAAAGAGGTGGAGCTAAGGACACACTTGGAAATGTTAGGATTTCCAGAGTGGGCGCATGAACATTGCACCAGAGAGGATAACCAAGAGGCCCTGAAGCCTGGAACAGTGACCAAGGAGCCTGCTAGGAAAGGGAGTGGCAAGTGGCACAAGAACCCCCCTCCTGAGATTCCCACCGACTGGGAGGAGGCTGAACCTGAGGGGGATGCCCTGGAACCTACAGGGGAAGTAGTGGTTGAACTGAGGGACCTGCTTGAGCTGACCTATTGGCCTCACAGGAGAAAGACCTCATATGCATTCTGCAGGACTTGTCAGACCTGCCAGGAGGTGGAAAATCTGGGAAGAGGTGAAGGTTCCTCTTTAACCCTTCCCTTTCATAAGCACCCCTTTTGAGCTGGTGGGCATTGACAATATTAGGCTTCTGGTTCCTAAGACAGCTATGGGCAACAGGTTTAACCTGGTCTTGGGTGGACCATGCCACCCGGTACCCAGAAGCTATCCCCCTGAGGACAGTGACTGCGCCCACTGTGGACCTTTACCCATGTGGGTTTCCCAATGGAGGTGGTATCTGACGGGGTACCAATTACATGTTGCTTTAAATGAAAGCTATGTGGAAGGCCTGTGATGTAATCTACAAGTTCACCATGCCTTCCCACCCACAAGGCAATGGTTTGGTTGAGAGATTCAATTGTACCCTGAAGGGCATGATTATGGGTCTCTCTGAACCCACGAGGCACGAGTGGGACATTCTGTTACCATGCCTGTTGTCTGCCTTAAGGGAGGGACCACAGAAGGGGGTTGGCTTCAGCCCTTTTGAACTTCTGTATAGACACCCTGTGAGAGGACCTCTCAGTATGGTGAAGGAGGGCTGGGAGGAACTCCCAAGAAGCCCCCCACGATGCATTCAGTTGCATGCTGGCATTCTGGAACCAGATAGACCGCTTCTGAAAACTCACCCAGGAGAATATGGAAGCTAGCCAGGAAGACATGAAACAGTGGTATGACCAGAATACCACTCTGGTTGAGTTTCAGCCTGGTCATACAGCGTGGGTGATGGCCCCAGTAGAGCCCCATGCTCTCCAAGACCGGTGGTCTGGGCCATTTTGGAGAAAGAGCGCAAGAGTGAAGTCAACCTTTTGAGAGTGTTACACATGAACCACCTCAAACCACACTTTGAGAGGTCTGAGTTGACCATGCTCTTGGTCACAGATGATGGGGTGGAAGAGGAGAGTGAACCTTTCCCTGACCTCCTGTCCTCCAAAGAGCTGGATGGGTCAGTAGAGGCTGTGAACCTCTCCCCTACTGTGACCCTAGAACAGAAGAGGAACTGTTGCCTGTTACTGGGTCAGTTTGCCGTACTGTTCTCACTCACCCCGGGGGTCACCCATTGGTGCACCCATGATATTGACACTGGGGACAGTTTACCTGTCAAGCACAAGTCTTACAGGGTGACTGACAGGCACACCACACACCCCTCAGATGGCTAATGCAGATGAGGGGTGAGAATCCTAAACTGTTGAGGTGGTCCACCTCCTTACAGGGAATGTACTTTATGGTGGAACACCGGCCTGGAACAGATCACACCAACGCTGATGGCATTTCCAGGTTTTTCTGCCTTAGCGATGAGAACTCCCAAGGGGGTAGGTAGTTCTCCCCCCTTTCAGCTTGAGGGGACACAACTGTATCTTAGCTGATAACCTTGCGATCTGGAGAACATAGGTCTCCTTGGCTGATGTCAAAGCCACATGTTTTTGGAACAGTAGCTCCTTTAGCCTGCTCAGCTCATCAAAATTTACATGAGAAGTGGCAATGTGGTACCACAAGTTTGCCACTTTTATCTCTGGTGTGTGTGTGTGGGGGGGGTGGGGGAATAAAACATGGCTGAAACAAGTTACCATATGAGTAAATGAAATCACATAAACAATTCCTGACTTCATTTCATAGCAGCTTTGATCATTCAGGACCACCTAACTTCCATTAGAAAGTATCTGAAAAACTGCACAAATCAAAGAGTACCCCTCAGATAGCATGCCAAATTCATGACCTCTGCGTTGCAAAGGCCATGCAAGGACACCTGCTTCCAAATCATAAAATTATTAACAGTAGTCTCACATTTGCTTCTGCCAAGAAAGACCTCCATTTCGCCATTGAGACCTCTGTAATTGAAAGGCAACTCCTGCACTTTGTGTATGTGACTTGTCTCCTAGCCTCTCAAACCTGCCTACTGCAAAATGCTTTAAGCATTTTGAGAAAACAATTAGTGGAATCAGGCAGATAGACAACTTTTCCAGCTTCTCAATGTTAAGTATAATGTAACTAGCTTCTTTTTTTAGCCGTTATCTTTTGTTGTCTGGACAAATTAAAAGCGGCAAACAATTGAGTACCATTAACATGTTTCCAAGGCACACAGCCACTTTTGAGAACCTGCAGTGTCCAACCTAACTGCATGATGGAAAGCAGCTGGCTTTGTCCATGTTGTAAAAAGGACTTCATTCTGAATAATATCAAGCATAGATGACATGATATTATTTAAGATGTAAATTCTGTTGCATAAAGTGTTCATGCCATAATCGATAACATCTAAAGCCTTTTCAATGTTTTACTTATCAATCTACCTTAAACGTGCAGAAGATTCCATCTGCGAAAATTTGCAGATCTCATTGTATGTGGCATACAGAAAGCAATTTGAGCATTGCTTCCTCGGTCTTAACAGGAAATCTTATAAATTGACTTCCTCAGACAGGAGACTAAGATATTCTTTGACAGTTGTTAAAGTGGAGGAACGCAGCCATTGTTGGCACAGATTATCCACACTGTATGTAGTGATGATACATGAATGTTGAGTCGAGCCAAAGCAAGGGTCTGGTCAGCTTGCTGTGAAACTCCGAGAGAAACTAACAACGTGCCTGCCACTCATTTGTGTCCATTGGTCACAATAACCACCTGCCACACTCAAAAGTGAAGAATTAAAGGTACCATTCTGAACCCAAGCAGTGAGTTGTTTTTCAGTGACATTTAGAAATGTTTGCCAATTGTCAAATTTAGCTGGTGTGGGGATACTGGGTGCATTTATTTCTTTTACTTTAGCTAACCCCAAACAGGTTGTTTGTTGGACTGTGTCGTTTTAGAATATAATTTGTAGAGGAATAAGGCATGCTCTAAACAAAGCTTCCCTACCCTGTATCTGTCATTCTTTTGTTTCCCATACACTCTTCAAATCAACAGTGTTTTTCCAATACTCATACCCTTCAAGAACAAGCCAGGAAACAAAGGAATCTGAATAGATCAGTTTTGTGTCGGTTAGCAGTATTTCCCTCATTCTAGAAGACGGCAATTTAAAAAAATATGATTGAGCATTCCTAGTGTCATGCACAGTGAAATACGCAAACTTATATATACACGTTTTGGAACTCCCCATTGCTGGAGTTGAACAATGTTCCTATTGTGTGTAATTGTAAACTAATCTCAGAATACTTGCTCAGTGCAGAAAGTAATGTAATGGTGATAACAGAACATTTCCCTATAATGCGCTGTGTTCATATACACGTCTTTACTTTCAATTGCAGTATGATATTCTAGCTCAGAAAGCATGGAATCAACTGTTTTAACATCCCAGTCATCGAAAACAATACCAGGGGAGTTAGAAGAAAAATCATCAATGTGGATAAAATAACCAGAAGCAGTCTGTGCAAACACATGAGCCGGTGCAGAGCCGGTGGATGAACACATTTGTGATGGTTCATAGTAGACAATGTCCTCTTTCTGTGTTGAATCAGAATAGTAAAGTTCCACATATCGGACATTTCTGGTCGATGAAGTGGTAGCAGGGTTCAGCAGAAGCTCATACTCCATCCTCTCCATGTACGATGAAGCAAATGTAGCATTGGTACTTACAGAAACATTGTTTACTGCGTGTAGAGGTATATGCTGTCAGGTAGTGAGAGGGGAACAGGTAGTACTACCCAAAGGACCTCTTGGTTTACAGTGCAGGATCAGCCACATGGTGCAATTTGTTGTTCTAAATGGAAAGAAATCTGTTCTCTCTGAAACCAAGCAGGTTTGGTATGATGAAAGTTCTGGTACCGTGTAATCCCAGGACTGGAACTGGTGTTCTATAGGATGTGCCAAACTCCTTTTTCACAGGGATCTTTTTACGCACTAGCTCCCTGGCTTTAGGAATCCAGCCTGCAGATGTTGTTGGCAAAATCCATATTCCCAAGGTAGTGGCACAGACAGACAAATTCTCATAACGGAATTGTTGTAGCTCCTATAAAGCAGCGACCCGTTCATTTATTTCAAACTGTGTGTCTGCCGTCATCACGCCAGGACCATCAAGGTCAGGGACATACATGAGTATCCCAAAGAGGACCTCATATGGGGTGCGTCCTCCCAGGGACCTTCTGGGCCGATTTTTTTTGCGCTCTCTGGACCCCATATAGGAGATAAAGCCAACTACAGCCTGAACCTAAAACTCTCACTGTTAAGAACTGCTTCAAGTCTCAGTTCTTCCTTTCCACAATGGTACTTCCCTAGGGATGATAGGGTGAGAAATAATGGAGTTGAACACCCATCGTTCCCATGGTTTCCCTGAATGCCCTAGAGGCAAAAGCAGTGCCCTGGTCTGAGTGAAATGCTGCAACGGCATATGTACTGGTATAGACTTGCAAATCCTTAATAACAGTACGAGCGTCAGCTGACTGTTCTGGATATCTAGAACAAGAATTAACAGCAAGTAAAATGTATTTGTATGCACCATCAGGTTGTAAGGGACCACACTGGGCAGGTACCCACATTGTAGTGGTTTATTGCAAATTTGGAGGGATGTCTGCAGTGGGCGTTTGATGGTGGACCCCTGACTTTGTTGGCAAATGTCACAACAAAGGAGATATTGGTTGGTCTGTTTGTGAAGACTTGATCACCAAAAGCATTTTTGCAATAGAGATATTGTAGCCAGCACCCCTGCATGAGTAGAAGCGACACCCTCATGCGCTGCATTGATGAGATCTAATCTCTGGTCTTGGTTGGGGATCACACAATCTCCCACACCATGAATGATTGTAAATGCAATGTTTTGGGCACTGAGGTGTTCTGAATATTTTGCAGGATATGCTTTTGGTAAAGGCCTGCCGTCAGCCAAAGCTTTCACTAGAGCCAGTGTCTCATTATCCATCCTCATATGAGAATGAGTTATTTCAGCAACAGAAGCTGTAGTTACTGCAGATTTGGCAGCTTCATCAGCCAAAGTGTTTCCTACAACATGTATTCCAACACATTGATGGCCCAATGTATGGACTTTGTGAGCCTTTGGTAGCCTGCCCTGGAGGTCAGCTACCCTCCTCCACAAGTTTCTGTGTTTGATGGTGTTCCCTTTGGAATCTCTGAAGCCGTTCAGGTGTCAGTGATTCAGGTAATCAATAGGACTGGACACAATAGTATGAATCACACACAATTAGTGTAAGCTGGTCCGGATCTGTGTGTTCCGGTGCCAAGACAAGAGCCTTAAGCTCTACCAACTGTGCAGTGCAGTCCCCCAGGGTCTGCTTGTAGGTGTTTTGAGGGTGGAAGGTACCATACCTCATCACCCGCTTGTGACTGCGCAAGCGGCTGAGTAGTGATGCTTAGTACCTACAGTTAGTTGTGCTGAACCATCAGTGTAAATGACAGTTCGGTATTGGTCAAGTTGTAATATGTTAGTGGGTGCAGGGTACTCCTGTTCGTATTGGAGGAATTCTTGAGCCTGAAGTTTTGGGTCAAAGATGTAATCAACATCAGTGACAGTCAGGGAGGTTGCTCATTGAATCCAATGTGGATGTACTGCCTTGGCATTTGGAATGCTGGCTTTGGTGGCTGCCTCAAGGGCTGGCACCGGGGTAATAACAATAATGCGTTTCCCCTGGGGAAGTGGCGTTTCCTTCATGACTGCCATTTGGATAGAAATCAATATTTTTTCTGTTGGTGCAAAACATTGTTCTGCTTTGAAGTACACATGTGAATTGTATGCTATGGGTATTGTGTCACCTTTGTTGAATATGACATAGGTAAAGCCGATGGCAAAAGCAATTATTCTGATGACCATGTTTGTTTTGTTGTCACACATGGGTGTTTTGCTTCTAACAAGTCTTGCTGCTCTAAGAATGCATATGTGTTCTGCTGTCCAGTGTTTGCTTGACAAATCTGGATTAATTAGATCATCAAGTGGTTTTATGCGTTGTGCATAATCAGTTATGTATGTTCTGCCAAATTCAAAGAAACCCAGCAATGACTGCAGTTTCTTAATGGCGTTTGGAGGTTGAAGTTAAGCACATTTGTCTGGAAAGTGCAGGGCAAGGTTCCTTCCTTCATCTCATAGCTCGTATCCCAGAAGTAGGACACTGAAGAATGCAATTTTTGTTTTCTTGAAATTGAATTTGTAGCCCTGGGCCGCGGATCCTAACCCAATTAGATCCACTCTGGCCAGATGTATGTTAAGGTTGTCATCTGTGAGATAAATATCATTCACATAGGACAACGCCTCAGGATCAACCTTATGTAGTAGTGATGTTATTCGAGCTGAAAACAACCCTGGGCCATTCTTATACCCTTGTGAAAGCACTGCTGCCAGCTGAATGAGCTGAAGGCGATTATATCCCAACTTTCAGGTATTAGATTTTCACAGAAAAAAACATTGTTTTGTATTTTTTGCGTGCTATGTTGGTAATTTGTGTAGTTCTGTGTGCATTTTGTATTGCATAAGTGTGTTTTTGACTGTTCAAAAATCGGTAGTCTAAGACTATTCAATAAGAATGGTCTGGTTTTGCAATAGGGAATAAGAGGCAATTCATTGCAAAGACACAGGGTTCAGTTATTCCCTGGTACTCAAGTTGTATGAGAATTTCTCTCACTGCAGCTTTGGCCTCATGTTTAATAGGATATTGGTTTTGAGGCTGTGGTGAGGACCTAATGGGTATTACATGGTAAAGGGAATCTTTATTCCACCCTACATGGTTGTGGTACAGCACGGAAACTTCCCCAGAGACCAATCAGTGGCATATGCTTCCTTTACCACTTCTGGAACCAGGATGGAGAAAGATGCAAAATTACATCTTACCCATGTAGGAGCCTATGGACAAATTCAGGTGGACAATCTTTTTCTGCCTATAGTATATCAGAGTTCGGTGATTCACAGAATATAACTTCAATGGTGAGCTCTAGGTCCCCCTCAATTTTGATAGTTAATTCATAAACCCTGTCGGGAGGAGGTGCGTCTGTCCACTGTCTTGATGATGAGAAAGTAGTTATTTGCTGTCACATCCAGATGATCTATTAAATTCTGGCAACCTATTGTGACCTCTGCTGAGCTATGTAGCAGAGTCACTGCCCACGTCCTTTTCTTCAACAACGTTCCCAGCATAGTTGATATTTTTAATGGAAATTGCAGCCACTGTTTTCATTTTAAATTGGGGCTTTTTTTAGGAGTTTTGTCTTCTTTCTTAACATAAGTTTCTGAGGAATGTTGTAAGTCTTTCTTCGGATTTGCGTAGTCACCTCGCATTTCAGATCATCCCACTCTCGAACTCCGTTTATAAGGTGTGTCCTTAAAGGAACGAGTGGGACGTGTATCAGTATATTGGTATCTATCTGGAGTTTTTAAAGTTTCTCTATTTCGGAAAATATATCTTCTCTCAGAGGTCTCCAGTTGCGGAGATTTTCCTCTTTGACTTCTTCTGTCTTTATTTTGTTTTAGTTTATCCCAGTGTATTTTAGAACCTTATGGTGCTTGTTTGGTACCTTCCTTAGGGGTGGTACGTTGAATTTGTGATATTTTTGGTGTGGCTACTGGACTATATCATCCTATACTAGTATAGGCTTCGGAAATAATCTTACACAGCACTTGCTCCTGTTCCGGTTGAGGAATCCCCCAAAGCTGTTGGTGAAACGGCCAATGCTGCTGCTTCCCCTTTAATGTTGCTTAAAATAATTGAGGATACTGTGTAAAAATTGCACATTAGTTTCATCCCCAAGTCCAGGGCTGGGGCTGCCTGTGTTCATTTTAAATTTGTTTTTACACTTCTGGTAAATTGGCAAGTGTCGGGGTACCGTGGTAGTGCAGATTGTGGCGAAGACTAAGCCCCAAGTGTTACAGTCCTCTATTGAGGGAACCATACCAAATTACAAGCACATTGTGCGATTTCTATCTTTGTTTCTGGGTCCCGTATGGGGAAACACTGTTTCCAGCTGATTTGTTTTTGTGTAATCAAGAACAGAATGTTCTCCTGATCTGTGGGTGCTCTTCCTTTTATTGAGTAGACTGTATATTAATTCCCAGAAGGGCCAATTGATGAACAGCTGGAGCAGCCCTTGCTGGGGCGGTGTTCAAAGTCTGCATCACAAATTGTATTACACATCTATATATTGCTACTAGTTCATTGTAAAGTGTGTGTACTTGAGCTACTGGTATAGCCTGCACCTTGGGATGTGGTGTGTATGTGGCAAGTGTTGGCCACGCTGGTCCATCATTACTTAAAGGACCTAATCTCAAGGGTTGTATTACATGTGGAAGGACACCATTGACAAGTTTTGATCTTCTTGATAAGAGAGAGGTAACTCTAAGTATTGATAAGCTTGGTATTGCTGTGATACATTTGCTATTCAGTATGTGTGAAATGTATGTGGATTTGCACCTGTTTCAGGAAAAGTGACACAGGCATTAAATATTTCTGTTCTACATGTGTTGTGGGCTTCTATGATGAATGTAAAATCTCTCTTAAGCCATGGGCTAAAAGAAACTGCATGAGTGGATGTTTGCAATTATTCCAGAATGTTTATCACATTTGCCATATTAAAGAATAGGTATTACAGTTGGGAACACCAATCGTTTTAAGCTTGAACAACCTACAGCCTAGATAAGTGCTCCCTATTCATCTGTGGAGGATTGTCCCTAAGACCACAGCATCTCCGTAAAATGGTACTTAGGATACCTTTAATGTGTCTGATACAGAGATACCCAGGAAACCCATAAAATTAGTGCCTACACCATTGTTGCGAGCCATGTCGTATGGACTCTCGTATCTCAATGAGACTGGTGGGGTACCAGCACCTCTTTTTGTAGGTGACTGAGTCACTCCCCCACCAGTTGGCAACTGTTGGTCCAACCCTTCCAGCTCGCTAGCAGCTCCTCACCCAAACCCAAATGGTAAAGGTGATTTGTGACAGCCTAGTACAGGGAACTCTGAAAAACCCTCAGAGAAATTGTGGTGAAGAAGCCTTACTGATTTCTCTCCACATACAAGTCTTTTACACAGATATAGGCAAGAAAAGAGATGCAGGATAGATTTCAATACATTTATTGAAAAGACTGCAATCTATATTAAAATGCATGAGCTGCAAAGATTAGGATAATGAAGGAATAACAAAATTAGGATTGTGAAAATCAGAGATGTGACAATAAACAATCCCAACATATTGTGCTGACATGAAGATACAATTCCTGCTTAGAAACTAATCTCCAGACCCTAGCAGGAGCATGTCAGTGTAAGCTAAAATCTGTTCGTGCAGTATCCATGAGGAGCACACCCCACCCTTATTGCCTTGGTACAAGGTCAGGCCTCCAGTCTCCAGATCAGGCTCCATAGAGACACAAAGGATTAGGTCGGCTGCAAACTGGCATGAAGTATGGATGGAAAATCCTGGCTGAAAACCCCTCTAATGCCCCTTGACCCACAAGATGTTTATATAGGGGACATGTTTTGTTCTTGCACAGAAGCCTGACGTGGGTATGTTCCTAGGCACTGGACTGTTTACGCAGTCTTGTGGCGGCAATGCAAAATATTATCCTGTGTGCCTTGCATTCTGTTCCTGCTAACCCGGGGTAAAAGAACACAATAAAAAATATATCATCCATCACACTGATAATGACGCTCTTGCAGAATAGTGACTGATTATGAAACTAAAACATTGCTGCTAAAAAAGCTGTGCTAAAATTTATAAAATCAAATAAATGAAAAACAGAGCATATTATCTGGGTAAAAGAGGGAAGAGGTCTTAAGCCAAGCCAAATACTGTGCTCAGACAGGGGACAGAAAACTACATTGGACATATATATATATATATATATATATATATATATATATATATATATATATATATATTTCGTAACCAAGTCCCGGAATGCAGGGGCTCCACACAGCGGTCCTGGATGGGCTCCGAGAGGCCCTAATATAACCTTAAACACTCCCTTAAATACCAGGAGAGCCAGGACACCTCCAATATGAAAATTCTATTTATTTCAGCACAAAATCCAAATTACTCACATTGCCTCTTATCACCACTTTCTCATCACTTCTAACTTTAGTGTGATACCACTTTTTTAATTTCAACTTCCTAATGAATTTGAAGGTGTCAATCCTAGTTTGAGTTTAATTAAAACAGCCAGTTGGGCAAAAAGACAGGCCCAGGGAAAGGAGATCCTCTTCACCAGCAGACAACGCTCTGCTGGAGAGATTTACAACATTCATAGTTTTTACTTGCGTGCACGAGTTAACTCTCCCAAGGGCCTTGTGTCTTCTCCTACGCCCCCTCTCCTTGGCTTGTCTGTTCCTCTTCCTCTTCCTCTGACTCCTCGTCCTCTGCCTCTCTGAGGATGAATTCCTTTGTGTTGTTCCATTCTTCCCTGGTTCAACAGTCTGAATTGCTTTAAAAAATTCGATCTATCCATTTCTTTATCTAATACCGAAGCCCCAGACAGGACCGTGTCAGGTACATCCGAGAGGTTTCCATCCAAAATATCACTTTCCTCTTGTTCCTCAACTGGCTGACTTACTCGTTCAGTATCCCTTACATTTACCTCAGTGTTACCCTCATTATACATATGATCGTATTTCCGTTGAAAGGTTAAGATCCGGCCGGCTTGGTAGTCTTTAATGTCTCGTATGTATTTCCTTTGCTTTTTACCAGTGATCTCTTCCTCTAATTTACAGAGTTTTTTCTCGAATTTTTTAAAGCAATTCAGACTGTTGAACCAGGGAAGGATGGAACAACACAAATGAATTCATCCCCAGAGAGGCAGAGGACGAGGAGTCAGAGGAAGAGGAACAGACAAGCCAAGGAGAGGGGGCGTAGGAGAAGACACAAGGCCCTTGGGAGTGGTAACTCGTGCACGCAAGTAAAAACTATGGGCCATATTTATACTTTTTGACGCAAAACTGCGCTAACGCAGTTTTGCGTCAAAAAAATTAGCGCCGGCTAACGCCATTTCGATGCGCCGTGCGGGCGTCAAATTTATACTTTGACGCACGGCGGCGCAACCAACAGGTGGGAGTCATTATTTCGTGACGCACACAGCGGCGTCAAGTCGTAAAGGAAACCAACGTTAATGCGACGCCAATGACTGTGGGTCGATTTACGACAGCGCAACCCGGAAAGCGCTGTTTATTTTGACGCGATTGCGTCAAATTTACCCGCGAAAACTGCCCTTTCAGCAGAGGAGAGCCAAAATGGATCCCAGATGCCACAACAGACCCCAGGAAGATGACAGCAGACCAGGAACCAGCCAGGATGATCCATACCGGATCCAGGACATTTTCAGAAAAAAAAGAAAGTGTCGCTTCAGTGCAGAGGAGCAGGAAAATCCTGGTTAAAGAGGTGACGGAACACCAGCACCAATTGTTCATCACCTCTAAATTGCCCATCAGTAGGAGAGACAGTATGGAAACAAATTGTGGACAAGATCAACAGTGTGGCTGAAGAACGCAGGACAGTTACTGAGTGTAAGAAACGCTGGCATGACTGCAAACGTAGGACAAAAGAAAAATGGCCAGGAACAGGAAGGCAGCACTGCAGACTGGAGGGGGGGAGTCCAGCACACCAGGAGGCCCTGGACCACATGTAGGAGATGGTCGCAGCCGTCATCCCTGAGGAGATCGTCACAGGGATTCAAGGACAGGACAGCGCAGACTACCACGACACAACGCACATGCAGGGTAAGTAGCATGGGGAATTAAAATGCAACAATGATATATGCTACCGGAGGGGGGAATACCTACTACACAATGCATGTAAGTCAGCACATATATGAAGTGGCATGGGTAAAGGGGCACGGCAGGGGGGCATGCCCAGCACAGACTGAATCTGGGGCACGACAAAATACAGCACCAACAACAGTCCCATGGGGCCATCCTGTAATTACAACAATAGAGCCAAGGGAAAGCAGCGACAGGTGTGAAGTTCCACTACGTCAAACTCACATCCAGGCACTTGTCTGTCAAAATCTATCCTACATCAACTAGGTCCCTATCAGTAATCCAGTAGCCAAAACAAAAACTGCAATGTAACTGCCACAACAGTTGACAATAACACCTCTCATCTCTGTGCAGCTATAGTAGCAAATGGCAGGAACCTCTCCATGGAACATACATACCTAAATTAGGGGGTGAGGATGACATCTGCAACTATTTATAGAAATAAGACAAAGGCACCAGTACACTCAAATGCCAATGCCCATAGTTGACACATACATCAGCCAAAGTAAACAGCAATAGGAGCCACACAGCACTAAGGACACACACATGCTGCATACGTCAGGGTCCCTCACGTGCCTGGCTAACAAGGCAACATCACTAATGTCATACTGCTCAGACAACAACATTGAGGAGGGGACACAGGCAACTGGTCACTGAAACACACCTGCACAGTCTGACAACCAAATCGGACCTCGATACGATAAACAGGGCAATCCAATTAAACACACATGACCCAACATCATCTCCAAACATCAACAATGTTTACATCCATACCACATCCTAACATTGACATGCATAGGATATGCCACATCACATGTACATTTCGGGCAATGTGAATAAAAAGTGTTTGGGGCAGTTCCTGAGAGGCAAGTGTGCTGCCAGGGCATTCACAACACCCACAGCCAGTCAAAGTGTAGTGTGGTAAGTGTTACGTATACTTTGCGCATTAGCTTCAGGCTTTAGGCCTTTGTGCACCTTGCCCTGAATGTACTTTTACGCATTTGCTCACATCTAAGAGCCTCTGAGCACTTTGCACTAAATGCTTTTTATTAGGCTTCCTATCAGTTATTTTTGCAAATAGCCAGTCCTACGGTGTTGTTTATTAGTCAAATCACACTGTTTTGTCTACTTCAGCACTGGAGTTTGCCAGAACATATTCACTCTGTGCCCCAGTCAAGGATACAGTCTGGTACATTGCCGATAGACGTGGTAGGGGTTAAGATTTGGCATTCCTGCGTAGGGACACTTTGTCATCACGATGACATATTACTTATACAATCACTTCCTTGTCCCAAGACACGCAAGAGGGAGTTTCCAAACAGAGAACCACAACTAGACGCTGCCTGCCTTGCTTCAGATGCAGAACCAGATCACAGGCCATTGCTCTGATATGAGGGATGATGTCTCCCCAGTGATTCAGACAGGCAAGCTCGAAGCTTAACATGCTGTGCTCTAAATAGAACAAGCAGAGGGATAGTAGAAACAGTTAGGCACCATGATAGCTTTGTACTAATGTTTTACTCTCCTGCTGACTATTTCAATTCTACCATGTTGTATTGTTTGGGTTATTGTGGCTCACACCTAAATATCTACAAGTCAGTTGTACAATGAAATCATCATATAAAACAAATACTGTCTTTGTCTTTTGTGTATGAGATCATACTGGAAAAGAGAGAATTGTTTTGGATCTGAGTGACCACGACTTCCCTGAGAAGTTCCAAAGATGTCATGCGCTCGGATGTCTAATGATTCCTTTGCCGTGGGAGACATGAGGCACTGCTAGTTAGCCAGAGCAAAAAGAAAGAATCAGGGTGACAGAGTTAATTACAAGTGGGTCAGACTTAGTCCCCCACACCATTAGCTATCCTGCTGCCTAGAAAGCCAGTAATCTCATGTAGGATAATGTGAGCCCTCCCAACAAAATGTCTCTCCATAAGAATTGTTAAACACGGAGGGACGAGTAGGACAAAAAGATGGCTATTCCTAAATTGTTACAAAGCAACACCTAGAGGCAATTAGGCAGACAAGTCTGATAGCTCTATATCAAACATGTGACACACAGGTGGGCCATAGGCCTACAACAATGCCCATATGAAGGACAGCAGATACCAAGACGAAAACAGAGCACAAAGTTAAGGCATCCAAAGGCTTGTATCTTATTGCAAAATTGTCACAACACAGACACACTAATTGTACCCTGTTTCATTGCAGAGGAACATGGATCTCCTGCCGATATGCCTGTCCCTGATTTCCCTGATGACATGGATGACGAGCCCATAAACATTCCACAGGAGACCATCCAAATGGTCCTTGAAAGCCTCCAAACCCCACCTTCAGTCACAAGGAGGAGCACAGAAGAAGCAGCCACCACAGTAGAACCACCCGCCACCCCAATAGTAAGACCTGTAAGCTCCAACACAGCTGAGGACTCTGACGACACTGGCACCAGCTTCGAAAGAACCGTCGTTGGGGTACAGCGGGAGCTGGCCAAGGAGGTGCGGGTGGGGATGCAAACTATGGCAGCCAGCCTTGAGGGGGTGCGTTCGTGCATGATGTCTTCTGCTGATCAGGCAGCTGCTATGCAAGCCCTAACATCTCTCTTGCAGGAACTTGCAAAAACACAGAAGGAAATCAGGGCCGACCTGGCTGCCTACCATCGTGATGTGGCTGCCATTCTCAAAAACCAGCAGGCCCTCCTTGCTGCAGTACTGCCCTTAAGAACTCCACAGGGAGCAGCCCCTGGGATGTCTGCCTCCACGTCTTCTAACACTGAGGTGTGTGTTGCCCCTTCACAACCAACAACAACAAGGACAAACCAGGCAACACACACATCAGAAGAAGAAGACATGGAACAGTTAACATTCTCACGGAAGAGTACCCGGAAGCACTAGTCCCTGCACCGTGGCCTACTTTGACCAAGGTCCTACGTTTTGTCAAATGCCATTCTCACTACAACTACACTCAATGACTGTTCTGCAATCCACTGTATGACTTGTCCCCATTGCCAGTGAATGTCTCTCTCCTACTATTTGCCAATTCCTGTCCCTCTGCACTGTCTGTGACATCACCCCAGCATGTCAGGAGCATCATCCACATCCCTTCTGTAGGATCCCCATGTAAGAATGCACCAGAACGGACCCAGCAAACATGGACAATGGACATTTTGCACTACAGCACCTATAAATAAAAAGCACTTGCACACCTATTATGTCTCTGTGTTATTTCACACTTCAACTGTGCCGTACATAACTCCAAAGTGCCTGTGTGGCAACCATGTAGATTGTCAATACTACTGTCCTGATATCATGTAGTCAGAAACATCTGTGCAGTGGCCAGGATTGCATCATAGCCTTACCATACTGAGGAGAATAACTGATGAAGGGACTAACCACACACAATCATGCTGTGTTGAACAGAATGATGCACCATCTATAGCTATTCTAGTCAACTAATGGTGGCTGAGAAATGTAGGCACCATGCAATACTAAAACATGAAATTATGCTGCAAAATGTAAGGAAACATTACCAAATTACACTGCATCAATCACCCTTTCTGAGTATACTTCCATGAAGGAAAGTCATGCTGAATGAGTACACACATGATGTAGGTCAGCAATGAAAGCAACAAGACAAGAGTGTGAACAACTCCTCATCTACAAAGATCTCCCTGAACTTCACACTGCAGTCCGATCTATTAATTTACCCACAATAACAAGTCTGGAAGCACACTTTGTGAAGTAGGATACATACTCACCAACACAAAACCTTGGTGATCAATGCAAACTACCAATGGTCGGTCTCCCAAATGGTGGATACTTACCAAGTTAGCACACGGGTAGCTGGCATGTTAAACCTCAATTTCATGGGGATGGCGAGCATAGGACACAAATGTCATACAAAAACATTCACCTACACTGATGTCAAGGCCATGATAAAGTAGCACCTAACGCATCATGTAAATTTATATTTATTACTATATATTAACACAAGAGGCAACTAAGGGAAAGGTAATACCTACACTAATCTAACCTGATTACTACTAACCCACAACTGTCCCTAACTAACCTAAGCTAAACTTACTCTACACATGTAACGAAACGATCTAAACATCAACCCCCCATCCACCATTATGAGACAGGACACATGCAGGACAACACTTACTAACCTACACACATACTATACTATCCTAAACAAACATATATTTTTTGTAAATTTTTGTATATATTTTTTTTTTTTTTACATAACAGGAATCCCGACATTGCCCCCCACCCACCCACCCACACAAAAAATAAAGATAGAAAGAATAAGGACCCCCCACCCTCTTCCTTAACACTAACTAAGCTAATTACCTATACTAACCTAATACTAATCCCCAAAACCCAACTATCAGTAGAAAATAGGAAAGAGGAGAGAGGGGAGGGGTAAAAGTTCAACAGGGCAAAAGTCCTAGAGGTTCGCCCTCCGTAGGGTCCGCCTGATGGAGCTGACCCTTTTTTTTTATATAGGCCACATCCTGGCTCAGGTTGTCCACCTTATTGACCAGCTTGTCCAATTTTCTACTCAATGCCAGGAATGCGGCTGGGTCCACAGGAGGGGCTGATGTAGTTTGTGTGCCGGCCGAGGTTAAGCTTGTGCCAGGAGTTGACTGCCCACTGGAGTGTCCTGGTTGTAGAACACGGCTGGGTCCAGGTCTTGAGGATGAGCCAGGGTCTACTGTTCCCGACGTTGCTGGGGCCACTTGGGGAGACCTGGTGGATGTGGTGTTGGTGGCTGTTGTGGGCAATGTAGGCCGACCCTGTGGTGAGGCCCACCATGCCCCGGAGGCCCGATCCGATTGATATTTGCGGGCCATCCTCCGGTACCCAGACTGCACCTGCAGGATGTGCCTGTATCGCATGGCACGCCTCTCAAATTGGTGTCTATCTGCGGCACTCATGTTTGCAGCTGTGAAGAGAAAAGGCAAATATTTTCCTTTGGAATTGCATTGGGGGGAATAGCACAATGGGTTATTTGTACATTACTAGTAATGTATTTGTTGCAGCAATTGTCACAACATAGTTCACTTAAAGGCTCAGAGGAAGTACATGTGAAGCCTGCATACATAAGGGCATCTCACACCTAGCATATCCATGTCTCTACATGATGGATGACATCACCCTAAACTACTCATCCAAATTATGCCTAAGGCATCTGACATTATGGCTGCACCTCTTCCGCATACTGACTTCACTACATATGTCACTCTATGTGATAACTATCACAATCCTCACTCAATGCCATTTGTAATTTGTTGTGTGCTAATATTGAACCCATGGGCCATAACCGAATGTGGACACTAGGGGCCAGATGTAGGAATATGGAAAATAGCAACTTGCAATTTGCTATGCAGAACGGTGTCTCCGACACCGTCTGCGAGTCGCTATGGGGTCGCTAAGACCCACCTCATTAACATCAATGAGGTGGGTCCCAATTAGCGCCCCCTTAGCGACTATGGGCACTCACGGGGATGGAGGCCTGCTGGGAACAGCAGACCTCCATGGCCGTGACTGCTTTTAAATAAAGCTGGTTATTTTTTCCCAAGTGTAGCCCGTTTACCTGAAAGGAAAACGAGCTGCACTTAGAAAAAAAAAAAAATCTTTAGGCCCGTATTTATACTTTTTGAGCGCCGCATTTGCGCCGCTTTTTGACGCAAATGCAACGCAAACTTACAAAATCCAATTGTATTTTGTTAGTTTGCACCGCTTTTGCGTCAAAAAGTGGCGCAAACGCTGCGCTGAAAAAGTATGAATACGGGCCTTAGTTTTGGACTATTTCAGGGCAGGTAGTGGTCCCTTGGACCACTGGCTGTATTTAAATTTTTTTTTAGGTCCACTCACAAAGGGGAAGGGTTCCTATGGGGACCCCTTCCAGTTAGCAAGTGGGTTACCATCCACTTCAAGTGGATGGTAACTGCGAGTCCCTTTGCGACCACGTACTCGTTTGCAAATGGAATTGCATACCACTGCGAGTCGCAAATAGGACGAGAACACCCCTTCCTATTTGCGAGTCGGATATGCATTTTGCAAGTATGTTCAGAATCACAAAATCCATTTCTGCATAGCAAACAGACGTTTGCGACTCACAAAGAGCAATTTATGCCATTTGCAACTTGGAAACTGTTTGCTACATCTGGCCCTAGGTTCTAAATAAAGTTGCTAAACGTCACAAGTACGTGTAATATACTGGTTGCTACAGTCCTAGGTACCCTGTTTCCCATTAACATGGCAGTCTTTGAGGGTGGGGTGGGAAGAACAACCAACAATCCCATGTTCAATGCACACCCAGGAGTGTATAGAAAGGTCAACAAGTATGTGCCTTCACACACAACACCTATGAAGGGCTAGCAACACGTTGGAGTCAGCCAAACATTGTCACATCCAAGGTCCACACATGTCAAAATGCTCTGACTTAGGCCAACATCACATACTATCAGTGAGGCATGTTTTACAACACACACAGAGGAGCTAGAACACCCATTATCATGAGACGACAGAACACCTAGGCCATTGCACTCTAGTCACACACACTTCTAGTTCAACTAGTGGAAGTACATGCCCCCGGAAGATCCAACCTACAGTGTACACAGAGCATCCTCAATTAGGAAGATGCCCATTTCATCAAAGCCATTTGCCAAAGCTATCTGGGAGAATGTCTGTCTGATATGCAGACTCAGTTCAAGCCAAGTCCCAGAGCAAGTCTTACATTAACCACTGTATTCCACATGACTCATCCCATTCCCCATTGCGGCCCAACTGGAATGACCTACAGCCCCTAAATCTGAGAGATGGCTAAGTATTGGTTTACAGTAACAGAAGTGATATTTGAAATCCCACTAAAGCAACAATGCCAATGAACGGCCAGCGCATCAAATCATGAATTCTGTTGAACACACAGTAGTCCATCATGCATCACTAGCAAGCAATAAATATAGCACTCAGGCCACACTCACTGTAGGTATCGGGGTCCTCAAAATGTGCCACCTCTCCCACGGTGTACGGTGCTGGTCCACCTGTAAAGCATGAAAGGAAGAATATACTCAGACTCGGTGCACTGACAAATAATTGCAGTTACTATGACACTGTGTGAATATGACATGGTAATGATACACTTTCCCACATGCTCATACTGCATGGATGAATTTTTATTCAACATTAACATTGGATGAGTCTCCTGCTACAGTTACACACCCTACTACACACATGCAGTGGCCAGGACAGTCAGGTGTTGTCAAAGATACCCCTCCATTAGTATGCCCAAACAATAATGGCTTGCATACATCTCATCATGTGCATCCCAGAGAGACATCCAAAAGCTGGTTACTTGAGGACTGCATGACCCCTCACAATCAAACAGGCTAGGTGGACATTTTCAACACACAGCAACCAGACACACATGTGACATATGTGTGGACAACATAGCTGACTTCATGTGACTTGAAGGCACCACACATTTATAGCATCATCATGGGTTTCCAATTTTCTGTCTAGCTATGACGTCAACATATGTAGGTATGTTGTTTCTACATGACTTTCTCACTGGCCTACCTGTAGAGTTCAAATAGAGGCATTAACGTGTCGCTTGTCTGACACAAATGCAACACTACATTACATACAGCTACAGGCATCTGGTATGTGTTGAAAACATGAGCCATCTGACTGCTAACATTGGTCTTCCTACACATTGTGCAACAAATACACATTAGGGCCCATATTTATAGTTTAGTAGCGCCGCATTTGCATAATTTTTTGACGCAGAGACGGCGCAAACTAGCAATATACAATTCTCTTTCGTAAGTTGGCGCCGTTTTCGCGTGAAAATGCGGTGCAAAATCGGGGCTAAAATGTATAAATATGGGCCTAGGTTTCCCTAGCGTTACACACATTCAGCTACTTATCTAGCAGATTGGGTAACAATCATCACATGTCCCCACACAGATTTATATTATACACATGTAATTGATTTGTACTCACCAACATGGCCACCAATCCTGATTCCCAGGTGGTCCAGCAGGTCCTGCTCCCTGGATATGAGATCAGCCCAGCGGTGCTTTAATTGATGCTCATTCCGCATGCTCCCGTACACCCGGACCAGGTGATGGCGCACCTTCCCCCACCGGACTTTACGTGCCTCCGTGTGATACCCCTGTATCACACGGCCCCCAGCCTCCAGCATGAGTGGGAGGAAATGGCAAACGAGCCAAATGAATCCCCCCAATTCATCCTCACCCATCCTGGCAAGCCGAGGCCTACCTGACATATTAACTGACTTAAATGAGAAAAATGAAATAAACAAGTAAAAGTGGGAAATGGGGAAAGGTAGAGTAGTGAAGGAAAAAGAAAAATTAAGAAAAATAGCCCAACTAACCCCACAGTTAAACTACCCAGAACAGACTCCCACAGACAATACAAACAAAAACAGGATTGTACAAAACTAGACTAAACAGACTGAGACAATATTAGGCAACAAGACTAGGATCACAAAAAGACAAAATACAAGGTACACAGGACACAAAAGCAGTTAAACACAGGACAACACCTTTCACACAACCACACAGTCTAGATAAATCGGAGACTGCAAAGTGAAAGTGAAAGTTAACTCCCAGTACAGATTTAGTAAACAGGATATCCTATTACATCACTTCCTGCATAAAATGGCCGCCGTTTTTATGTTCCCGTTATGCGTCATATTTTCACGCATACACAATGTGCGTCATATTTTTTGACGCATAACATTGCACAGAATGCAGAGTCAAAAAATATGATATGAAAAATAATAAATTCATAAGGTACATGACATGTCCAACATATTGTCCATGTTGCGTCAAATTTCCCATGCATACAGCATGGGCGTCATATTTTTTCCACGTACAGTAGTGCACAGAATGCAGAGTCAAAAAATATGATATGAAAAATAATAAATTCATAAGGTACATGACATGTCCGACATATTGTCCATGTTGCATCAAATTTCCCACGCATACAGCATGGGCGTCATATTTTTTCCACGTACAGTAGTGCACAGAATGCAGAGTCAAAAAATATGATATGAAAAATAATAAATTCATAAGGTACATGACATGTCCAACATATTGTCCATGTTGCGTCAAATTTCCCACGCATACAGCATGGGCGTCATATTTTTACCACGTACAGTAGTGCACAGAATGCAGAGTCAAAAAATATGATATGAAAAATAATAAATTCATAAGGTACATGACATGTCCAACATATTGTCCATGTTGCGTCAAATTTCCAACGCATACAGCATGGGCGTCATATTTTTTCCACGTACAGTAGTGCACAGAATGCAGAGTCAAAAAATATGATATGAAAAATAATAAATTCATAAGGTACATGACATGTCCAACATATTGTCCATGTTGCGTCAAATTTCCCACGCATACAGCATGGGTGTCATATTTTAACCACGTACAGTAGTGCACAGAATGCAGAGTCAAAAAATATGATATGAAAAATAATAAATTCATAAGGTACATGACATGTCCAACATATTGTCCCTGTTGCGTCAAATTTCCCACGCATACAGCATGGGCGTCATATTTTTTCAACGTACAGGAGTGCACAGGATGCAGAGTCAAAAATTATGATATGAAAATTATAATTTAATGGCAAAATATGAGAAACATTTATGAAAATTTATATTTGACTCTGCATTCTGTGCACTCCTGTACGTGTATAAATTATGACGCCCATGCTGTATGCGTGGAAATTTGAGGCATTTTTTAATTTTGTCTTCATTTTTATAAGTTGGGGGAGGAAATTTGTCATGGCCAAACGGTGCTATGTGGTACACATTTGTGGTTAGCTATGACACATGTCCCTTATTGGATGTATAGAAGGCATTCACACTGTAATATTTATGATACCTTAAAAAATGTGTTAACCATATTTGTACACATATTTTGGGTAATTGCTGATGGCTATTTTGAAATGATGGATGGGATACCATGATGTATTCCTTCTCAAAAATGTGTCCACAATTATGATGGTAATGCTTTTATCTATAGTCCAAACAGGGAGTGCAATAGTCACTTGCAGTTTTTATGGGGCTAACCATGTCCTATTATGATTTTGTGTTTCTGATTTTTGTTTTACTTTTGACATGTAGGCCACACATGTGCCTTATGCATGTGTTTAGTTCACAAGTACATGATTCTTGTATATTTGGGGGGCGGTAGAGGTGGACTTAGGCCCCCAGCACCCTAGGGTTTTCCCATCCAGATTTGCTAATGTATCCATGGCTTTTATTTATTCTGTTATGCAAAACCTGCAGCAGCAGGCTAATGTAAGGCCATAGGGTATGAATCACTGTTAACCATTCATTAATCTCATTTGCCCATTTGACGTTTGCACTATTGATGATTTGGAGCAATCTGGCATACCATTTTGCTATGACTATGTTTGCAAAATCTCAGCGTTCCTCATGTGCTGATGATAACTAGATTGTTGATGTATGTGGCCCTTTATGCATTACCTGGTTTAGTGGCATGTTACATTCTTCCTGCTAGGTTCAAACTGGGACACTACTGTGATGGGCTGCATTCAAATATTTGGTTGCTTGGATGACATATGTTTATATGTGTGTGCGAATGTGGATCCACTATCACCTGTCTGGGTGTATGTTGTCACTGTAACTTCAAGGTCTCCTCATGAGTTAGTGGCAGCTAATGTTGTTCCAATTGGGTATTGTTTACACCAAAATCTGAGAGAACCCATTGAGGACATGGTCACGTACACATGGATGGTCCCACCCTGTCTCTGAACACGTGTGATGAGACTTTCAAATGATCAACATTTTTGGGCTGGGTGAGAGACTGTCTCAGGTGTCTGGATCAGGCATGTGTAATTGCCACATTTGTACTCCTGTTGGCCTCTGTGGATGGTAATGTATCAAGTAACATCCTACCCTCTGTGAATACATTTGTGATGTTTTTTTTTGGTGTGATGATTGTTATAGCATTATTGCTCAATGAGACGACATTCTTCTTCAGCAATTTCAAACTAAAGGTGGGCAGAAATGAATAGGCCAAAGCATGATGTGGTGTTTGTTATCTGTGTTTATTTACAATTGTGCAATAAGTGTTGTTAGAAGAAATTATGAGAAAACATTATTGACAAGCTGTTGGCGCCTACGCACTCCTGCTGCCGTGTTAGGTTGTTCCCCCTCCTGTTGCAGGCCAGCATCCTCCTCTTCGTCATCCTCAGGCATGTCTGGGTCTGGTTCAAGGAGGGGAATGTTTCTTTTTACACAAATATTGTGCAATATGGCACAAGTGAGTATGATCTTACAGACCATCTCTGGGGAATAGAGTAGGCTACCGCCAGTTATGTCAAGGCAGCGGAACCTTGACTTTAGGATCCCAAAGGTCCGCTCAACAATGCTGCGTGTCCTCTTATGGGCGTCATTGTATGCCCGCTCTGCAGCAGTATTTGGGTTCCCAAATGGTGTCATTAGCCAAGGCTGGATGCCATACCCCTGATCAGCTGAAAGAGAAACACAGAATGGGATCAATTAGATGTAGGAGGCACTGTTGTACAGACCTTTGATGGCAGTAGTTGTCTTGTGTTGTCTGTGACTCTTTTGTGTACTAATGTGACAACCTATAGTTGTTGGAGAAAACTTTTGCATTTAGTTTTTTCCTTGGCTGACCAAGTGTTTGTTGGCTAACCGTTTGTCAGCAGTATGTATTTGGATTTCAGTACTGTGTGCCCTCCCTAGCATTGTGACTTGTCATACAGGTGTCTGTGTGTCTTCACTGGGGGTGAGATGATAGTTCCATGCAGAGTTAAAACATGAAAGTGTAGTTAACACGTTCATGTGAAAGTACCCTGGACATCCCATCCCTTAAAAGTTATGCAATGTATTAGTGTACAGGTTATTGTGAGACTTCCAATTTCCAAGGTGACATTTAGGCAACCACACTCATTAATGTCTTCACATTAAGCTGTAGAGTAAATTCCAATGTGTGACAGGTTCAATGGTGACTTCAGAAACATGGCTAGTGATGTGAGTACCTCAGTGTGTTCCTGGCTAGGTGTTGCTATTGTGGTGTATGTGTTGTTTGTCCTAGAGGGTTGCTGTGCAGTGTGTATATAAGTAGGATTTTTGTCCTTACCAACAAGTAGTCCATTGCCATACCGTCCATCCTGGAAGTGTTGGTTGATGGTGCTGTGACGGAAGATGAATGCGTCATGTACACTCCCAGGATATTTAGCCACAATGTTGCTGATCAATCCTTGGTGATCGACTATGGCCTGCACGTTGATTGAATGTGTGTGCTTCCTGTTGCGGTAGAGGTGTTCACTCGCAGCAGGTGGCACAAGGCGTATGTGTGTGCAGTCGATTGCACCAAGGACGTGCGGGAAGCCACTGATGGCGTAGAACCCCTGTTTTGTTTCCTGCTGCTTCTGCAGTGTGTTAGGGAAGCAGATGTGGACGGGTGTCAGGTGAATGATGGCATCCAGTACTTTTGGCAGGAATGCAGAGAATAATGGTTGTGATATTCCACCAACCAGGGCACCAGTTGTCTGAAACGAGCCACTTGCCAGCAGGTGAAGTACGGCAAGCAGCTTTGTTTCTGTTGGTATGGTGTGGGGTGTCACCAAAGTGGGGACCAACTGCTGTTCAATATTTCTCAGCAGCTGCTGAATGGCCTGCCAGTTCAACCGGTACCTCTGGATGATGTCGTGTTCCCTGAGGCCATGCAGGGTTGTTCTTGGGCGGAATATCCTCTCCTGCCTTCTGCGCTGCCTTTGGGGTCCCTGCTGTTGTTGTTGTAGCTGCTGTTGTTGCTGCAGGGCTCTGCGTCGACGTGCACGCTGAATGAAAATCACCTCCATGTCTCCCTGTTGCTGCTCTGCTGCTCTACTGCTCTGTTGTTTGTTCTGTGTGTTCTGATTAAATACAGGTGTGTTTGCCCCATTTTAACGCCTGCCCTGACCCAGGCGTTAAATTTTGACGCTAATCGGGCTTTGCGTCATTTTTTGGCGCCGCCTCCCGGCCGAGAGTCATTTTTGCCCGGAAGCATAAACACGGCGCACGGCTGTGTGCGTAGTTTTTGGGACGGGAACACCTACCCTGCATGTCATTAACGCAGGGCGGGTTGCCGCATCCAGAAAATTACGCACATTGCGAAATTTTCCCTTGCGCCGGCTCGGGCGTCAGTGTTTAAATATGGGGCAACGTTTGCGCTGATTGTGCGTCAACATTTGTGACGCACATTTGGCGCAAACGGAGTATAAATATGCCCCTATGAATGTTGTAAATCTCTCCAGCAGAGCATTGTCTGCTGTTGAAGAGGATCTCCTTTCCCTGGGCCTGTCTTTTTGCCCAACTGGCTGTTTTAATTATACTCAAACTAGGATTGACACCTTCAAATTCATTAGGAAGTTGAAATTAAAAAAGTGGAATCACACTAAAGTTAGAAGTGATGATAAAGTGGTGATAAGAGGCAATGTGACTAATTTGGATTTTGTGCTGAAATAAATAGAATTTTCATATTGGAGGTGTCCTGGCTCTCCTGGTATTTAAGGGAATGTTTAAGGTTATATATATATATATATAAAACCTCCCATAATACATCACTCAGGACATTGTCAGTGACATCACCAATGACATAATCCACAAAAAATGCTAATATACCCACGGATACCCAAATACATACAATATTACATCCACACACAAATACTCACATTCCCATTCATGGAACCAAAGAACTACTGACACAATACCACTCACTCACTCACACAGCCACTAATACATCAACTCACTCACCCATGCATAACTGATCCATCTATTCACACATGTAATTTATAGTTAGCTCATGTAACTATAACTGCTGAATTTCTATGGTGTGTGTGAAACAAATCTGACCCTAACTATAATGTCCCTGTAACCTATGTTTTTCAAAGTGAATTTCCAAGGTTTTTTTATACTATTTCCTAACTATAACGTCCCTGTAAACATTATTTT
The DNA here is from genome assembly GCF_031143425.1 of Pleurodeles waltl. Lineage (NCBI taxonomy): Eukaryota > Metazoa > Chordata > Amphibia > Caudata > Salamandridae > Pleurodeles > Pleurodeles waltl. The sequence continues at coordinate 432,106,554 of NC_090449.1, forward strand.
TTCAGTGAATTTCTATGTTTTTAAAAAATCTATTTCATAACTATAACGTCCCTAAAACCTTTGGGTCTTTTTTAAGTGAATATCTATGGTTTATTAAATTCTAGAAAATAATTATCATGTTCATGTAACATTTTGCTTTTGTTTTAATGTCGATGTTGTTTTTACTTGTATTTTGTAAACATAAGATTTCGGTAACATTTGGTTTTTTAAAGTTAATTTGTATTTTTTTTATGTTTACATTCTGAAACAACTATGTGTAGTCTTTTGTAACTTTTTTATTTGTGGAGGCTGTATTTTATGCACATATACTTTAGTATGTTCTTTTATATTTTGTATTGGAGTTGTGTTCCCGTCCCGCATATTCGCGCTTCAGTCACAACCATATTTTTAGGGTCGAGCCTGCGAGTGCATGTGCTTGCGCATGCATCTCTCTAGCAAGACTCTGCTGTGTTCAGTACAGGGCTTGGAGCCCTCCTGTCACCCTCCGAACGTGATCGAGGTACTATTAATTGTTTTTAATTTCGAGTGCCTTGTAAACAGACGGCTTGTGACTGGCAACAACGTGCCCAGCAGGCACAGAATTACAAAGCTTTATTTTTTAAAGCTAACTTTATTTTATTTTGCCTAGGTGTCTTTTCTCAGTTTCTTCTCATATTTTGTTTTTGCTTGTTTTCTATGCAACCTCTTATAATGGTTAGCTATTGTCTTTGTTGATCTAATATTTACATTAGCAGCTCAAACATGGTAGCATGCAGGGCTTTAAGTGGGCTGGGTCCTGCCGGGGTTCTCAAACGCAGGTGCTGTGACAAGTCCCTATCACGCTTTTTGTTTTTGCCCTCACCGTCAGGGTTCCTAATATAAGAAACTGTCAGTGCCCATCTGAAGGTCTGATCGTTGCCTCCCGGTGCAGCGCTCAAAATACGTGTTGATATAGAGACGAGAGGTTTATTTCAGTTGCAACAACTGGGAACTTGTGTATAAGTCGTGAAATGACTGAAAAATACATATACATGTAGAGCGTGTGATTGCATAAATATGCACATTTCAGTGACATGAAAAATGAAGTTTTCACAAAGACCAACAGGATTACTTCAACTAGAAAGAAAATGCCCTACGAAATCCGTTTTGCTTGTGGAAATAGTGAAACTAACATTGTATGTGGTTAGGATGGGAAAGGAGCTTAGTGCGTGTACAATTAAAAACATATACGGGCTAATAACATACTGCGAAATATATCTGAATATTTGTGAGCATTAACACGGAAGAATAGAAGTGTCACAAAAGAAAATGCATGACAATGATAATATCCATTATTTTAGTCAAGACAGCATTTCCTGTTCACGGTAATTTAAAAAATCAGCATATAGGCAAATACTATTACATCACAAGGCAGCTTTTCATGGCGCATCTTCAATCTGTATATTCTGGGTACAATGTCCTCATGCACTATGACATAGTATTCATTTATTTTTCACATTTGAAAGATGCAGAGCTTTTATTTTGGGCATCTAAAAGACACAAGCATGTCGCCAGGTGGCCACTTTAGAGAGTGAGCATTTTAACCCCTTCGCTGCCAGGCCTTTTCCCCCTCCTGTGCCGAGCCTTTTTTTGGCTATTTGGAGCAGTTCACGCTTAGGCCCTCATAACTTTTTGTTCACATAAGCTACCCACGCCAAATTTGCGTCCTTTTTTTCCAACATCCTAGGGATTCTAGGGGTACCCAGACTTTGTGGGTTCCCCAGAAGGAGGCCAAGAAATTAGCCAAAATACAGTGAAAATTTCGTTTTTTTTAAAAAAAATGGGAAAAAGGGGCTGCAGAAGAAGGCTTGTGGTTTTTTCCCTGAAAAGGGCATCAACAAAGGGTTTGCGGTGGTAAAATCACCAGCTTCCCAGCTTTCAGGAACAGGCAGACTTGAATCAGAAAACCCAATTTTTCAACACAATTTTGGCATTTTACTGGGACATACCCCATTTTTACGTTTTTTTGTGCTTTCAGCCTCCTTCCAGTCAGTGACAGAAATGGGCATGAAACCAACACTGGATCCCATAAACCACAACACTTCTGAAAAGTAGACAAATTCTGAATTCAGCAAGGGGTAATTTGTGTAGATCCTACAAGGGTTTCCTACAGAAAATAACAACTGAAAAAGAAAAATATTGAAATTGAGGTGAAAAAAACATACATTTTTCTCTACGTTTTACTCTGTAACTTTTTCATGCAATGTCAGATTTTCGAAAGCAATATACTGTTATGTCTGCTGGACTCTTCTGGTTGCGGGGATATATAGGGCTTGTAGGTTCATCAAGAACTCTAGGTACCCAGAGCCAATAAATGACCTGCACCCTGCAGTGGGTTTTCATTCTATGCCGGGTATACAGCAATTCATTTGCTGAAATATAAAGAGTAAAAAATAGCTATCCAGAAAACCTTTGTATTTCCAAAATGGGCACAAGATAAGGTGTTGAGAAGCAGTGGTTATTTGCACATCTCTGAATTCTGGGGTGCCCATACTAGCATGTGAATTACAGGGCATTTCTCAAATAGACGTCTTTTTTACACACTGTCTTACATTTAGAAGGGAAAAATGTAGAGAAAGACAAGGGGCAATAACACTTGTTTTGCTACTCTATGTTCCCCCAAGTCTCCCGATAAAAATGCTACCTCACTTGTGTGGGTAGGCCTAGCGCCCGCGACAGGATATGCCCCAAAAACACAACGTGGACACATCACAGAAAACAGAGCTGTTTTTAGCAAAGTGCCTACCTGTAGAATTTGGCCTCTAGCTCAGCCGGCACCTAGTGAAACCTACCAAACCTGTGCATTTTTTAAAACTAGAGACCTAGCGGAATCCAAGATGGGGTGACTTGTGTGTGGGACTCTGACCAGGTTCTGTTACCCAGAATCCTTTGCAAACCTCAAATTCTGGCTAAAAAAACACATTTTCCTCACATTTCGGTGACAGAAAGTTCTGGAATCTGAGAGGAGCCACAAATTTCCTTCCACCCAGCGTTCCCCCAAGTCTCCCGATAAAAATTATACCTCACTTGTGTGGGTAGGCCTAGCGCCCGCGACAGGAAACGCCCCAAAGCGCAACGTGGAGACATCCAATTTTTTTAAAGAAAACAGAGGTGTTTTTTGCAAAGTGCCTACCTGTAGATTTTGGCCTCTAGCTCAGCCGGCACCTAGGGAAACCTACCAAACCTGTGCATTTCTGAAAACTAGAGACCTAGGGGAATCCAAGATGGGGTGACTTGTGTGGCTCGGACCAGGTTCTGTTACCCAGAATCCTTTGCAAACCTCAAAATTTGGCTAAAAAAACACATGTTCCTCACATTTCTGTGGCAGAAAGCTCTGGAATCTGAGAAGAGCCACAAATTTGAATCTACCCAGCGTTCCGCCAAGTCTCCCGATACAAATGATACCTCACTTGTGTGGGTAGGCCTAGCGGCCGCGACACGATATGCCCCAAAACACAACGTGGACACATCACAGAAAACAGAGCTGTTTTTAGCAAAGTGCCTACCTATAGATTTTGGCCTCTAGCTCAGCCGGCACCTAGGGAAACCTACCAAACCTGTGCATTTCTGAAAACTAGAGACCTAGGGGAATCCAAGATGGGGTGACTTGTGTGGCTCGGACCTGGTTCTGTTACCCAGAATCCTTTGCAAACCTCAAAATTTGGCTAAAAAAACACATGTTCCTCACATTTCTGTGGCAGAAAGTTCTGGAATCTGAGAGGAGCCACAAATTTCCTTCCACCCAGCGTTCCTCCAAGTCTCCCGATAAAAATGATACCTCACTTGTGTGGGTAGGCCTAGCGGCTGCGACAGAGGATGCCCCAAAACGCAACGTGGACACATCCCATTTTTTGAAAGAAAACAGAGCTTTTTTTTGCAAAGTGCCTACCTGTAGATTTTGGCCTCTAGCTCAGCCGGCACCTAGGGAAACCTACCAAACCCTTGGCATTTCTGAAAACTAGAGACCTAGGGGAATCCAAGATGGGGGTGACTTGTGTGGCTCGGACCAGGTTCTGTTACCCAGAATCCTTTGCAAACCTCAAAATTTGGCTAAAAAAAACACATGTTCCTCACATTTCTGTGGCAGAAAGTTCTGGAATCTGAGAGGAGCCACAAATTTCCATCCAACCAGCGTTCCCCCAAGTCTCCCGATAAAAATGATACCTCACTTGTGTGGGTAGGTCTAGCGCTCGCGACAGGATATGCCCCAAAACACAACGTGGACACATCACAGAAAACAGAGCTGTTTTTAGCAAAGTGCCTACCTGTAGATTTTGGCCTCTAGCTCAGCCGGCACCTAGGGAAACCTACCAAACCTGTGCATTTCTGAAAACTAGAGACCTAGGGGAATCCAAGATGGGGTGACTTGTGTGGCTCGGACCAGGTTCTGTTACCGAGAATCCTTTGCAAACCTCAAAATTTGGCTAAAAAAACACATGTTCCTCACATTTCTGTGGCAGAAAGTTCTGGAATCTGAGAGGAGCCACAAATTTCCTTCCACCCAGCGTTCCTCCAAGTCTCCCGATAAAAATGATACCTCACTTGTGTGGGTAGGCTTAGAGGCCGCGACAGGAAATGCCCCAAAACACAACGTGGACACATCCCATTTTTTGAAAGAAAACAGAGCTTTTTTTTGCAAAGTGCCTACCTGTAGATTTTGGCGTCTAGCTCAGCCGGCACCTAGGGAAACCTACCAAACCCTTGGCATTTCTGAAAACTAGAGACCTAGGGAAATCCAAGATGGGGTGACTTGTGTGGCTCGGACCAGGTTCTGTTACCCAGAATCCTTTGCAAACCTCAAAATTTGGCTAAAAAAACACATGTTCCTCACATTTCTGGGGCAGAAAGTTCTGGAATCTGAGAGAAGCCACAAATTTCATTCCACCCAGCGTTCCTCCAAGTCTCCCGATAAAAATGATACCTCACATATGTGGGTAGGCCTAGCGGCCGCGACAGATTATGCCCCAAAACGCAACGTGGACACATCCCATTTTTTGAAAGAAAACAGAGCTTTTTTTTGCAAAGTGCCTACCTGTAGATTTTGGCCTCTAGCTCAGCCGGCACCTAGGGAAACCTACCAAACCTGTGCATTTCTGAAAACTAGAGACCTAGGGGAATCCAAGATGGGGTGACTTGTGTGGCTCGGACCAGGTTCTGTTACCCAGAATCCTTTGCAAACCTCAAAATTTGGCTAAAAAAACACATGTTCCTCACATTTCTGGGGCAGAAAGCTCTGGAATCTGAGAGGAGCCACAAATTTCCATCTACCCAGCGTTCCCCCAAGTCTCCCGATAAAAATGATACCTCACTTGTGTGGGTAGGCCTAGCGCCCGCGACAGGATATGCCCCAAAACACAACGTGGACACATCACAGTAAACAGAGCTGTTTTTAGCAAAGTGCCTACCTGTAGATTTTGGCCTCTAGCTCAGCCGGCACCTAGCGAAACCTACCAAACCTGTGCATTTCTGAAAACTAGAGACCTAGGGGAATCCAAGATGGGGGTGACTTGTGTGGCTCGGACCAGGTTCTGTTACCCAGAATCCTTTGCAAACCTCAAACATTGGCTAAAAAAACACATGTCCCTCACATTTCTGTGGCAGAAAGTTCTGGAATCTGAGAGGAGCCACAAATTTCCTTCCACCCAGCGTTCCCTCAAGTCTCCCGATAAAAATGATACCTCACTTGTGTGGGTAGGCCTAGCGGCCGCAACAAGAGATACCCCAAAACGCAACGTGGACACATCCCATTTTTTTAAAGAAAACAGAGCTGTTTTTTTGCAAAGTGCCTACCTGTAGATTTTGGCCTCTAGCTCAGCCGGCACCTAGGGAAACCTACCAAACCTGTGCATTTCTGAAAACTAGAGACCTAGGGGAATCCAAGATGGGGTTACTTGTGTGGCTCGGACCAGGTTATGTTACCCAGAATCCTTTGCAAACCTCAAAATTTGGCTAAAAAAACTCACGTTCCTCACATTTCTGGGGCAGAAAGTTCTGGATTCTGAGAGGAGCCACAAATTTCCATCCAACCAGCGTTCCCCCAAGTCTCCCGATAAAAATGATACCTCACTTGTGTGGGTAGGCCTAGCGCCTGCGACAGGAAACGCCCCAAAGCGCAACGTGGACACATCCAATTTTTTGAAAGAAAACAGAGGTGTTTTTTGTAAAGTGCCTACCTGTAGATTTTGGCCTCTAGCTCAGCCGGCACCTAGGGAAACCTACCAAACCTGTGCATTTCTGAAAACTAGAGACCTAGGGGAATCCAAGATGGGGTGACTTGTGTGGCTCGGACCAGGTTCTGTTACCCAGAATCCTTTGCAAACCTCAAAATTTGGCTAAAAAAACACATGTTCCTCACATTTCTGGGGCAGAAAGCTCTGGAATCTGAGAGGAGCCACAAATTTCATCTACCCAGCGTTCCCCCAAGTCTCCTGATAAAAATGATACCTCACTTGTGTGGGTAGGCCTAGGGCCCGCAACAGGATATGCCCCAAAACACAACGTGGACACATCACAGTAAACAGAGCTGTTTTTAGCAAAGTGCCTACCTGTAGATTTTGGCCTCTAGCTCAGCCGGCACCTAAGGAAACCTACCAAACCTGTGCATTTCTGAAAACTAGAGACCTAGGGGAATCCAAGATGGGGGTGACTTGTGTGGCTCGGACCAGGTTATGTTACCCAGAATCCTTTGCAAACCTCAAAATTTGGCTAAAAAAACACATGTTCCTCACATTTCTGTGGCAGAAAGTTCTGGAATCTGAGAGGAGCCACAAATTTCCTTCCACCCAGCGTTCCCTCAAGTCTCCCGATAAAAACTGATACCTCACTTGTGTGGGTAGGCCTAGCGGCCGCGACAGGAGATGCCCCAAAACGCAACATGGACACATCCCATTTTTTGAAAGAAAACAGAGCTGTTTTTAGCAAAGTGCATACCTGTAGATTTTGGCCTCTAGCTCAGCCGGCACCTAGGGAAACCTACCAAACCTGTGCATTTCTGAAAACTAGAGACCTAGGGGAATCCAAGATGGGGTTACTTGTGTGGCTCGGACCAGGTTATGTTACCCAGAATCCTTTGCAAACCTCAAAATTTGGCTAAAAAAACACACGTTCCTCACATTTCTGGGGCAGAAAGTTCTGGAATCTGAGAGGAGCCACAAATTTCCATCCAACCAGCGTTCCCCCAAGTCTCCCGATAAAAATGATACCTCACTTGTGTGGGTAGGCCTAGCGCCTGCGACAGGATATGCCCCAAAACACAACGTGGACACATCACAGAAAACAGAGCTGTTTTTAGCAAAGTGCCTACCTGTAGATTTTGGCCTCTAGCTCAGCCGGCACCTAGGGAAACCTACCAAACCTGTGCATTTCTGAAAACTAGAGACCTAGGGGAATCCAAGATGGGGTGACTTGTGTGGCTCGGACCAGGTTCTGTTACCCAGAATCCTTTGCAAACCTCAAAATTTGGCTAAAAAAACACATGTTCCTCACATTTCTGGGGCAGAAAGCTCTGGAATCTGAGAGGAGCCACAAATTTCATCTACCCAGCGTTCCCCCAAGTCTCCTGATAAAAATGATACCTCACTTGTGTGGGTAGGCCTAGGGCCCGCAACAGGATATGCCCCAAAACACAACGTGGACACATCACAGTAAACAGAGCTGTTTTTAGCAAAGTGCCTACCTGTAGATTTTGGCCTCTAGCTCAGCCGGCACCTAGGGAAACCTACCAAACCTGTGCATTTCTGAAAACTAGAGACCTAGGGGAATCCAAGATGGGGGTGACTTGTGTGGCTCGGACCAGGTTATGTTACCCAGAATCCTTTGCAAACCTCAAAATTTGGCTAAAAAAACACATGTTCCTCACATTTCTGTGGCAGAAAGTTCTGGAATCTGAGAGGAGCCACAAATTTCCTTCCACCCAGCGTTCCCTCAAGTCTCCCGATAAAAATGATACCTCACTTGTGTGGGTAGGCCTAGCGGCCGCGACAGGACATGCCCCAAAACGCAACATGGACACATCCCATTTTTTGAAAGAAAACAGAGCTGTTTTTTGCAAAGTGCCTACCTGTAGATTTTGGCCTCTAGCTCAGCCGGCACCTAGGGAAACCTACCAAACCTGTGCATTTCTGAAAACTAGAGACCTAGGGGAATCCAAGATGGGGTTACTTGTGTGGCTCGGACCAGGTTATGTTACCCAGAATCCTTTGCAAACCTCAAAATTTGGCTAAAAAAACACACGTTCCTCACATTTCTGGGGCAGAAAGTTCTGGAATCTGAGAGGAGCCACAAATTTCCATCCAACCAGCGTTCCCCCAAGTCTCCCGATAAAAATGATACCTCACTTGTGTGGGTAGGCCTAGCGCCTGCGACAGGATATGCCCCAAAACACAACGTGGACAGATCACAGAAAACAGAGCTGTTTTTAGCAAAGTGCCTACCTGTAGATTTTGGCCTCTAGCTCAGCCGGCACCTAGGGAAACCTACCAAACCTGTATATTTCTGAAAACTAGAGACCTAGGGGAATCCAAGATGGGGTGACTTGTGTGGCTCGGACCAGGTTCTGTTACCCAGAATCCTTTGCAAACCTCAAAATTTGGCAAAAAAAACACATGTTCCTCACATTTCTGTGGCAGAAAGTTCTGGAATCTGAGAGGAGCCACAAATTTCCATCCACCCAGTGTTCCCGCAAGTCTCCTGATAAAAATGATACCTCACTTGTGTGGGTAGGCCTAGCGCCCGCGACAGGATATGCCCCAAAACACAACATGGACACATCACAGTAAACAGAGCTGTTTTTAGCAAAGTGCCTACCTCTAGATTTTGGCCTCTAGCTCAGCCGGCACCTAGGGAAACCTACCAAACCTGTGCATTTCTGAAAACTAGAGACCTAGGGGAATCCAAGATGGGGGTGACTTGTGTG